>NC_138656.1:53809472-54229093 GCF_964273445.1 Streptopelia decaocto | reverse complement strand
GGGCGCTGCTGGCCTCGTGCTTCCTGCGGAGGTGGGGCGCCGCCGCCTCCTGATTGGCTCCCTGGCGGCCTGCTTCCCGCCCGCCCCGGCAGGCAGCCAATGGGGGCGGGGCCGCTCCCCTCCCCCCGCGCGTACCGCAGGGGGCTCTCGCGGGGGCGGGTGTGCTGTCGCTGCTGTTTCCCTCGGGGACGGGAGAACGGGAGGCTCCGTCTCCGCCGGGCGGGGGCTGGGAAGGGGCCGGCAGCGCGGCTCGGGAGAGCAGCGTCCGGCTGGCGGGGCCCCGGGGGCAGTGTGGGAACAGCCGGCCTGCGACGGGTGATGAGGCCCAGGCGTCTCGCGGCTGTGGCGTCCGCAGCACCTGGGTCCGGCAGGGCTGGTCTGTCTGCCGACAAAGCGGGCCCGGTTTATTCCTGCGACTTGCTGGCTCTGCTGCAGTAAGCCTGCAGTCCGTGTTGGAAGGGCAACGGACCTATATATGTGTGTCTTGTATTAAAGAGACGTTGGAAAATTAAGCACAAATTTGATTTTGCTGCTCGAACATGGCAGCTGCTACCTTGCGGTAGCTCTTCATCCTGCTTATTTCTTGGATTTCTCGACTCTACCTCCTGACTAGGTGTCTCTGCTGCTGCAAAACTGATGTCAAGGCTCCTCCACGAAATGTAGTCTATAAAATCACTACTTCCTTGCTGTAACCCTGTACAGTTGAAAAATCACCCCTGGGATCACTGCAATTCAACACAAGGTTTTGTAGGCTAGGAAAGTGCAGATTTACCTGGCATTTGTGAGTCTCTTCCCACTAGTTGCTTCACACTACCAGAGACATTTCCCCTTGTCCTTGATCTCGACCACCTTGGGTTGCAGTTGCTGAGTTTTTCAGCTTGCTTAGTTATCCAGAGGTAACAGGCCTTTAAAAGGGTAAATGTATCTTCTCCTGGCCAGAGCCTTCTGGGTTGCTTTTTAAACAGGGACAAGTTTAAGATGAAAATAATAAGTAGTTTGTTCTGATAAGTAGGCAAGTAACAGCTTAGAAATTGGGCAAAAAACTACAAGTGAAGAACATATGAAGTTATGCCTAATATCAGTTACTTATTCTGTGGTTGCCTAAAGATGGTTTATGTTTTTTTTATTTGTTTGTCCGTAGAATTGTATGCCTCTTTCATCAGAATTAGTTTATTCCTCTTCCACTAATTTGTGTCAGGGTAAGGTTTGGGTTTGGTTTTTGGTTTTTTGCTTTGTTTTTCAATTTGTGTGTGTATTGTGCTAACATCTAGGTATTCTTGTCAGGATGGAGGGCTTTTTCCAGTTGGCACACAATGATTTGTTCTCACAAGAAAAAGCTTATTTTAACTATGATGTTAAAAGTATGGGTGGTACTGAAGATCCTTTCGAAAAATATTCTGAAATTGGATTTTTTTTCAAACTACACAACTTAACTCTTCTTTGTTGTTAATAACTTGCTGCAGATGGATTCTGTGTCATGAGGGAAATGGGGGCGGGACTTGACACTGCAGTTTTTCAACAAGTGACACACCCATTGAGGTATGCAGCCTACTGTCTGTAAATACTTTTAAAGTTTATTTAGTTAGCTCATATAACATAGCATAAATATAATAAGCTTGCTTTTATTCTGGAATAACAAAATAAGGACACTGTCACATTTCCATCAACACAAGTGGATCTGCAAGCAGGCTAACAGAGCTGCATCCATGCTTGACTGTTTGCCAGACAGCGGGTTCATCTGCCGCTGGTCATTGTGTGTATTCCATAGGTGGCATTCCCATACAAGCACATAGTAATCTATTTGTTGCTTGTGTTATGTATAAAATAGTGATTCACAGAGTCTGATATTCTCTTTAAGGTGTCTGCTTGCTCATGAGTAATTTTCGTCAGTGGGGTTACTGAGAGTGCAGACAGCTACACAGAGTGAACAGCAGAGGGAAAAGATGCCTGCTTACATATTGACATAACAACCAGGTCTACTTTTTCACCATGTGTTGCAAACACATAGCTAAATAATGTGTTTTGATCATAAGTAGACTGTGTCAATAGCATTGAAAAAAAGCTGTTTAATCCCACCAATGTTTGTTTGCTTAGGAGTACTAACACGCGCAAAAGGGAGTATGGGTCACCTTTTAGCTAAGGGGAAGATAGTTTTATTTATTTCCAAAGGGTTGACAAATGATTCTGTTTGTTTTAAATACAGTTCTGAGGGAAGCAATGAGACTGAAACTTCTGCGCCTTTGGACTAGATCTTTCCACACTTCAACAACAATATGCCGAAGCCAAAACTTTAATAAATCTGGACATTCTCTATTAAAGCTGGATAACGAAGTTGACAGAACAGCTCACAGAACAGCAAACTCTTGGAATAACTCTTGGAATTTGTATGCTCTGAAAACCAGTTTGTCTTTTTTGACAAGTCAATGCGTGCAAGTCAAGAATTGGAAATTGCTCCAAGGAAATATATCAACTTTGGGAAAAAATGTGTATTATCAGAGTGGGGAGGTTTTTTTTCCATCCTGGAAACATTTTGGTGTGGTGATGGTGGAAAACTACAGGCTCAATACAAAGCATATGAAAGAGCTTAGGAACATATCATCAAGGTTTTACTCGGTTGTATCAGCTGGTAAAATTATTCCAAAACATGGTAACCAGCCAGTTAAGAGGCCACCGAAAGCACCAAGGACCAAACAGCCATCCAGAGCTAACCAGCCACTGTCAGACATGGAGGTAAAGTATACCATTTACAGTCAGTAAACATTAAGGGGAACTTCATCAATTTAATTTAGATTCGGAGTTGGGTTTAGATTAACATTTTAATGAAATTAATGTGTTTATTTGGTGAGGAGGATTTCATTATTTATCCTAGTGTTGGAACTCTGAAAACAGAAACAAGCTTAACAGAAACTAGTGTGTCTGGTATTTTGAAGAAAAAATGGAGATGTACTAGCAATGTGTAAACAAAAGTGCAGGGAAGATAAATTATTATTGAAGCAGAAAGACAAAATCCGTTAAAAATCATTTTAACCAGTGCTCTCAAATCGCATTTAATACTGAGAAACAATGTCTAGCCTTCAAAATAATTTAACTTCTTCTAGGTAGCATTGCTTGTTCAATTCTACCCAGTTTTAAGGCCTCACTCAAACAAAAATTAAGATTAAAGTAAACAGTCCAAAGTTTATATCCAGATTAAATTTCAGATGGGAAACTGAGGTGCACACATAGTTTGTGTTACTTGAAGATTATTCCATGTGCAGAAATAGCACCTTGATCTCCAGACTCCTAGGTCTACAGAGTAATGGCAGCAACAGACGGTTATGGATAAAATCGGATATGATTAAGTGAAACAGTGCAAACTTGTGGCTGTTTCTTTTTAAGATGGCTCTTCTCAAGGCCCAGTAGTAGCCAAGGCAAACCTTAAGTATACTTGAATATAAGATCTCCAAGGAAAACCCTGGTGTTGGAAGTGTAACTGTTCTTCTCAGGCTACAATAATAACTGAGTTCCAGGGTATTGTTAATAAAATAGTATTGTGGATAAGACTGAAACAAGTGTTGTGTTCTCAGAAATAGCTTCCACATTGTAAAATATGTCTATTACGTGACTACTGAGTGTGAGCACAGAAACTGAGTTTTAGTGCTTGCCTTCTTGTCATCTAAGCTTCTGTTTAATGTTTTGTATGATGAGCAGGAGTATGCTTCAATGTAACATAAAGACTCCATTATAGACAATTTAGTTCCCACTTGAATTTTCCTGTTGCTTTGAAAAAAGAAAGTGAAGAATATTGGTCCTGAAACACCATGTAATGTTTGAAGCTTGTCGCTCATGCTATGACCTTACATTCAGAGGTTGCTTCTTTTTGTTGTTGGGTGAATTGAAGTGACTTTTTTGTTAGATTCTTGAGGCTTTTAAATGGCAGCATAGAATGCAGTTTCTCTGACATTTTCTTATATATGTATGCAAGCAATATGCACTGCTATTTTTCCGTTCTTCCATTGTGAAAAAATTGAGAAAATCCTGCCTGATATACTGAAACAATAATACACTTTCTGAGGAAGTTTCCACATGGTAAAACCTATGCCAGAAATCACACAAACTCAGACCTAACAAAAACATTTGCTATTTTTTAATAAACCCTGTGTGGTTTTGTCAGATACACAATCTCATCTACAGGGGTATGGACCAGCCGTCATGTTGACTGCAGGCTGACAGTACTTTGGAATAAGCATTTTTAAAAAATCTGTATATTTCCTTGTAGATCTGTAGTATAGAAAAATAACTTAAATATGTGACTGATTTCTGCAAGATGAGTAACAGAAGTAGTGCAAATGGAGAATACTTAAGGTTTTTCTCAGTGTGCCGTTGTTTTTCTCTAAATCCTGGTGTCATAAAAAAGCCGATCTTGCCCTTGCCTTGAGGTGGGGAGGGGGGCAGTAATCAAAAGCCCTCCAGTGACGCAGGCCCCATTGCCAGTGCAATTACCCAGGGGCAGGCTGCTGCATCTTCTTCCGAGTCTGCCCCTTAAGATGAGCTCTAGACCCACTCCTGAGAATCTCTGGTGTTTTCTCTCTGGAAGGGCCTGACAATGGACACCTTGCTTTTGCAGAACAGTCCGTGAATGAGGTCCTTCCCACCCCTCCCCAGCACTGGTCTTCATGTGTTGTTACAGGCAGAGCGCTGAGCACCAGCAATGACAGATGGTGATAAAACCACTTTTTCAGGATAGAAGGAGGAGTTACTTGAAAGCAGTTAACTGGTTTAGTCAGTCCATCAGTGAGTAGTACTGCTACTCAGTTTAATCTTGTAAGGTCTAATGGCATGAAAAGCCTCCAAACTGATTTTTAGTGCTATAGCCATGTAGTCTAGAAAAAGCTTGAAAATCAAGTGCAGATGGAGTATTTACTATCTTTAAGTTGAAGGCTGATTCCTATGGTGAGATGAGGATTTAAGTTCATCCTACAGGTTTTCTTTCTTAAAAAATTGTGTATGCTTAAAGTGGAAAGGATGGGCTAAGTAGAATTATGCTTGCATGAGCCTGTGCAGTTGCTGGGGGCATGATGATGCAGAAAATGATGTGTTGAAGTACTTAGCATGGCTGCTCCTACGGATAGCTGTTGTAGTGCTCCGAACAGAATGTCAATGAAGACCCAGCTGTAGTTAGGAAGGAACATGGCAATTAGCTGGAGTTTCTTTCTAGCACTAGCACAGATGTTGTATTCTGTTTTTCTGAAGTTTGCAGGTGAAAGTGACATAGCAGAAAGCAGAAGATTAAGGTTGGTTGTTCAGTTAACATGTCTGTTTTGGGATTAGCTGAATCACTCATTCGAGTATAGACTTTTTGGCCATATCTTCACCAGCGATCACAGTTTAGACATCTAGAGTGCCTGTGGACTCATGTCTTTTAGGTGTCTTGATCTCAAATTACACCCAACTGAAATGTTCCCCATCAAACAAGATTTTAGTAAAAATTTAAGTGAAACACTACATTGTTAGAATAAACCAAACTAGTGCATATCTAAAATGCTATTTCAGGCACTTAGTTTTAGCAGAAAACTTCTGGTTCTAACAAGGTAAAGACATTACATTGAAACTAAAATTACAACAGTAAGACAGAAAGCCTGTCCTCTAGTGCAACTGCCTTGAAATGAACAATAGCACAAGTAATAAACTATGGCAAACATGGAGAATTTCAGATTATATACTAGCTAGAAGGTAAGAGTTTGCTCCCTTAACTTATGACAGAAGAGTTTCATGGCAGAGTGTGTACTTCTAATAACCAGAGCTTTCTGGAAGAATCTGAAATATATAATCCTCATTGGCAGTTTAGAGATTGAGGATGGATTTATACAGATGAAACTGCGATAATGCAACTTTTCAAAGGTACTGCAGCAAGGGAACTGAAAACAATTCTGTTCCACTGTCAGCCTCACAGGACAGTCATGGAAATATGTTTAAAAAATTGCTTACTGAATATTGTAATTACTTCTAAAGTTTGTATTAGTGATCACTGAATTACAGTGATGTGTAAGCAAAGCTTTGGAAGTTATAACAGAATGCTAACATTTAAAGAGAAAAGAAGGTTTAAATGTGTGGCAGTGATTCTGATGACAGGTGACAGGCCTTCCAGGGAGTAGAACACCTTTCTAAGCCTTGTTGTTTGGTAGTGTGCGAGTGCTGCAAGAATATAATTTGGATTCTAACTCAGACTGTATTGTGGGTATAAATGCTTGCAGATGAGTACAGTTCTTTTGTTCATTTGTTGTTAGTTACATCCCCATTTGTATTAGTTACAAAAATCTGGGAAGGGACTGATCCACAATGAGACACATTGCTTTCTGGATATCTTCCACTGCATTGTACTGAAAAACATTTTAATGGGACCTACATGGTATCAGAAGAAAGAAATCCACTTAAAATGAGTAGTAGAATTTGTAAATCAGTTTATTGTGACTTGTTTGATTTATCAAGAAAATCTTCACACAGATGACTTTCTGATTTCTTTGCCATGCATGAGTCAGTCTCATTGCAAGTCAGTATCATTTTTCCAGTCATTTGTTTCAATATGGCATTGTAGTTATTTATGATTGTGGAATACTGAGACAAACTCTGGCTGTTGTGTACTGTTCGACTGCAGTGTCAGTTGAGGCCATGTTGTTAGTGCAAGATTCAGCTCCAGGGGTACACTGAAGATCTGCAGCACCTAAAACTGGCTCAGAAGATCCATGACTGTCTGTCCTCTGGCACTGCAGTGGCTCATACCCTGGGGTTTACCTGGACAGTGACCCTTGTGCTTGGAAGAACATGCTGTTTGCAGTTGGAGCTTCTTTCTGCTAGACAAGCAAGCTGGGATTGTTGAATTCCCTTTACCTTTAAAGTACAGGTCTTAAAGCTGATATTGGGGGTGTCTTGCTTTTGATTTCAATGGTGAGCCGAGTATGTTGTAAACTGTAGGATGGGAGAGCAGTAGTAAGTGTAGCTCTACTGTTAAAGCATTTGATTGGCATTCAGGGAGGAAGGGTTCACTTTGTGGCTCTATCACAGTTTTTTGGTGCAACTTGCTCATGTCACCTTGTTTGATCTCAGTCTCTGATTTGCTGTTCCGCTTAACAGGGAGCAAGTAGCCTCACAAGTATCTGTACACTAGGTGGACAGCATGGCAATGATTTCATAGCAAAGAGTGAGTAAATGGAAAATGTCATTCTTGTGATAAGTTTGAGGCAAACAGTTGTCTTATGAACATCTTGCTTCAGCCTTTCCCTAACTCAAATCTTTGTTCCTTTGGCACAGAATCTGATGCAGTGCACAGCCTTTGCAACAGCAGATGAATATCATCTTGGTAATCTGTGTCATGACCTGACTTCACATGGATATGTTGAAATAACAAGTTTGCCTAGAGGTAGATTTTTGAAACATATTAAAAGCAATGTTATACCTTGGGAAATGAAATATGGGTGAGGTACATAATTTTTATAACTCATGTATTCTTATTCTGGTAATACTCTGGAATATATCATACTGCTTGTAAAAATATTGCTTGACTTAAAAATTCTATTTGCTTAAAAAAAACACAACTAAAACTTTCAGAATAGCAATATAACTAGCACTTGCTATTACGCTATGGTAATTTTTCCCAAAATTAGAATTATACCAAAAGTACTGAAAAATTAGGTGCATTCAGGAAAGATAAATTTGGAAATACTCTGATGCAAAGCATTTCTATAGACATTCACTAACTGAAAAAATTCTGAAAGTTTTCTTTAATCTTTCAGTAGTGTGATACTGTAGTGCTTCATCTGTCAAAACAACTTTGTAATTTGAAGTGTTCCATCTTCTTTCCATACCCACACTTCTAATAATGTAAATCACCAAGGGTTGGAGAGGAAGGTATGCATGAGAGAATCTTGCTGACTACATAAAATAAAATAAACATACACATAAATGCTTAGTTCTAGTAAAGAGAATGTAGTTGATACTTCTTTTATTGGGCCAAATATGTCCCGGCAATTGTTGAATGCTTCTCTTAGCTAGGCTTCAGGACAATGGTGGGTTCTGGTTTCCATACAAAGTATCTCTGAAGACTTGGGAAAGTATGGCTTGGAAATAACAGAAGTATACTACAAGGGAAAAACAAATGGAGCTTTTTATAGCTGAAGGAATCTTATGCCCTAGAACAGCTGTGATTTTCATATGTTGGCAGTAAAATGCCTTTTTTTTTTTTTCCTTTGAATGAACAGATTATATAAAGCTAAGAGAATGACAGTTTTTATGAGCATTTCAGTAGAGGTTATCAAATATCTGGCTGCCTCTCAAACACTTAATCCAAGTGCAATAATACTCCAGTGTGTCTCTCTTAAACACAAGATTTACTAATGATTGTCTTGCTCAGAAATACAAACAGGGAAAGACAAAGTACTGTACAGTGTAGGCTTCATGTTCCCTTGTAGTTTCTTTGTATTAAAAACAACACTGGTTTCACAGCTTCGGGGTAGAAACTTTGTACAATCCCCAGCATTACTGGGAATTATTCTAAGGCAAATAAATGTTGCTGGTGCTGGTATTTTATCCTGGGAGTGTGGGTTTTGCCACAGTTCTTTTAAGTCTTTCATGGTGTGTTTTTGATTCCTCACAATAGATACTCTGTTTATCAAAAGTTTGGAGGAAGTGATGATGAAAGGATGTTGGATTGTGCCAGCAGATGTGATGTTTTGAGGTGGTTGTCTTGTGTATGTATGTAGCACTAGTTGGTTACCAGCTCAAACATTCCATCTTGGAAAACTGAAAAATGTTTGTACATAGAAGTCTAAATCTGCAATTATTGTGTGGATTTGTTGCTTTTTAGTGTTCTTTCTAGGCATTAGTCTTGGTTTTGACTTCTTTAAAAACATTTTAGAGGCAAGTCCTGTAGCTTGATTTAAAATGGACCAAAATCTCTTCAGTTGTGTATGTTTTGGCTGGAATGGATAAATAAAGGTGATATTGAAAAGGCAAATGAGAAAATGGAAATAAATGTTTCTTCCACTGTGAAATGAAACCTCACACCCCAAACTTGCTATAGTGATTCATCAAATCCTGTGTTTCTGAACCGGAACAGCAAGTGAAAGAAAAGTCTTTTAAAGAGTTCATACAGACCAACTGCGTGGTATCAATTTGCGCATTAGCAAAAGTGCATCGGATACTTAGTCATCTCTCTGCTGCCTTAGTCTACCTGGCCTCTGTGGCTTGAGCAGTAAAGCAGAGAGCGGAATTTGTACACAGGCTGAACTTGATGCCTTGTTGCTTGACTTGTGATCTTTCTGGAAAGGGGTTGAACTTTTTAAGGCTTAGGTGTTAGGCCCTGCATATTCTTCTTTGCAGAGGAATTTGCTGGTCTAGCTTCCACTAGTTCTGCAACAAAGTGAGTCATGCTGGGAAGTAACATTTTTTTGCCAAAACCACATCAGGACTTCTAAAACTTTACCTACATTAGCGAGTAGTACAGTAGAGCAGACCTGCAGGGGAAAGAAAACAAAAACAAACAAAAAAAAATCCACCATGTTTTGAGAGCGTAGCATCCCCATTTTGTATGTTTTGGGGCATTCTCCTTATGCTAGATCAAGTCTGGTCCTTTGTAACAAGTACCCATTAGCAACTGGAGTACCACAGGTGCATTTTTGGAGCTCCTCTTCCAGTTTAATGCAAAAAAAAAAAATCTGATTATGTACTGACACTGTTCTGCCATGCACATCAGAAGTGTGGTAAATGAGGTTGGCTGGAAGGTTTGTTTCAAAACCACACTTTTGATCAGGAGAATGCAGAAGGACCCTCTCCTGTCTTGTGGGTTTGCTTTTTCAAGTTTCTGACTGTCAAAGCGAAGTCAGCAGAATTTGAGTGCAGATTAGTCCCTTACTATATGGAAAAGATAAAAATCTTCTGGGCAAGCAGAGCTGAATGGTAACTTCTCTGCAACTGTGGCAGAAATCCTATAGTTCCCTTGTGTTGCATGTCCATTTACGTAATCTGTTCCTAGTTATTTACTATGCCCTGCATCAATTTTCCCATAAATCTTTTGTTCTGCAAAACCGTTACTTTTCATTAACTAAAGATTCCAGTGAGGTTCAACATAGTGGCTGAGTCTGTCTAGAGTTTGACACTTTAGAGAAGCACCGTAGTTTGATATTATAGTTGTTTCCTGGCAATCATTTCTCTCAAAAAATAAAATATGGGACTGACTGACATGTTAGCATGTAACTGTTAAATCAGAATTATATGCCTATAGCTATCATGTATAGAAGTTTGGATAATTCTTCAATTTTTTCATTTATTTCAAACTAGATGCTGCAAACGTTTTGGTGATGGGCACTGAGAAATCTGCAAAAGAAGATGATCCCGGCATGATTTTTTTCTTCAGGTAAGTTATAAATCCTGCCCAAAACTTTATTAATAGCAATGGTGTGAAAGACATAGGGCGGCTTGGTAGATCATTGCATCATATTACCTCATGAAACTCAAGGAATAACTGTCCAATCAGAATGATTAAAATGAAAAATCAGAATTATTTAAATGATTAAAGAATAACTTATCTTCTCATGTTTTTTCATTAAAGTGTGGTTAAAAAGCAACTATTATGTAGTTTTTGTGAAGATAGTATTAAATTGCTTGATTCACAACGACAGAAATTGCCACTGTACAATTCGAGTATTGCATCAAAATACATTTAAAACAGTATAATTACACCTCAGTTTTTCCTTGAATTCACAGGGAGGGGGCTGTTGTGTTTTGGAATGTGGAAGAGAAAAGTGTAAGTAAAGCAAAACCATTTGTTAAAACATCGTAACTGGATGTTTTGTCAGTCCTACAGAGCCCAGCATGCTCAGGCTTTGTTTGGGAGCTTGGATCTCCCCATGAAGGAGAAGGACTGATTCTTCTCCTCATGAGTGCAGGTGCTTGCCTGCTGCTGCCCTCAAGTGTGTGGGTTGCTAATATATCACCTTTGAAACTTGACTTTCTGCACAAAACGACAAAATATATGTCTGACATACAAAGTAGACAGCATTTTCTATGTAGGGCCAAAAATCTGAAACTTTAATCCACTGAGACTGACAAAAGAAAATTCTTGCAACTCTACATCCTGAAGAAGTAGATCAGAAAAATCAACATGTGAATGGTTGTTTGAAAGGCACTAATGTAACAGAAAATATATTAGAAGAAAAGGATGATTCCAAAGCCATTCAAGTCAAAACTATTCCAAACTTATGTTTGGATAACTTTGAAAGAGACAACATTTGTAAGCAACTTTTTGTTTATACCAGTTAGTGATTTTCCTGAAGGAAGATTTTATTGGTTGGTATAATGGTTAAAATATGTTGATATTGAAGTGACATATTCTATATGATAACTGGGTGCTCTTTGCTGACCAAGAGGGATGTGCCACAGGCATATCTGTTTTTATGAATATATTTATAGTTTATTTTTTTTCAGTATATTCATTTTTTTTTACTATGGTTTAATAAAACTGGATTCTAGATACAAAAAATATCGATCTTATCTGTAGGCAGAGTATGTGAAATTAAATGGTGTATTAAATAGGTGATACTGAGATGCACAGAAGTTCACAGGAGGATTTTCACTAAAGTAAACAAAAATACAGAGCAGTTGTTTCCAGACATGAACGATTTCTGGGTTCAAGTTCACTTTTTCTGTTTCAGACCTGAAATGTTCCTGATGCCCTGTGTGTTTTGGGGGATTTCAGTATTATCAGCTGGCTTACAAAAAGATACGAGTTCTCCCTTCAAACCTTACCTGTAGCACACTTATAATGCTATGGCTGTAACTATGCTACTGATTCACAGGTATTACTGAAGACTGGCTGACTAACTCCTCTTGGTTTTTAGAGTTGGGCACTTCTACCCACTGGAGTGCTCTGAAAAATCTTGTTTTGTTGTACATGTTAAAGTACCTTTGAAAGATTGATACCATGTTCTTCTTGTCAGTACTAGTGTTTAGTTGATCCCTTGCTGGCTTTATTTAGAAGAGGAAAACTGCCTTTTTCTGATTATTGAAGTCATAATCAAAGTTTTAACTTCCAAATAAGTTGCTCAAATAGAGGAGGTATTTTTATGTACACATTTTAATGAACTGAAACAAAACAAGACAAAACAAACAAATAAACCAAAACTGGTATGTAGAACAAAAAATGAAGTAATTAAGTAAAACAGAATGTAGGGAATCATTGTGAATGGACAAAATTGCTTTTAAAAAGTACTCCAGAATGACTATTAGGAGGAGTAAAAACTATTTTAAACTAATGGACATTCATCAGAAGTAGTAATAACTACAGACTGTTCATTAATAGGAATTTAAACTGTAAAATACCATTTTCAACTACTTGAGTGGGGAGGTTATGAAACGGCTCCCCACCAAAAATAGCAGGGGCAAAAAGCAAAACTAACTTTGAGGTGGCGTCTCATCTGAGTTTTTTTTTGAAAAGGAAACTGTGTGACGTGATTGCCTGTAATAGCAAGAGTTTGCATTTAGTGAATCCAGAACGGCTTTTCTTACTAAATGTACTGTGTCACAGGTGCTCCCTTCTATAAAATTAGGCAAGGCCTAGAGGAGACTCGCATCAGTCAGTGGAAGCCTTTGTGTTAGTCTGAATAGATAAAAGAAAGCTGCTACTGAAATACCATTTCTCATTAGCCAGAGCAATGGAAGAACTTTGCAAGTACGCATGTTACAAGACATACGAATTTCACAGAATCGGTTACGGTCTGTAAAGCTTCGTTAAATCTTGCTCTGTACTGGCCCTGGGAAGCCTGAGGTGGTTCTAGTCCTGGAAAGGACTCTTAGTCTATTAACAGTATAACTGTTACTGTGTTAGTAGTGACTTCACAAAGCCAGGTAGAGCACTTGGATCCAAGTGAACAGACTCTTGAAGTCTGGTGTGCTACGTTATAGATTGGCCATTGACTCTGGCATTGTTTCAGTGGGGTTTGCATTGCGGAACTGTCCCTGGACACAGCGGAGCTGGTTGGTTGAGCTGACCAGCCTAACAGCGGACAATTCCTTGCTTAAAATACTAGAATAATTGTTCATACCCTTTTTTACGACAATTCTTGGAACATATGTCAGGTACTAGTTATGCTAATATTAAATTCAGTATGATGAAACAAGCAGTTGCAGCTGTGCGGTTGGGTTTATTTTAGTGAAGAATGTTGCCATGTCTTACATAGAAAGTATCACCAAAATTCTTGAAAGCAATGAAGAAAGCTGCAAAGAAAATCCCTCCTGCAGGTGATCCAGCAGACTATTTTAGAGTATTTAACATGGAGAATAAGCTTCATTAACAATTTACTAGCAGTTTTGCATTTAAAGATTAACTATTATCTATTATTTTGAAGAGAGTGTTTTAAGTATGGCTTAGTAGAAGATTCACCTCTTTAAAGAATTTGGGCATCAAAAGTATATTGTGGGGTTTTTTTATTGGCTGTTGTGACGCTAAATGCCTTTTAAAAACCTGTGAGTGCTTTTTTCTGGTTTAGAATTCGTTCTAATTGCAGAATAATTTTTATGAGGGGAGCCTTGTAGCACATGGAAAGGAACAAGGACGAGGGATCCTAAGCCAGATGTCAGAGGAGAAAGTTTTGCAAGATAAAAGGGCTCGCTCTTCGTGCATCAGGTTTTAGTGTGCTTGTGAATAAAATGACAATGAGATTACTTCTGCAAGTAAAGTGGCACATTTATAGAGTCAAATGTGGGCAGCTGAATCCATTGTTACAGGTTTCTGTAGTGGTAAAGATTTGTGTGATATGACCCAACCTCTGGTAGCTGAAACAAAACTATTGATTTTTGCAGCAAACTAGTAATTGTGGCAGAAATAGGCACCTGATGTACTTATGCTGAAGATGCGTTCCCATACACCAATCTTGTACAGCTCGTTGTAATACTGCATATGTCCACGTTGTCTTTACTCCTGTTATGGTTAATCCTAACCCTGTTTCCTATATGAAGACATTAAATGATATTTTACTCTTTACAGATTTTTTGCAGTTGTTCATAGCCACAAATTCTTCCACATAGCTACAGATAGCTTCAGAAGTAAGCTGGGCTAATTATCACTTCATTACTTAGCACACCTATCTGTTGTTATTTAAATAACTTCAGCATGAAAGTGGCATTCATCAACCTATTGTATGCTAGATCTTTGCAGAGTGATAGTACGCTGCATGGTAACTGCTCCTGTGTGTGCAATTGTCTTTTTCTTAGATGAAGAATATCATGCAAGTACTAGAACAGCATGAAATTCAGCCATATGAAGTTGCACTAGTCCATTGGGAGAATGAAGAGATGAACTATAGAATAGGAGAGTAAGTATTTGCAGGCATTTGTGGTATAAAAGCTAATAGGCATCTAAAACAAATTCAAGCAAAAGCAGCTAGTAAAAATATACTTCTTCTTACCCATTTTCAAATGAATAAAATAAGGAAAGGAGAAAACTGTAAATCTAAATTGACAAATTTTGCTGAACTTGCAAGTAATGGCCTTTGTGACTTGATTATGCATTAGATTTTGTAAATTGTGAAGCTCCATGCCCACACAACTGGACATGTTCTTCAGCAATCCCAAACAGAAACTATGTAACACATGGAAAAAAATAAATATGCATTATTGATAAGATTTTTTGCATAGGCTTTCCTTAGTGCTCTGTGGGTTCATATATAAAGATGTAATTCTGCACTTACTTCACTTCCTAGGAAAGCTGTAACTTGAATATTGTGGAATGATAAACTCAGCAAGTTGTCTTGCCTTGTTAAATATTTTTTTTTTCATCATGGGGAGCAAATGATCTCTACAGAAATATTGCTCAATGTAAATGATTATAAAAATTATCTGTAATTTTCCAACAGCACCAAAAACCAGCTCCTAGACAGGACACTATAACACTAGGAGCTGAGCTAAAGAGGTTGAGTTTCTTTAAGATAACCTGATAAGAGGATAGGTTTTTGTTTTTTCCTGGCCATTTGAAAACTGCACTTACTATCCAGTTGTGTAATTTGTGATCCCTGACATATTCCATTGTGTCTATGCAAGTTTCATAGTGCAATTGACATGATAAATTGCAGGACTCTCATGCCTCCTTTTCTTTGGTGCTGGCCCCCTATGTGATAGAGGTTTCAGGGAAAGTAATGTCAGAGCAGGGAGGGAGTGATGTTGATAAAAATGACAGAAGGAAAACAGAAACAGAAATACAGGAGATAGAGATGAGAGGCCAGCATCTTGTTTACTCTGAATTAGCTTTGTGTATATAGTAATGCTGTAGCTACCATCAGAGCTTGCTGCAGTTTAATTTAAACCTAGAAAATTTGGTCATAATATTAGTCTTAGACTGAGTAACTAATTTTCAGTGATTTGTTTTGATTATTGTTAGGTTGAACATGAGTAAAATGCAAGGATGAGAATGATATTCATATAGATACAGCATGCTTTATAGAAATAAAAAACCAACCTTTCTTGCATTTGTGGTTCTTTTAATGTGCCTTTGCTGGTGGCTTAATCAATGAAGATGCTTCAATCCTATTTTAACAGAGGTCAGTCAAAGCTTCATAAAGGAGAAATCTTGTTGAATTCTGAGCTGGATATTGATGAAGTTGTTCTGCAGAAATTTGCCTTTTCAAATGCCCTTTGTCTTTCTGGTAAGTTAATATTGTTTGTAATATAAGCTTATGCTGCAAATTTTGTCAAATGTCATTAGAAGTGGGACTAGTACAGTGACAGGTTGGAGAAGACTGACTGATTTAGGCAAACTGTGTAAAGATTGATTGTGCTTCAGTGAGAGGATTTTTTTTTCAAAGCTTTTACCTTGTTTTCTGTAAATTGGAACTACCTCATTCAATGTAAATAGTCTTAAAGATGAACAAAGCACATTAAGAAGCATACTTTGCAAAAGATACACGTTCTGCTGACCATCCCCCTTGAGAACTATTCTAGGATAGCACCAAGTGTAGAATCCAGTGTTAAAAACCTATCAGTGGTCTTAGGTAATTAATCCTGACATCATAATTTCCTCTAACAGACAAAGCTAGATGCTAGCTACAGCAGTGATCCCCAGCTGTGGAGGTGGACCAGATACCAAACGTGTGAACCAGAGTCACAGATCGTGTTTTCCAGGCTTATTGGGCATGGCTGTGGGCCACAGGCTGTACTTCTGCCAGGAGGCAGTGGCAGGCACTGGGAAGAAGTCAGGCTCAGCCCTGGTGCTGCTGCATGAGGAAACACACATCTCTGCAGCTTCAGACCTCAGATGAGGTAGGAAGCAGGAGTAGATACGAGCAGCAGTGAGGCTGTCCTCGAAAAGACCTTTCCAAAGAAATCTCGTCTGTCTACTCCCACTGCTCTTAGGGTAAATTACAGGATTCCTGTAGTATTTTGGGAAGCACACCTTTAAACAGAATGGGCATCAGGAAACAGAACGTGTTTTTGAAGTGATACACCACTTGGTCGTGGAGTACAGCAAAACTAAAGGGTTCTTGAGCGTTGAAAGAAGAGCAATTGAGCAAAAAAGCCTTTAGTTCTCTCTAGTTTTCCTATTCCCAAAGCCAAGGAAGCAGGGAAGAGTGGTGCCATATATAATGGAGGAATAGATTTATTCCCAGGAGACAATTGGTGCCAGTTCATGTTAGTGTGAGACGTGCACATCATAAAGGGAAACAGTTCAATAATGTTCAATAAAAATAAAGGATGCAAGTCTAGTCCAAGTCAAATTTATGACACAGCAGAAACCAATCTCTGTCAAATAATCAGTGATAGCTGAAATGCCCGCTGGCTTTTTTCAGGGGCTAAATTAAATGTCATTTAAGTTACTGACTTAGAGAGGGCCTCTGTATTCAAAAATAGGAGTGTGAAAAATGCTCAGCATTGGATTTACTATCAGTGTCCTGACTAGATTATACAGTTGATTACTACCATTAAAAAGTTGATTTTGACAATTAAATCTTCCCTGATTATTTTTTCTGAGTGACTAGGGTTAATTTTTGATCAGCTACTACTTTATTCTTGTCTGGGAATCTGCAAACTAAAGAACAAAGGCCTGAGATGTATCATCTTCCTGTAGAAACACCTTTCTAGCCTCAAGCTGAGGAAGAGTAGAATTTGTGTTCCCATTGCTTGTGCTGAACAGCTTCCGTAGGAGAGAAGTTTCATCTCCAGTGAACAATATATTCACCTAAAAAAAATCTGGAGGTTGCTTAAGTTTGAATTAAGATTCAGCAAGTACAGGTGGTGTGTCTATACATGCTAACTCTTTGTGGTTTGAGTATGCTGCATCAAATACTGGACAAAAGGAGAATGAGAGTTCTGCAGGACACTAGAAACGCACTGGAGGCTCTTGAGTGGCATGACATGAAGTCAGCATGACTCCAGCGTCCTTGGAATGTAGTTTGCAAAGGTTTTGTGCGTATAGTAGACCACTTAAACATCAACCTTTGAGCTGAAGCAAAAACACTCCAGGATCTGAACTGATAATTTGGAGAAGAGCTGCACTCAAGGTGGTTCTGTGTGCAGGGCTGTGTCAGCACCCAGGCCAGATTTGTCCGTAGATGTATGAACATTGATTGTATGACGCTGACAGTAACTTGCTACAAATGTTTGTATGTGTTAATGTGTCTTGAAGCAGCATGTTGGCAGATTTAAAACTACTGTCTATACATCTCACAGTGTTCTGCTTTGTCACCTCTGTGTTGCAGTAAAGCTGGCTATTTGGGAATCACTACTGGATAACTTTGTGGAATCTATCCAGTCAATTCCTGAGGTAAGGTCTTGTTTCTGCCTCTCCTCTGCTTTTCTCCCATGCTTTGTAAAATATCAGCCTCCACACAGGTGAGGATATGGAAAAAGCACTTGAATGCTTAACACATTTGATGGTATCAACATAGAGAAGCTCAGAACACCTGCAAAGTGGTGGGACAAGAAATCATCAGTCTTGAAAAAGTGGGAGTGGGGTTCTGTATTGGAATATTGTTTCCTGTGTTGTGCCACTGTCACCTGCCACTGTTGAACATGTATGCCTAACAGGACAAACAGCATTTAAAGACCTGGCCAAACTGTCAGCTTGGGCTGAAAGTAACGTGTTTGAACTGGAATATAATGAAGTTTGAGTGAATTAATTAAACCACAGTTTTTCATGAGACAATTAAAGTACAAAGTCCATATGATGTCACATATAAAAATGAGATTTGTAGGCTTCAAAAGATTAATAATTTTTTTTTTTTAATGAAGGAAATAAATGATAATACATTGTTTGTTGTAAGGAAAAAGTCTATAAAAAGGCTAAGTAGTGGCAAGGTAAAACAACACTGTCATGACTTAAAAGTAACAATAGTAGGAAGCAAAAACATATTACCTCTTGTTCAGGAAGTCATTCATAGGAAGCACTCCAGGATTTTGTATAGGTTCTGGTGATGCACTCAGTGATTTATTGAAAAACCTGGATGAACAGTTGCATGGTGATACTCTTACAAAGCTAGATAAGCAAGGCATTCAGCAAACAGAACTCAAATGTTAGTAAGTATGATATGCATTCAGATTTTATACCTACTTCAGGCTGTAGAACTCCAAATTTAACTTCTAGTCCATGTTACTTGATCAAGCAGTGAACAGCTTGTTACTTTGCAGATACTGAAGTCACGAAGGAAGGTGAAACTATCTCATGCAGATGTAATGCAGAAAATTGGAGAACTCTTTGCATTAAGGTAACTTTTTTTGGTTACACCCAAGACATTGTATTACACAGAACTTAGTTTTTAAGTTACGCATGACACAAAGACCGGAATACACACTAAACACAGCAGGGTGGGGCAGGGGACAAGTCCTTCAGCCTTCTTTTGGCTGGAGACTGCATGCTGTTATGTTAGTCAGAGGACCCGCTGGCTCTCACCACTGGCATCTCAACTACAGACAGGCATTAAGCAGCATATTGTAAATGGCCAGACTGCACACTCTTTTGCCTGCCTGGGTCCATCAATGTATGTGTCATAACCAGTAATTACAGTAGATACTAGAGTATGCAAAGGATACCAGGAGGAAGGACAGGGGGAGGTAGAACTGTTAACTATGGCCTAGAGTTAGTAAAACTTTTCTGCCAGTTCTGTTCTTCCCTTGACTTAATCAGAAACCACTGCTACCTTGTAAGAATTTAATAGGTGGTTGGTTTTTCCCCTCTCAACTGAAATTTGTTGATTGGGAATAAAGAGCATTATACAGTCTTTTACCTAAAATAAAAACAAAACTCAAAATCAGTGAAGAAAAGCAAATAAAGCAATTCCTACTTTAAACATTAGATTTTATATTCCTACTGAAATGACTGTTCAGTATGAACAATGATGTTTAAGTGTCCAAAGATTTATGTCAGCAGTGAGTTGTAGGTGGGAGACTTTAGCTCTTAGCCTTCATAATGTTGAGACAACAGTCTCCTTCTGAAAGGTTGTGCTCTGCTTACATAGCCAGCAGGCAGCACCAGTCAGGAGTTTTGAGATACAAACAAGCTGTGAAGGGCCTCTGCAGTAACTTTAATTCAGGTACTACTTCAGCAAGCTACTAGCATAGTCAAGGACTTCTCTGCAGATATCAAGAGTGACAACTTGAAGAGGCAATGTTGCCATAAGGCAAAAGTCATTTATGCTCAAACCTGTTACACAGTATTGTCCAAAACGTTGCAGATGTGACCAATTTAAAACAATCACTACAATTGTATTTTTATTATGAAAGGATATTATTTTCATATTCTACTTAAAATTACAGGGAAATTTTCCTGTTTCTTTTAGCTACTATGTAAATATTTGCTCCTTTGTTCACCAAAAGGAAGTTTGGACTATTGTAGTACATATTTTTTTTAGACACCGTATAAATCTGAGTTCAGACTTGCTAATAACACCTGACTTCTACTGGGATAGAGAGAAACTAGAAGAGCTTTATGACAAGACTTGCCAGTTTCTCAACATTAATCGCCGAGTTAAGGTAGGTATATTACTGTTATGAGAATTTTCCACACTCCGATCAGCTGTCTTTGGCTCAGCAGGGTTACAGACTGCTCCATGAATGTCTGTTTTAATTGCAGAAACTTCATAAAGAATAACAGGATCCTAGACACTATCCCCTTTCCATGTGTTTGTAACCTGCTGACATATTTTACCCAGCTTAGGTTAACAGCACTGCCTTACGTGAATGGATTGGGTGTTTCGTGAGCCACTGAATTAGGCTGTAAATAGTTATAAGAAGATATTTAATTCTTGTTCTAAAATGTGTGCAAGAAAACGAGCTAAAAAAACGAGATGTGAAATAGCGTTCTCACTGACATGATCATTCAGGTCAGTTCATTGAAGGGTGGCATAATTCTTACTGCTGAACCAGAATAAGCAACACAAAAACCACCTCTTGTGGTACAGCAACCCTAAATATTTAGTTAATTTCAAGGCATTACTGTAAGCTGCATCTTCTTTTGCTTGTGCCTTTTTTCATGAGTAGTATCACTCAGAAGCAGTTTAATGCCTGCAGATGCATATCTAAATTTCTATTATTTTTGTGAACCTATTGAAATAACAGACTCATAGTGAAACTTGTGTTGCTTGTGCATGTTGCCTTACAGGACTTTGTGTTCTGTTCTTTCACAGAAGAGCATTAATGCTTTTCTGGTTCTGCCCAGTGATCCCTTCTGTGGATTCTGTTCCTTTATCTAGTGATCTCATTCCATTTATGGAATCCAGATCTTCCATATATTTGGAATCTGTTGCAGGTAATGAATGAAAAGCTTCAGCACTGCATGGAGCTGACAGACCTAATGCGAAATCACCTGAACGAAAAGCATGCCCTGCGTCTCGAGTGGATGATAGTAATACTCATTACCATAGAGGTTGGTGGTGGGGTTTTTTCCACTATCACACTCAAAATGTAATAACAAGTGCAATGTATATACTTCATAATTTGAGAATCTGGATTATTTTACTAATGTACTGTACAAGGGAATTAGTCTTCAGTTCTTTGCAAGTAACTTTTGAATTGCAGCTATCATTATTTTTCAGATTATCTTGTTTACAGTGTGAGTTGTTTTGAGGATTATTAAATCAGTAACTCATATCAATGTGTTTGCTGTTCCACAGGTTCTGTTTGAACTTGCAAGGGTAATTTTCTGATGATGGAATAAACTCAGGAAGAGGAAAACTGACAAAACCATAAAGACCACGTGGCCCAGAAAATTCCTGTCTATTTATATGCTTCTGGAAAATAGTGGAATTATGTCTCGATAAATATGTATATCTTCTACACAAATTAAAAAAAAAAAAAAAAAATCAGTCTGTGCTAAGTCTATTCCCTAACACTCTGAACGTTATTCCCAACTGCTGTACTAGTGATGTTAAAGAAGTCAATTTCTGTATGTGGTAGTGTAAAGCTGAGAAACTTAACGATGCATTTGTAGGGGACATTTTTCTAGTGCCAGGCCTGGATGTTTGCAGGACTGATGCACGGAGAGACTTGGCTTTGTCTCCTTAATAATTGAGGACAGAAGGATGGATCCCTTCTGTGCTGACTGTATTGATTTGGTGAAGGACGCGACTGCCTTGTCCCCTAGACAGCTAAAAAGATGCTGAGTATTTAGCCACTTGGTGTGTTTCTGACCGATGAGGTTTTTCCTCATTTTTCCCAGCTCCTTGGATGACACTGTCCCAAGCTTGGAAAGAGCACTATTATTCTCCTTATATTACACTTGGTATTGATTTTAATATACCTGGCAGTTATATTTAATGTTATGTTCTACCCCATCACACAAGGTATTCACATACTTTATTTATATGAAAGGGGAACTAGCTGAACTTCAGCTGTAGAAATTTCAAGGAGGGAATTAGCATAGGGTAAGATGTCTTAATTATCCTCTAAGGTAAAAGGGGGTTTTTTGTTTTGTTTTTTGGGTTTATCCATTCCTAGGCTACAGGTCTGTAGATTGCTTTCTCTAGACACCACTTTCTCTTAGGAAAGGATGAGGGAATTCTTTTCCCCAGCAACTTCTATTTCTAATCATGTTTTCAGGAACTAATACACAATACAACTGCTATTTTTCACCATTTTCAGAATCAGGTTACTCTAGTGTATTGCCTCAGGAACATAACCTAAGACTTTCGTTAAAAGCTCCTGAAGCAGCATCAGCAAGCCACAATGACTAAATTCAGGCTAGAAGTGCAATTATGTTTGCAGTAACATACTGTTTTCTCTTACCTGGTAACAGTATTTCTGAGTGTGGTGTTAGACTGCTGTTGAATATATCAAACACATTCATGGGGAAGACAATAGAGTCAGGCAGACCTAGGAAAAACATCCAACTACAAACCCATCCTTTTGCCATAAATTATGTTACTAGTGCCACAAGAACCTCTTAAGAAGCAGCATCCCCTGAAGAATAAGCTTTCTCCTCAGAACAGGTCATACCTGGAGGTCTTGGTTGTGGAAGAGCTTAACTACCACTGCTCTAAACTGCTGAGAAGGTCTGAACCTTCAGCCCAGGCTCATGGAAGTGCATCTGTCAGCAGAACAGCTTGGTGACTAAGTCTGATAGTACCTTGTGGAACAGCTCCTCAGCTCCCACCTCCTGACTTACACACGGTCATTATGTAATACAAATAGCACATTAGATCCTTTATGCAGTAGAAAAATTTACCAAGCACCACTTAATTCCAGCAACAGAGTTAGGTTACATTTTAATTGAAATTTTTCTAGCAAACATTTTTCACCCCTTAGACACATAGGCTCTTTCCCCCCCATATGAGCATAATACTTACACTCAAGAACATAAGCGCCCATTTATCTCACATTTAATGTTTCAGTATTCTAGCTAAATTGCCAAAATGTAAATTTGCAGGCCAACTTCATTTATCAGGTAAAGTGGGTTTAAAAAAGTCATTTTAGGACTCCTATATGTTCTTTAAAAGCATGAAATGCCTAGGCTTGATTATCTCAAGCATTCTGTCTTGCAACTGTATTTAAGAGTTCCCAAGTCAAACACTGAAAATGAGATCACGGTTACTTTTGAAACCTTAAATCAGTTTATATCAGCACATAAAATCATAGCTGCAAAAATCACACTCTGTTCCTGCCAAGCTTGCCAAGTGCAATGTATATACTTCATAATTTGAGAATCTGGATTATTTTATTTATGTACTGTACAAGGGAATTAGTCTTCAGTTCTTTGCAAGTAACTTTTGAATTGCAGCTTATCAAATTATCTCACTAGCGTAACTGAAAAGAACCATCTTCACTACAGTTTGTGTCTTCATCTAACCAGCAAGGGTCACCTGGGTTGGGGGGGGGAAATAAAGGTGCAACAGCAATAAATACAGAATATACAAGGAAAACCAGACAGGCATCCTGGTGTATCCAGAACACTAACATTTTAACCTTTTCAACAAAATTAAGACTGAATGGCAAAATTCTGCTCATATGGAATCTCTGTTCGACCATCCTTTATAAAGATTCTCGCTGCACAGACTGCTTCTGTCTGTGCTTTTTTCCACCAGCTGAGGTAAAGGACAATTCATAGATTATTTTCTTTCCAGATCTGCTAGAAAGTTGTCATATGACTAGATATTCATAAAACAGCAAAGAACACTGAGAGTCAGGACTCCTGACTTCCAACCCCATTTTTGTGGCGTAACAGCTCTGCTGGCTGCGAAGTCAGTCCCTGGTCTCAGTGGTAGTGTCTTGCTGGCTGGATGAGCAACTGCATATACATGACACCTCTACCTCTGCAAAAATAATGTATATTCAGTCCAGCCAGTATGTATAAGCTTCTGTGAGAAGGATGACATTCTCACCAAATTCTAGCGCCCGCCTGAAACAAAAATACAACACTCAAACATGTAAGAGTCTCTCCTACCCCATCCTGCCTTAGTCCTAGGAACTGAACTAACTTCAGCTCAAAGTTTCATAATGGGGGAAAAAAAGCCAGATACTTTGTGCCCACCTAACTGGTTTATTTACTGGCAACAAAGTTGCCTTGTAAAGGAATGTACCAGACATTAAGACACGGATGGGTGTCCTTGGCAGTGATAACGGTGATGGTGAACTTTTTCTGATTTACAGACCCTTCACATGTAGACCAATTTAGAAACTGCAAAAGGCACTGGTGTACTGAGTTTGCCAGTCTACTTTTCTCAGTCACTTTCCCCAGATCATCAAGATACTGTCCAAGGAAAGCCTACAGGCTGGAAACTACTGATGTGTGTCGTTCCACCTTCCTTCACTGGATGGCATTTAACATCTGCCAAACACTTTATTATCCTTCTCTACAGGCTGGTTTATGATACTAGCGTGACAACTACCAAAACAATGCAGAGTCTGAGGTACTCAGATACAGTAAGTGATATGCATGGGGTTTAAAAATCAAAACCACTCGTTGTCTTGGGGGGGGGGGGAAAAAAAAAAGCAAGCCTATCTGTCTTAACTATCTAGGAGGGGGGGAAAGTGTCTTGAAATGTATATAGCCCCAGCTGAGAAAATGATTTATTAAGAGACTGCAATTCTTTACAATCATGAAGAAACCAGAGACCTTTGTTAGCTTTAGAATAATATTTTGCTGGGGGTATACGCTGTATGAGGTAGCCTGTTTCTCCCGATCCTCCGAGTGTCTGCAAGTGTCGTACTTCTTGACATCACCTGTATACTCTGTACTACACATAAAACCCCAGTGGGTGAATCTCAGAAAACTAAGCAATTCCAACAGCTTTGGGTCCTCCACAGTTTTTGACAGACTAAGAATTGGACAGACCTAATCACACTGGGGAAACAGAACAACAAAAAAAATCCCCTCTCCTCACACATGTAGCATAACAACCACCCCCATATCTGATTCTTTAAGCTTTATTAAACAAAACAAGGGCAAGCTTTTTTCCCCCCCTTCTTTCTATTTTGAGCTGTTGAAGGCATCACAGCTACAGCCAGTATCACTGCTTCCCTCTGTTAGTGCTCAGTCATTTGCCCATTTATGTCTGTCTTCGAGCTCCAAGAAACACATTTTCCAAACTGGTGCAATGACTACTAGATGATGGTCACCATCAATTATTATTGCCCCCCAAATACTTTTTAACATTTTCCTAACTAAGCTTGAGTCAATGCTAACAAACTCTCGATTTATTCAAAACTGTTTATTAAGTATCTCATGAGCTTAAAGTCACCATTTAGATGATATTTCATAGTAATGTGAACATAGTATAAATGGTATTGCACTTACAGTATCATTCTCTGCAGAATACCCCAACTGCGTGGGCTTTAAAAATGCACTCACTACAGCTGCAGTTTCAGTCCCTCTTTCTAAGTAAAAAAACATGCAAGAACATATATTACTGTAACTTTATAGTCATGCTCCACTAAAAATGTTACTCCAGCCAAAAATACACAGTCACATTTGAACTTTTCCATTAAAAGCGGCCAGGGCTAATCTGGGACTAAGGCAAAACCAGAAAGTAGAGGGCTAATCTACACTGCAGAAACTGTATTAGCTCAGTTACACTAACAACTCTTGATGGAGATGAGACTCCTTACAAGAAAAATTCTATACATACAGCTAAACCATTTAAACCATTTATTTAGATTACATACATTGTACTAGCAAAAGGATTTTTCTTTTATCCTTTTTTTTTTTTCTCCTGGTCTAAATTGCAGCTACTCACTAGATGTTGATAAACCTTCGTTCACTAGGCATAGAAACAAATTCATTAGAACACCTTGATACCAGAAAAACAGCTTAGCCCACAGAACAACAAAGATCTATTTCATCACTTTTTCACCTATGCCATGTACACAAAAAGTGGTTTACATACCCTGGTTCTCCAGATCTGCTCACAACAAAACTGAAAGCTTTGTGAAAGCTCAGATGTGCCTGGGGGCTGACCACTCACGTATCACGATTATGCCCAAACAGCCTCCCTGTGCCAAGGGAGCCAAGGCAAGGAAAAGCAGAGCTGCTCTGCAACTGCGGCCGTAACTGAACGTCAGGGTTTTACCTGGGGATCACTGCTACGTGCTTCATGTTTCCAAACCTGTGTGAAAGACAAGTGAGGTTTGAACGGAGTGTGTGAAAATTCTAACATGGAGCGAGGATGTCGCCAGATGAAAAGGCTGGAGACTAACAGAGGTGCAATATTTACTCATCTAGCAAGAAGCTACAGCAGTTGTCGCACTTCCCGCCGAGCCTTCTCACCACCATAAATCAGAAGCAGAAGTGTTAGAAATGGCAGCTGTGCTAATAAAATGGATTTACAGCATTGATATAAACTCACATTTTACTAGAGTAGTACCAGCGTGGAAGTGGTGCCCCACACCTCAGGGAGGGTCCCAGCCCATGGCTGGGGACACGCAGCCCCAGCTCCCCAGAGCCGCCGACAGCCCCGCGGGAGGGGTGAGCAGCACCATGGGCAGCAGGGAGCAAAGATCTCTTCAGGACAAGGACTCTGCTCCGACTTTTGAAAAATGCTGAGGAGTTCAAAAACTCACTGGAAATCTCAGCAGTTTGAGCCTGATTAATGTCACTAGAGCTGTTAAGGTTTTGACTGTAACAATAAAAACTTACCATTCATTTCCAGATTTCAACTGAACTCTACCAAAAAGACACACCAACAGGAGCTGGTTCTGTCTGGATCAAGTTCCTCCTACTGCTCAAGTGAATTTTTACTCAGATTAGCAGACACCTTTTTCGTCCAATTAACACTTAAATCATCAGCAGTATGCTCATTTACGATGCAAAATATCATTTTACCAGACAAAATTCTGCCTTTAATCTGGGTAACCCCAGACCAAAGCAAAACAAAAACCTAGGGCTGATCCTATCAACAGCAGCACAACCAAGAAAGCTCTCAGGTGTGTAGCAATATCTGAATTAGTCTGAACAGTCTTTTCAAAGAGTCACAAAACTAAGAAAGGAGTCCTAAATAAGTACCACAAGAAACTAGGGGTGTGCTTGAAATCAGCATAGAGAAAATAAAAGCCCAATAATACCACTTAATGATAGAAAGATAAATTCTAATTACAAACAAAAAACTAAAAAGATGAGATGGCAGTAGAATTTTAGATTTGCATCTTAAGTCAGGTGTCTAAAACGCAACACATGAACTGCTTATTGCTCCCTGCAATAGAGATGACATGTCTCAGGTGTAAGCATCAAAGGTGTGAAGTTCAGCAGCATTAAACTCAACACAGAAATCTTTATAAAGATTTCAATGGATCTTGAATCAGACGGGATACTTTTAAATTTAAAATTGCATTATTGCTGGATTAAAGTACTGCAATCCAAACAAAGGTGCTTTAAAGCTGAATTATGAGCTATTAATAAAAAACTCATAACTAAGTTAATTTTTCTCCAGTTTCAGAGATAGCACAGAGAAGAACCCTACATGAACACCAACACAGAAGTACTCAATTGCAACACAGAAGAGAACTAACAGGCCACTAAGGCCTGCCAGATATCTGCTAGAAACACACTGGTATTCCACTGGCAGTCCACCCAATTTAACTGAAAGTCGTTATATCACTTTCACCATCTTCCATGAGAATGAGACAAATCATCCACGGCTAAGCAACTTCAGTTCAAATGTCCATCCCCTCTCTTTACTTTGTATTTAGTTTGCAGAGTTGAAATGCAAGTGAAATGTATAAGGAAAAGATTTGCCAAGCAGACTGGTTAAATACACTTTATAAAAACTTTTGCCACGCACTCACACAGCAGAACTCAAAGAGCTATTAAAAATGTGCCCCTTGTAGTTCAGCACATCACAGGTACTTGACGTGGGTCCTAAAGATGCAGTTCTGTTCAGATGCTTTATTTAAAATACTCAACAGCAGCAAATAGACTATCGGCTTTCAGCTCCACTAAAATTAAAAATAAGTTGTTGGGTTTGGGGATTTTTTTAGTGACTTAACCAGCTAGTTTTCAAGTGCAGCTTAACCTTGATGAACAATTATTCTTATGTTATACAATGCAAAGAGACTCAAGCTGTGTCTATCAAGAATTCAATTAGCTTCAGTGGCAGACAGCAGAGTCAGACCCACATAAAACTGGTCTAGTCCTTGATCAGTATAGATCCTGTAAAAAATAACAATAGCCTGGGATGACTGCAATCATCTGTTGATCTACAAACCAGACAAGATACGAGACACCTCCTTCCTCTCTCAGAACACCTCCTGTCAAGACACTAAGTTAAAAGAATTTGGGCCTTTTTTCCATAGCACATCTTATTTAATCACTGTGGAAACAGGAATCATCATCCCAGTTACAGCTAGCCCCCTACGAGCTTGCTTAGTTAAGTATCTTAAAAAAAAAGTCATCATAATCTTGACCTAATTCAAATCACTGAAATCGTAACATAAGCTGTTCCTAAGGCACAACAGAAAGCATAGTTAATGACAGCAGGAGCAGGACCCCAGGTTAGGGGCTGCAAAGGAAACCTCTTTAACTATTGCTGGCCAAATATCTTCTTACAAGGTTTTCAATAACAACAAAGTTTCATTCTGAAAACAGTTTTCTCCGTGCCACTGCTCCAGGTGGCAGATGCCACCCCATGACAAGGCACAGATCCGTCCAGACCATGCCCAGACCGATTCTCTGAGTCAGAGGAAACATGCTCCAGCCCGACACTGGGCTCACCCTTCCATTTCTTCAGGGACTTCGCGGCCTCTCGCAGAAGACGGCCTCCCTGCTCCGCACTAACGACTCTGACTAAATAACTTTCGCAAGACCAACCATTTTTTCATGTATCACAGCGTCCACTGGTGCATTTGTTTGTGCAGCTTTATAAGCACACATGAACTCTATAGCACGCCTTAGATCTGGATAAGAAGAGGCCTGGCTACATCCGCCTTCCCTTTGCACTCCACTGCAAGCCAATCAGCTGTTGCTCAAAGTTGCAGATTTGATTTTTGCAGAGGACTGCTACGTCCCCTCCTTAAAAGACGAGTTAAAAATACCCAGTTCAAATAACTTGTCCACCTAAACAGCCGAACAGCAAACCAGGCTTCCCGCGTTGCTACTCTGAATCACTCTTTTTGACAAGTCAACTTGTAACCTCCCATCTGGCAGTTCATCCAAAGTGTGCCCAGGACAGCTTCACAGAGACCGGCCCTCCAAAGCCCCGCAGCCCCCCCTTGCCGGAGCACCGAACCAAGACCGTACTGTAAGCGACACCGGGAGACAAGCCTGGGAGCCGCGGACGAGGACACCGGCTCACAAAGCTCGTGCCCGAGAGTCCCGGGATGCTCAGTCACACCTCCCGTTCCGCTCGCACAGCCGCCGGTTTGTCCCCGTCTCCCCCAAGTCCGGTGGCTCGGCGCGAAGCGCAGGGACGCACCTGCGCCCGCCACTTCTCCCCGGGCGAGAACCCGGGGAAAGCCTCGCTCGGCCGCCAAGCACCGCCCGGCAGGAGCCACCCGGTGTCCCCCGGCGGCGGGCAGCCTCTGCCGCCGCGGCGAGGCCGGCAAGGCGCCGGGAAGGCGGCGGCGAGCGCAGCGCAGCGCCACCCCGCACCGGCCCGACACGCTGCCGCGGCCCCGAGCCGGGCCCGCTGGTGAACCAGCAGCAGCCCGGCCCGGCCCGTTATTCCGCAGCCCGGGCGGCGGAGGGGCGCTGGCAGCGGCGGCGAGCAGCACAGGCTGGGGGAGGCTGCACCGGCGCCCACCCCCGGGACTTTTAAAGAGGCAACGCGCCCGCCGCCGGAGGCTCGGGAGGAGGGCGGCGGCGGGGCCGGTCCCGCCGGTGCGGCCCGCGCAGCGCGCGGCGGGCGGGGAAGGGAGGGGCGGGCGGGGGCTGGGTGGCTCCTGCTGCTGCCGCCACAGCGCTCGCCGCCTCCCCTCCCCCCCGGCGGGGGCTCCTCGCTGCAGCCTCTGTGCTCCGCTCTCGGTCATGTGACCCTAACGTAACCGGACAGGAAAAGCCGCCGCCGCCGCCGCCGCGCTGACTCCGTTGTTGCTGCTGCTGCTGGGCGCGGAGACGGCGGCGGCCCGCGCGGCACCAGGGGCCTCGGCGGCCCGCGTCCCCCAGGTGAGCACCGGCCGCGCCGCGCCCCCCGGGGATCCCAGCGCCGCACGCACGTGCGCCCGGCCCCTCCGCACCGGCCGCGGCCGGCTGAGGCGGCGGCGGGCGCGGGGGCGCGGCGGGGCCTGCTCGGCCCTACCTCCTCATTGTGTGTGAGGGGCGCCCGGCCGCGGGGGTCCGCCGCGCCGCGGCGGGCCGAGGGGGGCGCGGAGGAGGAGGCCGTCGCCTGGCGCCGCCGGGGCTGCCTGGCCCCCTGACAAACCCCCGCCGGGCCGGGCCGGACGGCTCCATCCGGGACACAGCCCGGGGGGGATGGGCCCGCGCCGAGGGGAGGGGAGGGCTGGGCTGGGGGGGTGGGCCGCGCCGGGGGAGGGAGGGGGCAGAGGGAAGGAGAGAGGGAGGGGGCGGGGGGGGCCGGTGTATTCCGGCGCCGGGCTCGGCTCGGCCGGTTGGGGCCCGCCCGCCCGCAGCGGGGCGGCCCCCCTCGGGCGGCATCCGGCGCAGGGAAGGGCGGGGGAGGAGGGCGCCGCGCGGCGCGGGAGGGGGCGGCCCCGCCTTTCTCTCCTCGGCAGGCTGGGCGGCCCTGGCGGCGGCGGCAGCGGCGGTTCCCGTCTCGCGCGCCCTGGCGGCTCCGCTCGCGCTGCGTCTCGCGCCGTCTCCGTCCGTCCGTGCGCGCGTGGCGTGCGCGGGGGGGGGTGGGGACGGACTGGGAGGGCGGAGAGAGGGGAGGAGCGCAGCCAGTGAAAGCGGCTCGCGGTCACCCGGCCTTCCGCCCCGGCGGCCAATGGGGAAGCGCCGTCACCTGTGCCACAGAGGCCGAGCGTGACTCTGGGGAGGAGGGGGGCGGAGGAGAGGGCGGGTGGTAAGCCACGCCCCCATGCCGCCAGCGGCGCCCCGCCGCGCGCTACGGCGCCGGCTGGCGGCGGGAGCGCCCGAGGGGCGCGCGCCCGTGCTCCCCCTCGTCTTCCCCCGCGCTGCCGGCGCGCGCGCGCGGTCCCGTTGCGGCGGGCGGGGCCGGTGCGGGCCCCAGCGCGGGGTCCCGGCAGCCGCCTGTCCGCCCCGTGGGGGCGGGGGCTGCCCGCCGGTGGGGCGCGTTCGTCAGCGGCCGGGGCCGGCTGGTGCTCGCTGCCGCTGAAGTGGCCGGAGCGCCAGGAGCGGTCGGAAGGGCTGGTGTCCGCTAAGGTGTGCGCGGACGGACCGGGAAGCGCCGGGCTGTGCCCGAGCCGCGCCGGCAGCTGTTTCCTGTCAGCACGGGCTTCCCTGTCCCAGCGGCTGCCGGTCTCCGCGCTCTTCTCCTTCCCCCTCGCTCCCGGCGTCTCCGGAGTGCTCCGGTACCGGCTCTTTCTGAGTCACGCCATTGACTTGTGGCACGGCTTCTCCCCTCGCGCTGTCCGAAGTAAACGTACGTCTTCCGAAAGGACTCGGCCTCGCGTGGTCTTTCACCCACAGCTGAGCAAATTAGGTAATTTCAAAAGTTGTGATAAGCGGAGCCAGGCTAGCCTGTCAAGCTGTGCAGGGGAGGGACTCTGCCTGTAGGGTTTCAGGGCACAGGAAATGTTGTACACAGGTGTTAAACCCGTCAGTGCTAAAGCACAGCCTTGTTAGTGCTAATCACAGCGTTGTGATTAGGTAAGGGTAGAACTCCAGAACAAATGCATACCTGTAATGTACTGTAATATACAAAACACAGCACTTTCCTTACCCCTGCCGTATAACTTCAGTTCAAAACATTTATATATATTTTAAATGCACACAAAAACTTAGTGTTGTGCACGTGTAGGAACACTGTATCATTTTGTGAAAAGATTCATTCAGGTCTCTGATGAAGGGTAACAGTTTCAACTGCCACAGTGACTGCTGTTTGGATAGGGGTGAAACTACAAGCTAAACAAATTTAGTATGATGATAACTACAAAAGATGCCTTTCTGGCTTGGAGCTACTTCACATCAATGGTTTGCTCTGCCTGACATCTTCGCTGTCCGAGTACAAACCAGACACAACACTCATGAATTAAAAAATGTAGCACACAGAAAATAATCTAAATTAAAGCTAAAAAAACCCCAAAACAACAAACACCCAACTCTGGTGTGTTTTTTGGAACATCACAAGGTCTACCTGTGTGGAGCATCTTGCAGTATTAAATAACAATGAACATGAGTTTTGCTACTGCTGACAGCAAGTATTCCCTCTTGGAGGGAGAGGATTTTGGCATATTGTTTGTACAAACATAATTATACAAAAGGTAATTTAGAGAAGAGAGGGTGAAACTGAAGAGAGTTGGAACCTGTTGTGTTTTTGTTTTACCTTATTAACTGTAAGAAAATAATCAACTGTGTCTTACATTGTATTTCTTTGCCCTTACACCATTGACTCAAGTTCTGATCTCATGTGAATGCAAAGGAATGCATTTGGTCAGTCTGGTTATTGCTTTAAATACGAGGGCATTCTTCACTCTCCAGCAAGTAGAAATACTTGTTTCTGCAATGACTAAACATATTGGCATATGTGTAATACATTTTTATTCTCTTTCCCAAAAGGCCACGCTGTTACTGTATAGATGAAATAAGCTGTTTGTACCCTACCTAAAATTTCAACAACTTACTGTGAAATTTGAAGAGGAAATACCCAAGACTTTTTATAAATCTACCATTTTTTATCCACTTCTGGTTTCGCTTTCTTTTCTGTTCATAGAGCATCTGCATTGTTCTGGGCACAATATGGATAGGTATTTTGTTGACTTTTCGTGCTGTTTTATGGGGCTACATTACTGCAAAATTTCATTTTTTCTGCCCAAAGCTGTGTTTGTTTTGGTTAAGCTTATATCCACTTGTTGATCTTACCGGCTGTATATTTATCCATCCAGCCACAGGCAACAGTCCTAATGTGTTTCTCCAGCTATTTTTCCCCAAAGTTATAAATTCTTACTTGCAAGGCTGCTGTTGAATCCTTTGGAAAACATTTGTATCTCTCAGGTAGTTCTTTGAGGGCAGCCTCCAACAGCTGGTACAAGGAGGTGCAGGGAGAGGGGTGTCCACAGAAGCCCTGGTTGATGGGGGCTCAGATTCGTGCCATATTGCACTGTTAGTTATCCTGCCTTTGCACCAACAGCCAGTGATGTACAGAACTGCAACTCTCACTCCTTGGGTGCCTTGATTTGCTAGGTAAGCCTAAGGCTCTCTGGCATTTGGGCTCCTTACAAAATGCTGTTGTAGCTGGTCTCAGTTAATAAATAGTTGTTGAGTGAAAATATTGGCCCCTCGTGTTGTGACAGGCCAGAGGGCTTGCCAACACCTAGAATGACTTCATTTTTTCAGCCCAGGGACACTCAGGTATATATCTGGTATTTCCCAGGAGAGGGCATAACCATCAGAAATGCTTAGTTAATGTTTGGTTTGGGTTCAGCTGGATGGACACATAACTTTTAGATAATAGATATACAGAGACACTGAAAATTCAGGTTAAAAGCATCTAATTTGCTTTCTTTGGGTTCTGCTCTTGTCTCTCCTACTCATTTAGGTGAGGGTAACTGATACCAGAAGGGTCTGTTTGAACAGACGAGTGGCAGCCAAAATACTTTATTCTTCCCATTACAAATAGGTGGTTTTACTACTTATTTCTTCCTCTCCTTTTGCTGTGTATATTTCCGCCATGCCTTTTCAGAGCTCTTTAGTCCTGGCTCTACAAGCCTCAGCAAATCCCTTGCACCTGTGTGAATTGCATCGCCCATCATGAACCAGAGATTCTTGCCTACATGTGAGATCTGTACACAGTAGCTTGGGATGAAGAGGTGTTACTAAAGCATGGTGTACAGATCTTAGAAGAAAATATCTGTTAAGAGACAAGTACTGTTACATCTATGCATCTACTGTTAAGTTTTACATGGAAGTCATTTGCTTTTCAGAGTGTAAAAAAATGGATTTGGCCAACCATGGACTTATTCTGCTGCAGCAACTAAATGCTCAGAGAGAGTTTGGTTTCCTGTGTGACTGCACAGTTGCCATTGGTGATGTCTACTTCAAAGCACATAAATCGGTCCTTGCTTCTTTCTCCAACTACTTCAAGATGTTGTTTGTTCATCAAACCAGGTAACTATAAAAAGGTTCACTGTTCAAATGTTCAGGTAGCTACGCTAAAGAGGTGGAACAACATTTTTAAACCTGAAAGTGTTGGTTTTGCTTCTTGCTATGACTTAAGGAATATGGAATGCAGTTTTATCTGCAAACTAGAATCTCACTTGAAAATGTGTTGAAGTTGAACTGTGATTCATTAACACTAATGTTGTGATTTAGCACAACTTATTTATCATTCTAAAAGCATAGAATTCCTAGAACTGAATATTTAAAGGATTCTGTCTTTACTCTTGCACTTTCCTTCCCCCACTCACTATTCTCTTCTCTCTTTTGGCACTATTCTTAACATTTCCGTAGCATTTTATACAACCTAATTAGTATTTGCTAGGAGATTTTGAGAAATGAACTTATAAAAGAGTTTTTTTGTTTGTTTGTTTGTTTACAGTTTACTTAAGTTAGTTAAATAATACTGCATAGTGGTAGAAAATAAGGTGGTGGGGTTTTTTGTTGTGGTGGGTTTTTTTTGGGTTTTTTTTTGAGGCGGGGGGGGGCAGAGGCAGCCTTACATGGAGGGCAATGAAAAGCTAACAAAAGTGTAAGACTGTTTTAAAGAAATGTTTTTGTCTTTTCTTTTTCCCAGTTATTTGAACTATCTCAGAAAGTTTATGTTAAGTGAGTGAAACTCCTAACTCCTTGGCTAAGAGTTCTTAGCTAAAAGTAAACATCAAGGACAGAAGTGCATTTGCACTTCTGAGACTGGGCTGCAGGCAGATGTATTGGTCTTCATACTCCATCAGGAGCACACAGTCATCTCTGGAAGACAGCATTGCAAAGTTTACTTTTGAGTAATATATCCCAATTCAAAAGCAGTCAGATTGCTCAAGAAGGATGCACCTCAAGAAACAGAAGAATTGGCTGTAATATCCTCCTCAGCTTGGTAGCCTACTGTGGTTAGAGCATTCAGACCACAGTGTGCAGTCTTGTCCGTTTCAGGATTTCTGTCTTATTTAATGTTTGTGTAATACTAGAGCTACAAATAACTCTGAAAAAAAACATTAGAATCCCAGATCTTCTCCTGTTAGCTGACTGGCCTAACCAAGATGTTCCTCATTTTATTTCTTCTTCTGTGAGCCTTGGCTCTCTTTTTGCACAGGGATCCAACTTCAGCCAGGGGTGTGGTGGGTGTTTCAGTCCAGAGTATCCTAAAGGTGGATGCATAGGGCATGCTCTCAGCTGGAGGACGGTGTTGGTCTCAATCCTAGGCTGAAGAAGGCATCACAGACAAGCATTTCACTTTGTTGAGCACTCTAACCGAGGGGCTGTTAGGCTGACCAGGTGGTACCACTGGTGCTACCTTTTCTTCCTCCCTGTTGAAGGAAGGAAGCTACCACTCTGCTTTGTAAGGAGCCTGGTCTCCACGGGATAGATGTGCTCAGGCTATACCTGTTGCATCAGATCCTCTCAGGGGATTCACACCCCATCCTTCATGGTTTCTGCGTCATAATGCAGTTGAGACAAGGTGATACCACACATTTGCAGAACTGTAGGTGTGAACACTAGTAAGCCATAGAAGCCAAAGAGCCAAGTGCCAGATGAATTTTATGTGTTTTCAAGACTAAGTACTGAGAAGTTTAATGGATTGTCAATTAGACTCCAGTGCTAGCAGGTTCTAATTTAGCTACAGATGTGTTTAAATCCACCTGAAAAAAGGGAAAAATATCTTTGCAATTTACAAAATATATTAATATGTAACAACAAATCTGTAACGTAACAGCAATTTAGGAGGGTGTAGATTGCAATGGGACAGCTTTGTCTTTCAAGCCAGTTACTTGAAGAAGTTACTGAAGAAAAAAAATGTCATCTTTCAAGTGGCCAATAAGATTAGCTCTTTTATGTTAAAGCGTTTCGCTGTATTTATTGCAGATTCTGTGTTTGAATTTAAGTAGATGCTTCTGATTTTTATCAATGCTTGAATAACTTAGATGTAGTAAAAAAAAATATTTTCCTTATCTCTTACTGGTCATTTTGTTTCACCTTTCAGTGAATGTGTCCGTTTGAAAGCGACTGACATACAGCCAGATATCTTCAGTTATCTTTTGCATTTGATGTACACTGGGAAGATGGCACCGCAACTCATTGACCCAGTTCGGCTAGAACAGGGAATAAAGTTTCTGCATGCATATCCACTAATTCAAGAGGCCAGCCTTGCAAGTCAGGGAACTTTTTCTCACCCAGATCAAGTTTTTCCATTAGCATCTTCATTATATGGCATTCAGATCGCAGATCACCAGATAAGACATCCCACTAAGGTTACATCAGCGACTGACAAACTCGGGCGAGACCCAAGGCCACAGACATCGCGGATGAACCAAGAGCAGGTCTCTGAAGGCTCGCAGCTCTCGCAGTTAGCCACAACTCTGCCACAAGTGACCCGGACAAATATGTCCACTTCTGACCCATTGCCATCTTCTTTATCTCCAGAATTGGTATCTGCTGCTGGAAATAACTCACCTTCAGGAGAAGAGGCCAACATGGAAGCATCTTCTTCAGATGAACAGCCTGCCTCACTCACAATAGCACATGTCAAGCCAAGCATTATGAAAAGGAATGGAAGCTTCCCAAAATACTACGCCTGCCACCTCTGTGGTCGCCGGTTCAATTTGCGAAGTAGTTTGCGTGAACACCTGCAGATCCACACAGGAGTTCCCTTCACATCTAGCCAGCAAGGAGAAAGTAATATTTCTTTGTCTCTCTGTAACAACACAGCTGATAAAGATGCTGTGGAAGTGCCTGAAGCGGGGATGATTAGTGACAGCGAGCTGCAGCAGATCTCAGACTCCCCAATAATTGATGGGCAGCAGCAGTCGGAGACACCACCCCCCTCTGATATTGCAGACATAGACAACTTGGAGCAGGCAGATCAAGAGAGGGAAGTAAAAAGGCGGAAATACGAGTGTTCCATCTGTGGTCGCAAATTTATTCAGAAAAGCCACTGGAGGGAGCACATGTACATACACACTGGCAAACCCTTCAAGTGCAGCACTTGTGACAAAAGCTTTTGTAGGGCTAACCAGGCTGCCAGACATGTGTGCCTAAACCAGAGCATGGACACGTACACGATGGTGGACAAACAGACTCTGGAACTCTGTACCTTTGAGGAAGGCAGTCAAATGGACAACATGCTAGTACAGACCAACAAGCCCTACAAATGTAACTTGTGTGACAAAACATTTTCAACTCCCAATGAAGTGGTCAAACATTCGTGCCAAAATCAAAACTCTGTCTTTACACTAGAAGAAGATCGCTCCATTCTGCTAGGTGGTGGGGACACAGAAGCCACAGAGACTGATAATGCAGTGTTAGCCTCCATCAAAAAGGAGCAGGAAGCAGTGTTGTTAGACTGAATGTGAAACCTGTACCAATTTTTTAAAAGTTTCTTTACTCCTTTTTTATTAAATCAATTTTTTCCTCCCCCCACCTCTTACCTCACTTACCCCTGCCATCTTTTCCACCAGCCTCCTTCCCACCCTTTGTCTTCAGCAACCAGAACTGTACTGGCACATTAGGAAATTGGACTTTGCCTCTCCCACCAAAACAAGCAAAAAGCTCTTGCATCAAACCACAACACAATTGATTTTAATACAAAGGAACGTGTGAAAAAAAATAATCCAGCTATGTTGATAGTATTAGTTAATCCAAATTTAATAGATTTTAAACAAAATTTAGATTTCTTAAAAGTGTATTTAGATACAATGATGAGTGTAATGAGAAACGGATTATCAGTTTGGTAAGCAAATATAGATATATATCTATATATATATAGATATATATTAGTTTCCCTGGTAAAAGGCATTTTGAGAAGATCTGGCAAATTAAACACCATGCTTTTTAGAAGTCCACGTACAAGCTGATTAAGGTTATAACTCAAAACCCTCGGAACTTTCCTCAATGAGTGCAAAAATCACTGTTCATTGACTTAAAAAGAGCTGAGGGTGTTGGGTTTCTTTTAGCCTTATGTTTTCCTTCAAGTATGCCTTTGGGTATCTGTTTCAGATAGCATCATTGAGTTAAGCAAAGTAGTTACTTAGTCAAATTTTGACTTAAGTAGCTGTAATAATAATGTGATGGCAATCTTTATATATATATATATAAAAATACTGTATATGTATAAAGATTTATATATATATATAGAAAGTGTTTGTGTGTATATTTGGTACAGGTAAATAAATGCACACATCCTTTTTAAGCAACTGGCCGTCTACTCTCAGATTCAGCCCAGAAAGTCTTTTAGTTGTTTGACTAAAGTAGTCACTGCACAGGTTATTTTTAATCAAATTTAAAATGTCCTGAGCTGTGTGCATTTTTATTGGCCTGTTGAAGAGAAGCTAATAGGTAAGTATTGTCACCCATGCTATACAAAGGAAACCAGAGAAGTGACATACTGGTGAGCACTGTACCATCATTAGTGCAGCACATGCATGTGGTCTTAGCTATAGGTTTGAGTCATTCTGGATGAAAGGAGAGAGGAAAAGCTTTATGGCCTTAGGCAAGGAAAGTCCATGATTTCATTTGGTCTAATGGCATGAGTTAAGAGGAAGCAAAAGTGGTGCAAAGATGTTCTAGCAACAGGGGATCATGGTTGTTTTAATCTATAGTGCTGACAGACAGATTCTGCTCTGTGGGAGTCCTGTTATTTTCAAAGCCAACACAAAGTCTGCAAAAACTGAAAGGGTGAATTCTGTAGTTTTAGTTACTGCTGATGGTAGCACTGCATCTTTGTGTTAAAAATCAAGTTGCTAATTATTATTTTATATAGATGCCCAGATTTTTTGCTGGTAGCCTAAAAACCTAAACTGACAGCAGCAATGAAGCCCACTGAGCAATTACTGGGCCAAAAGAAGGCATAAGTGGACAGAATAAGTGCCCCATTCTAAATGGAGACAGTGTGTGTTTTGGGGGGAGGGGCGGGAGAGGGCAAGTCAAAACCACAGCTCTTCTCTGTGTATACGTTTAAACTGAATATCATCTTTTTGTGTATAGTTAAGTTCTCAGATTTGTAAGTTTTTATACATCATTTCATTGAATAAAAACTTAATTAAATGGGATTTGATTTATTGAGTTGAAGGTGGAAGGTTGTTGGTTTTCAATCTTCATGAAAGACTTCTTACTGAATCAATTTAAAAGCCAAGCAATGTATTCTGTGTATCAGAGTAAAACCTCCATCATACAGATGAACAAATAGCTTACTAAAGCTTGAAAACAGTGGATTTAGCACCAAGGGTCACTACATATTCATTTTTTCTAGTTTATTGAAACATGAGAATTATTTTAAAATTCATTGTAAGTGGTTTTGAGTTTATTATCTCTCTGTATTAGAGTAATAGATCTAAAATCAATTGATTTTACTTCAAAGTATAAAAGTGTTTTGAGATAAAAAAGTAACATCTTATAGAATTATTTTAGGATGCCCATTTTAAAACTTTTTTAGGATCTTCATTGACCAATGTAATTTCTTTAAACGTGTTCTTTATTTCATCTTACGTACTCTGAAATGCTCTCAGAGCAGGAGAAAAAAAAAAATAAATCTTTCCTAAATCAGGATAAGCTCAGCTTTTCAGGTAGCTGTGGTTTAGAGGATAGTCTCCAGTTTATTACCAAAATGACTACAGCTGCTAAAGTTGCTGTAGCCACCTCAGCTATTAATTACTGTTTGGTCAGATGCCTTTTTTTTACTTTTTTCAGAGTTCCAGCTCTGCTCCAGTTCAGAGTACAACAGTTTAGCTCAACTCCCCAGGTGGCTGGTTGTACCAGAAGAGTACATACGACCACACTATTTTTTGTGAGACATTCAGCAGCCCTGGGTCCTCACTTCATTCCTGCTCTCATCCATGGTTAGGAGAACGTGATGTTTGCCTAGCTATATGTTGAATGGCTTAAGTGAACTGATGCCACTGAAAAACAACCAGTCTTAAGAAATGCTAGTTTTCTTTCAAATCTGTTCCCTATTTTAGCTCTGCAGGGGCCTTCAGACAACTCACAGATTGTGCAGGGGCAGAGATGAGCAGAGAAGAGGCTTACTGAAGCCAGCGTTGCTGTTGGCAACATCCAGGGCGAAGAGGGTGGGAAGCACTGACTGTCACTGGGGCAGGTCCCTCATCTGGTGGGCAGTGTGGCCTTGCCAGCCCGTGTACTGCCCAAAAAGAAGGGGTGGTGTAGGGCAGGGAACAAGCAGCCAGTGGAGAAGTTTGTTACGAAAGCTCTGCTGCAAAAAAAAACATTAAACTGGAGGCTCAGCAGATATACTTTCACCTGTTAATATTTATTCTTAAGAAATAACTGTCAGGCAAAAAGAAAAAAAAAATCACAATAAAGAGATTATTTTTATATGTGTTCAGCCATCATAATGGTTTATTTTAAATACCTTTTATTGTCTGATGCTCCATAGTGATGTTTAAGTCATTGCCTCTCACTGCTTGAGCAGTTTTGTTTTTCTACAACAAATTAGAAAAAGTATGTTCTGTTGTTAACAGATGCATCAAGAATTTGAGTAACTACAGCACAACTATAGTTTTGATCCAGCTTCTTTGATAAATCCCATCTGAATTATTATTACAGTCAGAGAGAACTTCATGCTTTATCTTTAAACTTTTGACTGAAATTTGTGACCAAGTTGCTCATTACTCATTCAGTCCGCTCATCTTCTGAAGTTGTCAATGTTCTACCAAATGAAAGAAGACAGCTTTGCAGGAACTACTGAATAATCAGTGAAAATCTGCCGTCATTCAAGGCTGTGGGCTGGACCTTCATCCTCAGCGTATTTCCAAAGGAGTAACTTCAAAGTTAATTTCCTGCGCATGTCACTTGACAGGACAGGAAGGACCAAGCACCTACAAATCTATCTGCTCAATAGAAATAACAGATGATTATCACTTCTGAAAGTGAAGATTGCAGTCCTCTGCAATCAATCAATCAATCAATCAATGTCAACTTTGTATCAAGTACCTTCTTGGTCACTGGTCTGATAATAATTCTGCTTCTGCTGGGGGAGAATTCATTAGAAGATGCTAGTGTTACAAACATTGAATAGTTTAAACTGTGTTCCAGCTTACACTGCAGGGCCTTAAATTGCTATCTTCTTCAGAAAATCTGCTTTTTTTTTCTGGCTCTGTAGCTCCAAATCCCATAAAATAATAGCTTCAGTCACAAAAGGTAGTCAGTCACAATTAAAAAAAAAAAGCAGATTTCTTTCTGTTTGCTTTAAAAAACGTATTTGACATTACAAAAACTTTTTACATTAAGTAAAGGAAACCTGGTTAGACAAGAGCAGGTTCTATGGTGCCCAGTGGCATTACAATCCCTTGCAATGTTTTTTTTTTCCCAATCTGCTTAGCAGCAGGATTACCTTTTTTAAGTACTTCAACTTTTCTGAGAGTAAGATAATTCTTGAATGATCTTTGGCCCAAGCAATTGAAGACCACATTGATTAATTCTTAACCAAGTTATTTTCCTCAATTGTATTCCAACACCTTTTAATCTTAAAAAGAAACACAACTAAGGGAGAGTTCGTTTTGGAGGTCTGTCATTGACTCATTGCTTCCTAAAAGTCGATAAATGTTTCCATGTGGCAAGATATTTCATAGCTAAGATTGATTAGGAGTATTTAGGCTACTTAAAACAAATTACATTTAACAGTCCTACCTCAACACTGTAAATATTACACTGTTAGCTACAGCAGCATACCTTCCTAATGAAATCTAGGTGAAATGCTTCCAGTGGTGATAAAGGCTATCTGTTTAAAAAGCCCAGCTGTTGTCCTACCTGAGGCAGTATGTTTCCATTTCTACAGCTCTTGTTTTGTTCATTTGTTTTTGTTTGTAAAAATGCCTGTTGTTGTCATGGGATAATTAAATCACACTCATACCAAAACCACAACAAAAGGCAGAAAGAAGCAAGAAGTCTTTTGCAGCACACCTCAATGTATATTTGCCAGATCATCTAGATCATCCATGATCATCTAGAATTCCTTAAACCTGGGCTTCTATCAAGCCTGACATTAAAAATGACATACTTATGACATATTTTAAAGAAATTTAGCCAAAACCGTGAAACACACTTCCTCTGCAGTAGACTTGCTGCCATGCTGTCTATACATCCACGCTTTTGAAGAGATCACATGTGCCAAGATGCAAATCTCAGCACAGTCTTAGCCCAGCTGTCAGTAACTGGTGCCACTTCTTGAACTCTTTCCTTCAATGCTGTTCCTTACTCTGTCAACCATATGGCTAAAGCATTTTCCATTTTGTTACTACTGTATTGTGTAAGTTCAATTTCACCAGTGAATTATTTGGTGGATTGTCACAGTTCACTCGGGCCTCTCAAATTCACGGGGCACTGTACTCTGTGAAATGAGCTTTATTTCATGAGTTCACCAGGTAAGAAATCAAACAAGAGCTCAATCTCCTACTCTAGATTGTCAGTTCTCTATCTCATTGCTTCAACAATTCACACGTTCATTAACGTACAAAGTCACTGAACCACACACTTATAAGCAAAAGAGTTGCCTGGCTAAGGATGAGGGTGCTCATCTTTCTTCATCCCTCTCACTGCAAGTGTCCCCTCTGTCACCTCAGGAATCCTGGCTGCTGGTGGATCCGATTCCGAAAGCTTTCTGGGACAAGCTGGTGTATACCTGCCTTCCAGCTTGGAAGTCTGGTCTACGCCTTTCCTGTGGCTTGTTGCTCATCAGAAACTACCAAGCTATTACTTTTGTAAGGTTGCAGGGACAGCAGCTCTTACCCCTTTCTGGACACAGTATCCAGGGTGCAGGCTGCTCTTTCTGCAGCCACACGGTGCTGCTCCCCACACAGGCAGGTCTTTGTAGGAGCTGTGCCTTAGGGCAGCCCTGAGCAGGAGCCTAGTGAGCAGCCCCTGCAGGTCTTGGCCTTATTTCTGCTGTTGCCTTATTGTTTCCTGGCTTGATTCAGCCTGGCACTGAATACAGCAGCAACCTAGAGTGATACTGCACTTACCCTTCAGAGCCCACTGAAGCAGCTTAGTATTCTGCGTGTGCATTTTGTACACATACATCACTGATGCAGGCTTGTGCACTGTGTCATGTTTTTTCCTTTCTAGTGGCTCTCCAGGCTGGATTGAAACTCACTTACCAGGGGAGATAGCTGCTAGAAGAAGCTGCTGCCTTTGCCACATCAATTTCTCCAGTTTTTGGGGTGTTAATATGAAGCAGGAAGTATGGTTCTACACAGATTGGGGATGCAATTCATGTTGACTTGTGAGGAGCTAGCTGAGGCCAAAAGACAAGCGGCGAGTTGCTGAAGGCAGCACTAGATGGTGCAATCACACCAGGGCAACCACCCAGGTCTCCTGGCTCGTTCTGGCTCGCTGTTCAGCAGCCCTTCCCAGGGTCAGGCATTGCGCACTCCAAATAATGTTTCCTAACAGTGCTCCTGCGTGAAGGGGCTGCACTTGAGATCCAGAGGGGCAGAAAAGACTCTCACAGTCCTGCCTTGCAGCAGCCTTGCCACAGACAGCAGTCCTTTGCACAGCGGTCTGCAAAACATGTAGAAGTATGAAGTCCCGAAGCTTGCAGCAGCAGGTATAGAAAGGAGTACATTTTCACATCTTAACTGAGAAGAAAATACGTAATTTTAAATATTATTAAATTTTATTTTATATTATATATATGCACATATATATAATACCGTTGCATCTGCCATTTAGGACTGATCAAGACCATTTCCCCTCAAAAGGAGCTGAATCCAAATTGGGTTGATTTCGTGGTGGCACAGTTAGTCAGTCCCTCAAAGTGCAGCCCCGGATGAGGACAAGCAACGATTTGAGCTCCGAGAGGCCAGGGGTGCACGTTCACCTTGACTAACCGGTCGTTAACACGGCGCGTCCCGCCTGCCAGCAGCGCGCCGGAGAATCCCCTTCTCCGGCAAGGGCGGCGAGGGCCGCTGCAGGGGAGCCGGGGGCGAGAGCAGCGGGCCCAGGCGTGCCGGGAGGGCGCGGCCCGCCGGAGGCGGGCACTCACGGCTCCGCGGTGTCCGGCTGTGCTCGGTGCTTCGGGCGGGCGGGCAGGGCGTGTGGCCCCTGCGGGGATCGATGGGGGCCGTGCCGAGATGGTCCGGCCCGCGGCAGGCGGCTCCCTCAGCTGTAACGGCCGTCTCCGGACAGCGCGCGAGAAGGGGGGGAAGCGCCGCGCATGCGCAGAGACCGGTGGCGGCGGTTGGTGGCGAGCGACCGTTACGCCAGTCCCGCTTCAGGCGGGTGTCCCCCTTCTGTCACAGCTCTTGTGGGTGCAGGGACATGGGCCTCCCCGCAGCTGGGTGTCTAAGGAGCTTCGTGGGCTTGCCCTACCAGAAACTTGCTGCTGGTGTGGGCAGCGGAAATTAAGTCCTCCCAGTTGGCTTAGTAACACCACAACTGGACTTAAAACTGGGCTGATCGGGGCAATTTGTCATCTTTCCCACAGGTCAATGTGCTTTTGAGGCAAGAGGATAGCTGCCCTGGGGAGTAAAGTGTGTCTCAGAGCAGAAGGCTGCGCTGCCACCTGTCGTTCCTGAGCTCCGTTGCTGCAAAAGTGTGGCAGGATGCAATTCCCCCTCTCTCCCCCTCCTTTCTTCATCATGAAAGGAGTACACACATCTCCCTCTCTCTCTGCTTCTTGAGGCTAACAGCTGCTTTTGTTTGGCCCCAGAGCACCCTGGCCAGGACCGTCAGGAGAAGGGAATGCTGAGGTACCAGTGAGCCGCTGGGCGCCTGCGGCCAGTGTGGGGGATGTTTGGAGGCTTCAGGGGCACCCACAGCCAGGGTGGGGGTGCACAGAAGCTTCTGGAATGCCTGCAGTCACATCTGATCGGTCAATAAAAAACGGGACTCTCATCGAGACTCCGCCCCTTGTCGCGGGTCTCTCGGAGCACGAGCAAGACGCTGTTGCCGAGAGCCGCTCTCCCCGGGACGGAGACTCCGCTTGCCCTGCCGCCACGGCTGTGAGTAAAACTTCTCCTCGCAGGGTTGTGAGTGTATCTACTTTCCGTGCACAATATGAGCACGTGTAAAATTAATCCTGCCATAATAGCGGGTGTATTTTCCTCCCGTGCTTCCACATAAGCACGTGTAACTTTCCGTGCACGTTTGCACGCGTACTTTGCGTGCTCAATACGAGCATGTGTATAAATTAACCATTGCAGAATCGCGAGTGTATTTTCCTGCCGTGCTTCCACATAAGCACGTGTAATATTCCGTGCACATTTGCACGTGTATTAACCCTCGGAGAATCGCTAGTGTACACTTTCCGTACTCAATACGAGTACGTGTATCCCTTTAAAATAATCCCACACCGTGTTCAGGCAAGTCTGTACTCTTCCCGGACTCAGGGGCGGCTCCGGCATTGTTTTGGGTGAAGCCATGTGCATGCACTCTGTGGACCTCCTGTTGCGGTGTTGCTGCCCCTTAATAATTCCTCAACTGATATCCGAACCTGTATTCAAGTCACTTTTGGAGTGCTAAACCCCTGTTTCTCACCTGTTTAATAAAAGTTGTTTTGGACTCTGTTGTCCCTTAGACTAACCTCGGGGTGCCTCCGTGACAAAAAGAAAGAAAAGCAAAAATCACCCGAAAGAACTGGCTGAACCCGATCTAGCTTTCATCTGCGTGCAGAGCTGTGCTGTGCAGAGTGGAGAACTGACATGTGGTTAAAGAGTAGCTCAATCTGAACAGGGAGTGAATGAAAGACAACTAAGTAGTTAACTGGCTGAAGCAGCCACTTAAACTGTCCATGCTTCAAAGTACACGACCTTTCCTGTTTGCGGGGGGGGGGGGTACTTTTTGTTTGTTTTCTTTTTTACATTCTATTGACTGTTTCCTCTTGAGAGAGCGGGACAATACAAGGCACAGAAGTAGCACCGAGGTATTTTACATTCACAGAGGATTTTGACATGGCAGAGGTTTCTGTGATAACTTTGCAGGGCAGATATGTCACTTTGGCAGCTTGCAATGACAACAGTTTTCACTATGCAGTTGGACCTTGCCCCCATCTCACAGCAAGAGCATAAGCAGGGGCTTCTGCAGTATTGTCAGCCACTCAACGGACATGATTGTCCTGCTCTGCTCTGTACAGGTATGGCCTCACCTGGAGCACTGTGTGCAGTTCTGGGTGCCACAGGATAAAAAAGATACTAAGCTACTGGAGAGTGTCCAGAAGAGGACTATGAAGTTGATGAAGGGTTTGGAGGGGAAGCCGTATGAGGAGCAGGTAAAGACACTTGGTTTGTTTGGCCGGGAGAAGAGGAGACTAAGGGGAGACCTCATCGTGGTCTACAGCTTCCTCACAAGTGGAAGAGGAAGGGCAGGCACCGAACTCTTCTCTTTAGTGAACAATGACAGAACCCGAAGGAATGGCAGGAGTATGTGCAGGGGAGGTTTAGGTTGGACATTAGGAAAAGGTTATTCCCCCAGAAGGTGGTGGAGCACTGGAACAGGCTCCCCAGGGAGGTGTCGCGGCCCCAAGCCTGACAGTGTTCAAGAAGAGACTGGACAACATCCTCCGACACATGGTGTGAACTGTGGGGTTGTCATATGCAGGGACAAGAGTTGGACTCGATGATCCTTGTGGGTCCCTTCCAACTCAGGACATTCTATGATTCTGCCTTTGAATACCTGTCACAGACAGAATTGAGAACACATGGCATCTGCTCTGCCAGCCAAGGAGTAGCAGTGCCCTGATGATAGTGCTCCTCTTAGGGCTGGTGCTTTCCCCTTGCCTCTGCCAGTCAGGCCACAGAAGGTGCTACCAAATGCAGGGTACTTGCCCCAGAGAATGGGAACCCCATCTTCAGTCCTCATTAACTCGGGGATCAGAAGCCTCTTAGCATGGGATTTGTATCTATATCTTAAAAAGGAGAGCATACTGAGAATTTCGAGATGATGCTTGCATCAATGCTTTTTTCCCCTTCAGAAACTGTAAGAGATGGATCTTCTTGCTCCTAAAGGATTTGCTTTCTGCTCCAAAAAGAAGTTGTCCTACAGAAATTAGTTCTCAAGACCTGTATTTGTGTATCAGCACAAGTCCTTGGTAGACCCATGAGAAAGTCACCTAGTGTTGCAGTGTCAGGTAAAAAATTGTCCTTCTGCAAGAGAGGGTGATGTCTGCCTCTGGCCACACACTGCTGATGATCTCCCAACTGCTTACAGGAGCTGAGGTTTTGCATGGTGAGAGGAAACAAGTGCAACTGCTGCTGCCAAGAGGATTTATTTGCTCTGGCATGGAGCTGTTGGTAGCAGTACTTACGTGCAGTGCCACACCTCAGTGGTGACTCTTACTTGGAGAAATGAGCACATTTATTTCCTGTTGCTGTCCAGGAACGTTATTAAACATGGCTCTGAGCACCAAGAAATAGGGATACAACACACTGGCACTTAGCACTGTTGTCTCTGCCATTGAGCATAAGGCAGAGAGGTCATTTGCAAAAGAGTAACACTCCAGGCTTTAAGGTATCTCCTGGATAGCATGGAATTGCTCTGACTGAAGGAGGAAGTTTTGCAGAAGTGCCAGTTTGCAAGGACTATAGAAGAGAGCAGTTCCTCAGTTTGTCTCTAAAACCTACCGGGTGAGTGGCAAAATCCTTCTTTAATGTCTGATAGGACCAAGAGGGTGCATTTCTTGGTATCATCCTGCAGTCAGAAACCTATTAAGATTACACAGGTGAGTTGCTCCAGCTACTTGGAAACGCAGGAGAGGCTCTGGAGAATAACTTCAGCAAGTCAAAGCCCTGCTGAAGAGACAGTTAGGTCCAGGAAGGACACTTCTTCCCCAGCTGACAGGGGTGTTTGTGGCAAAGGCTTACACTGCAGCCAACCCCCCTGGACCTGTTAAGGCGGCCAGATTCCCAAGTGCTCTCTTAGACTGCAGTTTTTATACAGAAAAGCCACAACCCAGAACAAGTCATCTAAATGTGACTGACGGCCCACAGTATGCCCTTCCAAAGAGTTTTTCACCTTGTGCCAGGACTGGGGGTTTTGGACAAGGCTCGACTTGCAGCCAGGGTGTAGGTTTAGGATTAGGGTTAGGACTGAGAGAGAAACAGAGTGGCAATCTCTCTAGACTGGGTATACTGAAGAGCTGCTGAAGGAAGGGGGAAGCTGCAAAAAGTCTATGAAACATCTGGCAGAAGATGCTGCCTGTTCAGATAGAATGACACCAAACGAGTAGTTTAAGCATTGCAGCACTAAACAGAATGTGTTTTTCTCCCCTTCTTTCTCTCTCTTCCCTAATTTCAGCTTCAGTTTTCCATTTCACCTGAGAGCATGTGAAGGAGATGCCCCTGTTTCCTCATAGCAAAGGGGAGAAGAAGGGGGAATCCTTCCTGCCCCCCACTGAGGTGAGTGGGTTAAGATATTTGCCAGGATCTTGGGGCTGGTGTGCAGGCTTTTGCATGGAGCACACATGTAACTATACTGAGTAGTAAAGGCATTGCTTTTTAATGATCATGACAAAAAGGTGAAGTCTTCAAAGGAGCAACTGTTAGTATCCTTGTATTAATCCTCATGGATAAAGCTCCTAGCTCTGCCACAGCTCACAGAAAGAAGACAATTAAAAAAAGCTGTATTAATGACAACTTACTCTGTCAACTTGCTCTCTCAAGAACATCTTACTTTCCCAAGCAGTTCTCAGAGATGGAGATAATGAAAGTTTCAGTTAAGCAATTGTAGTAAGTAGCATAGAGAGAGACTATACCTATTGTCTCTTCTGATTCAGATTTCACTGAAGTGCAAAAAGCTTTGGGAGTGAGGCACTCCATGCTTACCATGAAGAGAAACACTCACGCGCTTTTGGATTTTCGAAAAGCTTTACTAGAGAGGAAATGTCATCACCATCATGATGATATCACTGCCCAGTTTCATACTCTTCCTGCAAAGACATAATCTCTGGTTTCCTATTCAAAACTAGGTTTTCTTTTTACAATTGTTTAATAATAGTCTTGTTATATATGGCTGCATTCTTACACAAAATTCTGCTGTGATTTGAAGCCCAAAGTGATGGGATGTTGTGTGCATCCAGGTGACCCCTGTTGCTTTGGTCCTCACCAATACCTGTTCTCTCCCACCTGGACGTGTAGTGAGAGCCACTGCACAGGGTGGATGAGTCTCAGTACCTGACTCACATTTACGGTTTTCTTTAAGAGCTCTGGGGGTCTCATTATGTTGTGGGATCCATTACCAGATTGCATTTTTCTTCAGTAAGTTCTTGAGTGGTCAGCCTGTTACACTAAAACCTGGAATATGTGCCCTCTGAGATCCTAAAGCCCCTAGCATGGCACATAACTCCCTTCTTACTCTGGGGCAGGGGTAACCATTGGATTTCTTGTAGCACTTCATCATATTCTCCCAAACTCAGGGTTCTTTACCTGGTATGCAATCCACCAATCATACACACAGAGCCAAGATATTGTTTTATTCTGAAATTGAGCAATGTGGGGTGCTAGGTGGTAAAACTGCAAAACTAGCACACCTTCTTCACAATGCTTAGACTGGTTATACTTCTGATTTTCGTTAGTACGTCCCCACGTTTCCACCCCTTTTCCAGGACTGGCTAGTAATTTAAATATAGTTACACAATCATTTTCTTGTACTATGCATGCTCATGGGTTAGGCCTTCACCTGGCAGGGGCATGATTTTTTGTGTTATAATGAAATAATTCTTCTAAGGACACTCTAAACTGAGAGTCTCAAAAGATGATTAAATTAATTGTGCATGTTCCAGGATATTAATTCCAGAAGGACAGCAGTACCTGATTAGGAGTTTCTTTACTAAATCACTGTTACTTTGTTTATAGACTAGACCGATGTGGTACTAACCCACTTGCTTATATATCCCCCAGTTAGTAATTGCTGACAAGATACATTCCTTTAATTTGTAAGGACTATAATCAGGGGCTGCTTTTCTCACAGCTATCCATCTGACTCCCCAAAAGATGAATTTGTGACTGGGCCCTTGTTTCTGTTCCTCTGGTATATCTACTCCAGTTGGCTGTAGATAGGTTGTTGTAGCAAGTGCCTGTAGCCAGTTTACAGGTTCCGCGAAGTAGCTACCTCTTAAGACATATATCACAGATGCGCTGCCCCACAGTGACCTCTTGTGGAAATGGTAACATTTCCAGCTCTTTAGCCGGCATAGCATGAGCTACACGTATAGTGAGACTATGGTTTAATCCTTGAGATAGGTGACTAAATGCATACTGGATTCCCTGCCAGATGAAAGCAAACCTCATCCTACCTGCCTCCAGTGCTGGGATCATAAAAAACATCTTTCACATCGATAGTTGCCATCCATCATTAAGGAGACGGACTATATCAGCTATACTGTGAACAGCCACCAGCTATACTGGAAACAGCCACGGTGAGAGGTTTGGCAGCGACGGTTAGACCTCCGTAATCAGGTGTTAGTCACCACTTGCCATTAGGCTTCTTTTGAGGCCATACAGGAGACTTGTAGAGAGAGATGACTTGCCCAGGATTCCATGCTCTTTTGCTTTTGGGGTGTTATGAAACAGAAGGAATGGTTCTACGTGCATTTGAGGTGCAATCCATCTTGACTTGTGAGAAACCCAGTTGAGAAACCCTTTTGGCCGAAAGACAAAGTGGTGAGTTGCAGAAAGGAGCACTAGATGGTGCAGTCACACCAGAGCAAACACTCAGGCGTCCTGGCTCGCTGTCCCACAGCCCCTCCCAGGGGCAGGCACAGTGGACCTCGAAGAGTATTTCATAGAATAGTTTGGGTTGGAAGGGACCTTCAAAGGTCATCTAGTCCAACCCACCTGCAATGAGCAGGAACATCTTCAACGGGATCGTGTTGCTCAGAGCTCATTTCCTAACAGCGCTTCTGCACCAAGGGGCTGCACTGGAGAGCCAAAGGTGACAGAAAGGACTTTCGGAGCCCTGCCTTGCAGCAGGGAGAGCAGAGAACAGGGTCCTTTACACAGGGGCTGCAGAGCTCTCCAAACCATAAAGTCCTGAGGCCTGCAGTGGCAGGTGCACATGGGAGGATATTTTGCCATCTTCACTGATGAGAAAAGTTTGCTTATACTGTTACAACTAACATGCAGGGCTGCCTGGGCCCAGGCTGGTGCCTTGGTGCCACTCAACCATTCAGAAGGCAGGAGATGACATTTTCCCTGCCACTGACCTGCCCTTGTCCTCAGCATCTTGGTGAGGACACTGCTATGAGAAGATCTGTGGGAGGGCCATGGATGAGTATCTGTCTTTCCTACTGTAAGCACTTTAAGGTTGTGATAGATATAGATATAGATATAGATATAGATATAGATATAGATATAGATATAGATATAGATATAGATATAGATATAGATATAGATACAGATATAGATGATATAGATGATATAGATGATATAGATGATATAGATATATAGGAATACATATGGGACTAGATGTTCTGAAAGGTGAGAGACAGAGACGGACAGTTTCTTAAATTCCAGGATGCATTATTGTGCTTGAAATTTTTGCCTTTGTGGAGAAAGGGGAGCCTTTCTCTGGGTCTGAGCATCCCATTTCTGCAGGAAGAGTTGCTGGAGGCAGAAGGAGGTGTTGGAGAGCAGCAAAGAACTGCATCCTCAATGAGCAGCTCCTGGGATGCTCAGGTGTGATAGGTCCCCTGGAAGGGGAAACGAGCCTTGAGGGAGCGTTTTATGTCCCCCATGCTCTGTTGTCATCTCTCCTGGGAGAGAGCCGTGAGCTGAGGAGCAGGTGGCAGAGAAACTTCATCAGGGCGGAAATGCCGACACATCCCTGCACGCTGTTTTTCAGCTTCCCCAGGGAAGTGCAAGGCCGAGGGGAAGTGACTGTTTGGTTTTCAGCACTGGCCGTCCCAGCAATGGGAATGCAGCTGCTGCATGTCCCTGTACTCAGGTCCAGGGAGAAGACAGAGCCTGAGCATGTCCTGGCAGTGGGAGTATACATGTGCACACACACATACACATGTGTGCACACATAGAGTATACAAAAGTCCAGGTGTTCCTCCAGCCCGGACCACTGCCCTCCAATGGGGATGAGAAATGTTAATTCTATAAGCACCAGCATTACTGCTCCCTCTATTTAATTTTGTCTGCTTAAAAAACAGAGTATCTGCGCCGTTTAGGGACACTCTGTTCCCGTGATTTGGTTACATTTTGAGTTCACAACAGAATAAAAAAAGAAAAAGTGTAGATTTTTAGCTAGAATTTAAAAGAGTCTAACAATAGCATTGCTCATTTGACAGTCTACTTTAAGCTCTTCTGAGCTGAAGAATAACTAATATTTCAGTCTAGCTGATTTAAAATTCAAACATAACCTTCTAAACTTTGGTCTGTGCCTTATGTCTAGAGTAGAAGCCAGTTAGCTGGCTTGGTGTCTCCCTATTACTTAAGAAAATAGGTAACGAGGGGAAAAACTGAGCTACGCTGAACTTTACATTTCACAGATCATAATTAGTTGTCCAGACACAATCATATTTCTTGTTTTTAGCAAATTTTAAAAACTCTTACCCCCCTCTTCTCCTGCAGAAAAGCACTAGCCTGACAGCATCTTTGGTTCATTGCTAAGTGTTACTTTAAAGATATGAACTTATATTTAAAGTGAAGATATTCTTACTTCAAATGTTCGTATATATGTATGAACATATTATTTTATAAGGACTTAATCACAAAAATGCCACTGATTCCATAAAGCCGTCATGTGCTGCTGTTAAGTATTTACTGAGGGACTTTGTTCATTATAAAGCTAGTTTTCTCTCCACTATGTACAGAGGGAACTTCCTTCATTTGGGGTTTTTGCTGTTTGTTTTTGTTGTGTTGGTTGGTTGTTTTGGTTTGTGTGGGGTTTTGGGGAGGTAAGTGTGGGGTTTTTAATGATGGGGGTTTGTACATAGCAATGAGTGATTCAGAATGTCTGCCTGGAGGAGCAGCCCATGGTCACAGCAGGCTTGAGTTCTGAAAAAGCATATTGGATTAAAATGCAGTTGTCTTGAGAACAGAGAGTCTAAAAGTTCAGTACATTAAATGTAAGCTCCATAGCCACTACTGTTTATTTCCTGGCTACAGGATAAAAGGCAGAGAATAAAGAAACAAGATTCCACCTTTCCCCTTCCATTTCCCACTCATGTGTGCAGAGTGGGATTTGTAGTCCCCATGTAGTTCTTACTCTTTTCATGCCATCCTGCCTCCCCTGCTGATCTGGAGGAGCTGTTTTACTTTCTTGTGTTGCCACAAACAGGCCCCAAATTAATGCTCAATAAAAGCACTAATTTTTTTCAACTCATTTCAATCTTTTTCTGTTTTTGCAACAGACTGTGGAGCCTCTCTGTGGAGGTTGTCTTCTAATACCAAGTTTGTCATAATACACAGTTTAGTTTTCAGTAACAGCAATCTTACATCACTTGATGCACGTTTGTCTCTGCTCTTGCAGTCCTCCAGCTGTGCTCTTCTGCTTCCCTGCATGTTGTCAGTACCACTCACTGCTACTTTCTTCCGTGTACCTTGCCACTCAGTGGGGACAATTAATCAATACCTTACTTAGTTTACAACTCAAAATTCAAGAGGTGTTAGATTATTTTTCAGTGATGTTTGAAGGCTCCTTGTTGCTATGGTATGATATAGGAGTATAACGGGTTGGTTTGCACACCATCACTGTGCTCCTCTACATTAGTCACAACCAAAATTAGGAGGTTTTGAAGTTTTAAGCAAAAGCATCTCTACTGCTTAGATTGTAAAGTTTGATGCTCCTCAGTGACCCAAGCTCTTAATAGTAAAGAGAAAAGAAAGTATGATGTGTCTTTTATTGGAAAAATAAATAACTAATAAATAATAGGGATGCCCAGAGACTTGAGACACATCAAGAAATTATTACGGAGAGAAGTATTGTATCTGTTCTTTCCCTGAGCAACTACTGGTTATGAGTGAAAGAAAACAAAATAGTAATTCCAACATATAGTCAATATGCTGGCATAGTAAATATAAGCCTACTTCTACCAGTCAATACCAATATTGACTTAAAGGGTTTGTCTGTTTTTGTGTGGTTTTGTTGTTGTTTTCATTTGGTTGGTTGGTTTTCTTAAATATACTTTTGCATGAAAACCTGTAAGCAATATGCCCACCAATGTGCCTTTGCCACACCATTCATACTGATGCAGGCTCCTCCCCTGCATCTGTAAGGCATTAACTGGCTCTACTGTGGGGAGGAGAGAGGATGTATGAGCCTCAATCCGATTGCAAGATCAAGACGGATTATGCAAAAATCCAATAAAAGCATTTCCCCAGCAGGCAGACTTATGCCAAAGATAATAATGCTATTTTCAAGACTATTCAGCAAATATTCCAGTTTAGAAAAGTTGATGTCATCTCCAGAATAATAGGCAGGTTGTATCTGTCTTTGTAATACTTAATTGCCATAATGAAATGATAGTGAAAACACCATGTGGGAGATCATAAATAATCTGGGCTATGAAAAGTTTCCTCTGAAAAAGCACCCAGATGTCAGCCAGGGACTGTGGGCAGGCTGCCCTTCCAGTCAGCATCTGAAACAGTTTGGCCAACATTTCTGCCTTGCCCGATGTGCCCATGCTCAGCCTTCCCTCAGAGCTGTAAGTAGCCCTCCAGCATCTTCGCTTTAGTGAGCCAGCTTTGAAAACTTTTTTCTTTTTTGGCCACCTCTCTCTTCAACTACAAGAGCAAGTGGAATTCAGATCCCGAGGTTAGCCTCCCCTCATGTTTGCCCTCTTCCCTTGCTGCCTTGCCAGAGGGTCTGGGCACACACACGAGGCAATGCCAGCACAGGTGGCTGGGGCCGAACACAGAAGTGCGTGAAACCCGCATTCACTCCTGGTGCAGAATGAAGTGGAGGCAGCCCAGGACCCTGGGTGGCCTTGTGTCTGGGCCTAAAACACCTACTCAGGGACCTACTCTCAAATATTGGCTGAGCATCACCTCTCTCTCCGTCTTGCTCTGTGAGCCTCATGGCTAACCCTGGGAAAGTAAAAGGGAGCATTGTTCAGGAGGTTGTGTGTCAGGTTTTCTGCTTCATACAGCCGTTTCTATGGGAAGTAACAGGCACGGCTGTCATGCCAACCCTGGGACTGTTAGATGCAAATCTCCTAGAAATGAGTTTAAAGGTTCTCAACCTGCTTACCAAGCAGAAAGACAGATAGCTCAAGCAAGGGAGAGGAGGCTGCAGCACTGGAAGGCTGAGAGTCTGCAGAAGACCATGAGATAGGGACAGTAGTGCTGGGGAGAAGGCAGGGATTGCTGTTGGGCTGCTTCCCAAAGGCTTCGTGGGATGTCTGCCTTTCAGGTCAGCAGTTGGCTTGTGAACTCCTTGCAAATTTCTACAATTCCCTTCTTGTCTAGCTGCTTAGAGGAAAAGGTGTCTTGCAGGTTATTCTTTCTAATCTGGTGCCTTTTTTAGGAGGAACAGGGACAGATTGGTAGGCTAGATTATGAGGAGAGGGTCAAGCTGCTGCAGGAGTTCACACAGAGACCATCCCCAGGAAGCAACTCCCATGGCATATTAGACTTCTGCTTCCCTCATTTCATCATATTGTCTGTCCCAGCAGCAAGGACTGAGACGTGGGGTTTTCAAGCTCTGGAAATGGATGTCTTTTTCAAGGAGGAACAGGAAACACTTAAAATATTCAAATTTCAAAGAGTTTATATTATTTTTTCAAGAGGATGTTGGAGCAGAACAGCTATGGGCCTTTGCTACACCCTTATCTTTCATTCTCATTTTTGTGAAGACTAAATGTAGTGTCCAACTAGAAATGACATCAGCCCTAATTCAGATATTAATGTTGTGATGGCCAAGCTTCCACCTTGTTAGTAGCATCCTAAAATGTTAACAAAGCTAAAAGTCTTTCACCACATCTCATCCATCTCCCTGAAATCAGGACTCCAAACCCTGTGCTGTCAATTCCACTGGCCACCTGCTCCACATTGTTCCTCATTCCAAACCACATCCTTCCTTGCAGGGCCATCAGCCTCCTCAGGCGTGCTCCACTCCCATGCGGCAGTGTGAATGACAAACATCCAGTGTTTGGCATCCAGACATGAGCATCTCAGGAATCCTCCGTGCTTTTGGCAAGCTGCCTGCCCATCTCTAGGCACTTGCTGCATCCAAGCTGTGCAGGTTCCTTAACGAGCACAGCTGCCTCCCATATGCTCTGGATCTGAATTGGAAAGCCAGATCTGCTTCCATAGCTTGAGCTAATAGCCAGGATACTTGAGCTATTGCCAATAAAATAGCATTACAAAAGAGAAAACAGCAGACAAACCTCTCATGCAAGAGACTTGGTCTCTAATCCCTACTTTGATGCCTTCTTAGGGACTTCATGTTAACCCGTAACAGGATAGTATAAATGAATAAACCTTGTAAAAAGACTGGCAGAGGTTGTGCACCTTGAACACAAAGTATGGTGGGAGATGCTGGTTTGATCTATACCTACCAATGTCAGAGCTGGGCAGTGAGATCAGTCACCTGCTCTTGTGGTTTAACCCAAGCTAGCAATACAACCATGACAGCCACTCACTCACTCCCCCCTCCTCCCACCCTCCAAATAGGGGAGAGAATCAAAAGGGAAGGGAGAAACCTGGATTGAGATAAACACAGTTGAATAAAATAACAAAACATTAATAAACTACTAGTAAATATATATATATAAAATAGAATATAAAAGATACTTAATGCAATTCTTCATGAATTCTGTCCACATTGAGCAGCAAGTCCCAGGAAAAAAGCACCTGGTCCCAACAACCAATCCCAGAGAGAGAAAAGAGGAAAAAGGCAGAAAGGCTCAGAGGCCTCTGCAAAATGGCAGGATAGCAGAAGGCCAAACTCAAGAAAGTCCCAAGCAGAACTCTCCTGAACAGGTCCCAGCTCCAACAAAGGAGAAAGAGTGGAAGATCCTGACTCTCCTTCAATGTGAAGCATGACACTAATGGGATTAAATACTCTTATTGATCAGTCTGGATGTCAGTCAAGGTTTGCCCCATCCCATTCCTCTATGCCTCACACCTGTTGGCAGAGCACTCAGAATGTCCTTGACTCTCAGACCAGAGCAATTAAAAACATTAACTCTGTGCTAGGGTGTTATCTCTTGTTCTCAAACTTAGTCCAAATGATGACTGTACTAGCTATGAAAAAGAAATGTTTCTAACTGCACTAATTAACTCATTTTCAGTCAAACCAGCACACCTGCAGTATGAGCCCCCTGATGCAATACAGAAGCAAGAGGAGGGACAGGCATCCTGCAGCATTTTGACATCTCTCTGTTTGCTGTGACCAGTGCGGTTAAGTATTTGCAGATACTGGATTTAGCATTTTAGCTGTGATAGGAAGGTAAATGTGTAGCTTTACAAAATGAGTTTAGGTGTGAAATCTATGCAAGTATTGAGATACAAATGCTGCTAAACATCTTTAGCCATAGAACATAGATGGCTGGAGAAGCTTCATGTCTTAAATCCAAGGTCTGTGACTGTAAATCACAAGGACCTCTGAACATTTGGTGTCATGGGAGTATAGTCCAGCTAAGCAGAAGTGTGGGAACCTAGAAGATATCCATTATGGGCCTAAGGACCTTAATCTACTATGTGCCATATTTTTTTTGGTGGACACTCATATTGTTGTTTTGTTGGGTTTTTTTAATACTTCATTTATACCAGCAAATTATTTACTAATTTGTCATTGTGGCTCACTGAATACTGTTACCCATATTGAGGCTTTTTTCTTCACGGTCTTCTAAAGTACCTTCTTCTTATTCCTACTTCTTAAGTATGCTTATTTCAAAGAACCTTACAACCAAATCACAGTTTAATTCTGTAATTAGCTCCTTCAATTCACATCAAAGACTGAATGTCAGTCAACAACAAATGAACTGTCAGCAGCAAATCTAACTCTGAAGATGAAGCAGCTATCAGAAAATAATTTACACTAAGCAAGCTGAAAAAAAACCACATACACACTTTAGAACAAATTTGTAGCTTTATTTAATCACTTAAAATCTACCTTAAAAACACAAATTTAGTAACCCAGTACATTGGATTAGAGAAAGCTTCGAGCTTTTAAGCACAAGCCAGAAGTCACAGTCTCAAATGAGAGTTTCAGAGGCCAAAGCAATACGCTGGAACAAAGTAGTATCTTTCTGTGGAGGCATGCCCCTTGCACCATTAGCGTGGCTTTGGGTGCAGTATTTCTTTAGCTGGCAGCTACAAGAAGCAGCTTTTGTATTTGTTTTATAGTTAAGTTTGTTGCATTGCTTACCTAGGCCCTGTATTAACAGAGAAAACAGACAAGTTTAAGCACTCGCCTGCCCAATTACTACCAACAGACAATTTACACTGTGGTAAAGCTAGCTTTATTTAAATGAGGTTCAGACAAGAATTAACTTTACATATTATTAACAGCTTTGGAGCTACAAACATAAGAATCAGGATTACACAGGTCATGCTATTGTTATTTCATTTTACCTGCTGCAGTTATTGCAATATGGCTTAATGTACATAGGTATACAATTTGTACAAATTCAGCCAAGTTTGCACTTGTGAGGTGTTATTAAGAGCACTATTAACTTGCAAGCCAACTTAAACCTGTGGAAACCAACCGAGGTTGTTGGAATTGCCCAGAGCTAAGGGGGGAAGCTGCTGCTAACGATGGACAGACATAGACTGGATTGTTTGAGACCACATTGTTGGGCTTTAAATATTTATATAATTTGCTCTGAGGTAAGGAAAAATCTTTTGATGCTTCCACGCAGGGCAGCACCAGATGGTGCAGTCACACCAGTGCAATCAGTCACATTGCTTGCTGTACGTGCAGCCTCAAGGAGAGGCAAGCCCTACCATAACGAGCATTTGTACACTAGAAGTTGTTTTTAAAATAAATTACTATACAGGTAGGATAGTGAGCTATTTTTCAACTTGATGGGCATCAGTTTCATAAAGTGTGATCTGTAACTTTCACTTTACAAATCAGAGCTGAAAGTATGGACTTGTACCCCATATTTGATTTTAATGTAAAGAACAAAAGAGAGGACCAACTCCTGTTGGGGACAGACACACCAGGGCTTGCAGTCTTGAGGCTTCTTCCCATTGTTAAATCCCCCTGCTCATTCTGGTCTACAGCTGTTGTCAGTCCAATCCATCTTACATGAAGGTTTTTAAGATTTCAGCACCCCAAAATTCTCATCAGAGTTTTGCAATTCAAGACAGAGTTCATCACCAAGCCCTTTCCCTCCTTGCTACTCCTCCACCTGCTGTGATAGGAAAGAGGTTCAGGCAGGGGTTGGGCAAGGAGGAAGGCTCTCTGCAGGAAGGATGTTTGATGGTGTAGGTTTGGGTAAAGGCCTGGGGTTGGATGGGGCAGTGACCAGAAATGAGCAGACTCTGAAATGAGAGGGGTGTGATTTGAGGGTTGTTACATGAGCAAGACAGCAGGGAAATGGTAAATCTGGAGGATTCTCAGTAACGAGGGAAGACTGCAAGTAGAAGTGGTTGGTGGATCTGACACAGGTCAGGCCTCTTTTGTTTTTAGAAGTATTGTAGTTCTACATTAAAATCAGAAGTGGGTTTAGGATGTACATATAAATATTCAAAGCAAGGCAGCCAAGTTTTTGAGAGATTTTACAAGGGGAAAAACCTGGAACAATAAATAGGAAAGTACATGTTACTAATTTCCGCTCCAGTGGTATCAATTTCCTCTCCAAGCTACTCTACAAAATTCATTTAAGGGTATTCCTAAATAGTACAGAAGTATCATAGCTCTACCTTAAAATCAGAACTGGGTTTAAGACATACATATAAATATTCAACACATTACAGTCTAGTCCTGAGACCTGAAGTCTGGAACAACAGAAGAGGGGTATTCTCAGTCTCCTTTCAAGCTACACTGTAGAAGTCGTTTCTGACTAAATCAGGCCTGCACAGATACAACTGAAGGGTGGATAGAGATACCTGAATGGGACTGAAAGGCAGAAATCTTGAGTATCTTGCTCAAGAATTTGTGTGTGATCCAGTTCCTGCTGTTTGATGAAGATGTGTCTGCTACTCAGCCAGAAGTCTCATGTGTTCTCATCAGCCAGCCTTCCTCCTCCCCCTCACACATGAGTCAAGCAGCATCTACAGCCACTTGTAGGTCAAATCAAGGCAGCTAGGGAAGGTGTGCGGGGTAAGGGAGACTGCATAAAGGGAGGGAGATTGAGGGATGAGTGAAGGGATTCAAGGAGGTGGGACAGACAAGACACATGTTAAGTGGGGTAATAACTGTGGCACAAATTTAATGGTCTATCCATTCACTCAGTTATCTATCTCCAGTCTAAATGGTATATTTTGGGCAAAAGCGAATGCCCTTCAAATGGAACACACGTGTAGATATAGCCAACATTAAAGGCATTGTTTTTTTCATAGAAATGACAAAAAGGGTGAAGTCTTCAAAAAAGTAAATGTTAACATCCAAGAATGAAGGGTAGTGAATAAAGCTCCTGGTTTTGCTGCAGGATTGTCAGTTGTTCTCTAGGACTGGCATCTCTCCAAATGCCACATGGATGCTTAGCACATCTGAAAGAAAGACGACAGTGAAAAAAAGATATTTTTGAGAAAGTTGTCATTAATCTAGCTTATTTTCCCAAGCAGCTCTCAAAGATAGAGATAAAGGTCTCACAACTTAGTTAAGCAAGCACAGTAAACATCCTAAGGAGAAGCTGTACCTATCATTTCTGATTCAGACTTCACTGAAGTGCAAAGAGCTTTAGTACATGTGGAGCTCCAGGTTTATCATGGAAGGCAACACTCACGTCCCTTAGGATTTTACAAAGAGGTTTGTTAAAGAGGAAACATGTTTGCAGATTAAATCCCTTATGTTAAACACGTGTCATATGAGTGTGTATCTAGCAAAGCTGGAAACCACATTTCTGCCTCCCAGAAATATCACCCTAAACTACAGGCCAAGTCAAAGTCCATTAAAGTGAGGGTAGCTGTACAGAACAGAAAAGAAACAAAGGGTTAGGTAGCCAGAAATAGAGGCAGTAAAGTGAGGAGAAAAAAAAAATATCTATATCTGTGGCCTGTTGATTAAACTGGGGAGCAGTTGCCTTTCACCAGGATAAAAAAAAAAAACACCAACAAAAACCAAAAAACCACACACACCAGTTTTACAGACTCCAAAAATTATTTTGAAAAAAAATAAATTGCTGACTGAAAATGCTACTTACATTCAAGGCCTCAGGAGCCACTGAGTTCTGACTTTGTGGACTATCACAAGATGTTGCTTCTTGGCAATTATCATCCTCCCATTTCTGTTTTTTTCCATCTTCCACTGGGAGAGGATGTTGTTCTTCCTTGCTTTCTCTGCACATTTGCTGACCTGTATGTTTGTCTATGATTTCCATAATCCATCCAACTTCTTTTTCCCTTAATTCAGGTGGGTGTATGTCTATGGGGTCTTTGGTCAAATTTTCTGAAGTACTTAGTTCTAGTGTTGATTTTTGCAGTCCCTCACTTGCCCTCGAAATGTCTTCAGGGCTAGTCATAATTGTTAAAGAATTCTGATTTGGTCCATCTTCCAGCACCTCCGAAGTTAACAGCATGTCTTTTGTCTTTTCTACAGGTGCATGAGTTTCTGCAGACTCTGCTATTGTAGCAGTTCTCACTATTTGTGATTGCTGGAGCTCTTGTCCATTATTCCATATCTCTTCCTTGCCTTCTGGAAGCTGATGATCCACCTGCGTACTTTCCAGCAGCTCAGGTGTATCTGATGGGCTTTTCCCTGTGGACTTAATGCACTGCTCTGGCTCAAAGGCAGCTGGCTTTTCTGTTTCTGCAAGTTTGTGAACAGCTGTCTCAATGGCGTTCGATACAATTTTTGTGCTCTGGGACTCTATACTCACAGACTGAACAATGTCCTTCTCAAATTCCATGTGGGTGAGAGACAGACTGTGAATTAAAGGAATACCATTTTGTTTGGGTTGCTCTGTACTCTGGGGCCTCTCTTGCTCCTCTAACAATCCATTCATAGAAGTGGGAGATACTTGGGGCTCAGGTGTTCCTGCACTACCAAGCTCTGCAGTCCCACAGCCTGAAAAGTCAACAGCAGCAACTGGGACCCCTTCTGAAGCCATCTGTTCTGCTGTGGTTGCCAAGGGCTGTACAGTTTCAGATGTTGTGTCTGCGGGTGTCACAGTTTCTGCCATGATGTGCTCTTCATCTGCTGCAGCTGCTACAGGCACAGGCACAGTGAGAGCCTCCAAGCTTTTAGCTTGTGGGAAGGTTGAGTCAGAGCCTTCCTCTTGCACAGTTAAAACCTCTTGCTGGACATCACGTGAACATTCAGCACCTCTTACAGCCTCCCCTTTTCTGAATTCAAATACTTCTTTGGCTCTTTCCATCAAGTGCTCATTTTTGTTATCTTCTTCCTGAAAGTCTTGACAGGTGGAGGTTTCTAGAAGTTTTTCTTCTTTTTCTACAGTCTCTTCTTCAGCTAAGCTGCTTAGTGTTTCACATTTCTTAGGAATTGTGTGAGTGAGAATGGTGCTTCCATTTTCAGGGAGATCTGGGCATGTTGATACATTAGACACAGAGTCTGCTTCAATCTGCATGGGAGCCTCAGTGACAGGGGTACCCCTCTCTAAGTGTGTTTCAGGTTTGGGCACAGCATCTTCCATTTTCCCACCCTCAGTTTCATCACTCTGGGAGGGGATTTCAGTTGTTTTTTCTCTGCACTGGGGCTCAACGAAGGGCACAGGATCTTTTGCTGTAATCTGCCTGCCATCCCCATCCCTCCCATTCTGCTCAGCATCTGCAGCTGCCTCTGAGCCAGTTGTTTCTGAAGGAAGGGCAAAGGTTTTTACTTCGTTCTGCAGAGGAACCTCAGTAACAGCAACTTCTGTGCTTTCTTCTCCAAGGAGCACAGTATCATCTTCTTTTTCCTCTATCTGGGCAGCTGCCTTGCCAGGAACTCCTTTGGTACAAGTTTGCTCTTGGGAGTCTAAGTCAGGAATTTCATCTTGTCTTTCAGGTTTCATGGGGACCACAGTGACAGCTGCTTCTGTGCATTCTGGTCCCATCATGAGGGTTTTGTCTTGTCCTTCAAGCTGCACAGGCTCTTCAGGTGGAAGCCCCAAGGTAGAGGTTTCATCCTCCATCTTGTCCTGCACCTGTGGAGAATTGCAACAGACATGTGATAAAGGGTAGGAACAGGGAGTGACCAGAAGTGTTCTGGGTGAAAAAGCACCAGAAGAAACAAAGAGGAGTATGGTTATGGGAAGAGCACCAGGTGATGACACTGCGATCAGCGGGTCACCAAGATTCCAGCCCATGTTCAGTTTCTCAGGACACACAGCTCATTAAACAAAGGGCAGCCGAAAGCAAGGGACATCTGATAGCACTTGAAACAAAGACTAAGCCAGCAAGATGGTGGGGAGGTACAGAGGAAGGTAGGGACACATCAGCCGCAAGAACTCCCGCACATTTAAAACTGAAGATAGTGGGGTCATTTATTTCCCCCGCTTTGTAGAAGTACCTCGGCTACAATTGTACCTCTGCCTATGACTGAAGATACCACCTGCTATGTATGGTACCATATAGATCACATGTATCACATGTGCTCATATAATGTCTTTAGTCACACTGTGCTGTGCAGGAGCCCTTATTGCAATTGTTGCAGCACCTTCTGATCCACACAAACCATCTCCCACCCATTTCTGCAGGAATTGCATCCCCCTCAATCTGCATACAAGCCTCAGTGGCTGCTACTTATGGACATCTGTGTGTCTGTCTTACTGGAAACAAACTTCAATTGCCTCAGGCTGCACAAAGAAGGACCCTGACAGTAATATTGCTACTATCTGGTTGTGGCAGATGCACTCCCCACCTCCCCTCTGAGAACTGATGTGGCAGTTGCATGCACATCCCCCTCTCCTTCAATAGGGCAGTTAATGGCTCTTTTGTGAGACCCCTGAGTCCCAGGGTCGTTAGGAGAGGAGGGGGGGTGCAGAGAAGCTGGGAAGCTTCTGGGGCGCCCACAGCCAAAGTAGCAGGGTGCAGAGAAGCCGAGAAGCTCCTGGAATGCCCACAGCCAGATCTGATCAGACTATAAAATAGGGTGCCTGCTGAGGATCCCCTTTGTGTGTTCTTCTTGGAGCCATGGGTCATCTGAAGCTGAGAAGCCCTCCCCTTAGACTGAGATACCGTCTAAGGTAACTTCCTGGGAAAGGGAGCGCCTCACCTCCTTATTCGGGTGAGTGATATCCTTGAATAATTCCTTGCTGAATAAGCAAGTGTAGTATCCTGGAGTCAGATGTGTCTGGCTTTGTTTCTGGTGAGTGCGTGCATGCACACTGTGGATCTCCATTATTCTTATTTTGCTGTACCCCAAATAATCTCCTCAACTGATACATGAACCTGTATTTTATGTTACCGGAGTGCTAACTAATTGTATAAACCCCGTTTCTAATTGGCTTATTTGCTGCACTTTTCCGTCCAGAATGAAGTCTGTTTTGGACTCTGTTGTCTGCCTAAAACTGACTCTGGGGTGCCTCCGTGACACTCGTTCTAAAGTAAGTATAATAGCTAATGCTTGCGGATTTTTTCCTTTGACAGATGAACCTTGGTGTTATATGTAATACTTACTGCAGTGTGCACTTCTGGAATACATTCATCTCTTGTCTCATCTACTGCAAAATCCGTTACAGGTAGTTTTTCTTGTTCTGAAGCCTCTTGTTTTGGAAATGGCTCTTCTTCAGGAGTGACTGCTTTGACAGTCTGAGGGTCTCTGTCTTCTGATGAAGGTTCCTCTACTGTTCTCTGAGCTTCTGATATTTCTTCATGGTCTTCTACAACTGGTTCCTCACATGTCTGACACTGGATTTCATCTCTTGATACATCTACATTTTCACATCCTTCTGTGCTTTCTTTTGTTGAAGCAGATAGTTCAATTCTCTCGGAAGCTTCCGGTAGGACACTCCCTTCAAGTCCAGTTTGATCCTGAATGCTCCCTGCACTTCCCAGTGCCTGGAGGTCATCTTTATGTTCTTCTGTTTTTAAGGACTGGTCAAGCAAAACAGTTGCCTGGCCTACAACTTGCCCATGTTTAGCATCATCTTTCACTTCTGACTCAATTCCTTCCACTGTTGTAATTACAGTTGTTGTCATGGTTCTTTCACTAACCAGCTGGGCTGCATCTGCTGACTTTACTCTTTCAGCAACTTCCTGAAGAACTTTCTGTGTTTGTTTGTCTAACTCTTTCAGATTTTGTTCAGTGGCCTCTACTTCTTGTACAGGTGTAACTTCCTCTGTAGTATCTGGGGTTTCTAACAACTGTGAAACAGCAGAAACCATCTCAGTTGTCTCCTCAGCAAGGGATACCTCCATTGTTCCTTCAGCACAGGAAGCTTCTGCTGTCTCTTCCAGAGCTGTCACTGCTTCGGAGGTTAGCTCTAGCTCACTTGCTGTGGTGTCGTCACTTCGATCCTTTCTCATCTCTGGCTCTGTCTTAGCAGCTACCACTGCTTCTTCCACAAGAACATCTGATTCAAATGTTCTCTCAGTTTCCTTCTCTTCCTCTTCTTTTGCCTGCTCAATGCACTCTGTCAGAGCAGCAGATATCCAAGATGGTGACCGTTCTTCAATACTGCTGACTGCCCTTTCCCCTTCCACAACAGTAACAGTAACCACGTGCACCAGTCCTTCATGTCCTTGCTCAATTCTCAGGCTCTCCTCTAATTTTTCGGCTCTCTCTTCCTCTGAGGTTCGTTCTCTCATCATTTCAGCATCTTTTGTTTGTTGGGCTTCCATTTTTTCCTGCTCCGCTGCTTCGTATTCAGATAAAGGAACAACAGCTGGAATATCTGAATCTTCTTCAGCTGTTTCTGCCATGTCTACTCTTGTTTGTTTAAGATTATTTGGTTCTGGCTTCCCATCTGACTTTTTCTTCCTACGCCTAGGCATCAGTTTTCTAAATGGAACCCACGATTCATCTTTTCCAGGCTCACCATCTGATGTTGAATGCTCCAGGCTGGATCCCACCACAGAGTCTTCAGTCCTCTCTTCCATTCTGGTTTTGGATTTCCTTCTTGGAGTGACTAACCTTTTAAAGGATTCCCATGTTGAAATACCTTCACCTTCAGATGGGCTTCCGGCTTGTTCGGGGGAAGAATTCCCTTGTCCTTGATCACTCTCCTGAGAGCTAGTAAGAATTGCATCTGTTACTGTTTCTTTGGTCTGTCCAGGCTCTTCCACTTTTTGGCTTTCTTGAGCAAGTTTATGTTCAGTTTCTTCATCAGATGATGATGATTTCCTCCTGGCTCTTTTCTTTGAAGAACCTACACATATAAAAGCTTCCCAGGACACAGAGGTGTCAACCTTTCTTTTGGGCTCTTCCGTGGCTTTCTCTTGTTTCTGGTCCATCCCGTTTTCTTTGAATTCTCCCTGCTTTTCATCAACAGCATTTTCAGTTGCAGACACTGCAGCATCCTTTGTCTTATCAATTTCTTCTTCTTTATCGCTTTCAGAAGGTCTTCTGACACGTTTCTTGGGAGTCACCATCTTTTTAAATGATGCCCAGGCTGTAACACTTTCTCTTTTCCGCTCCACATCCGAAGTTGCAGCTTCTTCATTTTCAGTGACTTGCATTCCATCTGCAGATTTTTCCAAAGAAGGAATTTCATTCATCTCCTCAGGAGAAGAAGCAGAACTCTCCCCCTTCTGTTCCTCTGGGCTATCTGGGGAATCTGATAAGTGTTGAATTGGTTCACCCTGTTCCCCTAACTTAGATTCTTCTCTTTTGCCTTTTTGTTTCTTCCCAGACAATTTTTTTAATCCAGTCCCCGTAAAGAGTTTCTTTAAAGGGCTGCCTTGTGGTCTAGTTTTTTCTTGAGAAGACAACAGTTCAGCTTCATTTATGATACCTTCTGGAGGCCTCTTTCCAGCTGCCTCTTCAGGAGTTATTTCTGTGGTTATTTCATCTGGTTTGACAGTATCAGTCAGAACTATGCCAGTTTTTCCCTGTAGACCTTCATCACTGGGTTTGATTGTCTGTTGATCATCCTCTGTGTCAACAGAACATTCAGTAGAAAAGGACTTCAACCCAGGAGCATCCAGAGTCAGTTTTGTCTCATGCTCCTTGCTTGCTTTCTTCTCTGTGGTTCTATCTTGAGCTTTTCCTTGTGTGTCTAACTTTCCAGTAATGTCTTCTGATGTGGGTGAAATTTTCAATTCTGCTTCCTCTGCTTTTTCATCACAAGTTTCTTTCCCCAGTGGAGAAGGTTTATTTTCTTCTCCTTCTTCAGATTTTTTGAGCTGTTCACTAGAAATGTCAATAGCCAAAGATCCTGCTTCAAGTTTCTCTTCAGAGGCTACTTCATTTCTGTCCTCTGTTTCACACTTGACTCCAGTTGACTCCAGTTTTTCTCCCACAGGTAGTACTTCGGAGAATGTTTTCAATTCTCTGTTCACACTATCAGTGATAACAGGTACCACTGACTTTGTTTTTAGTGGTTTCTCTGTCACCTCACTTTCTTTCCCTCTTTCTTCAGTTTTTTCTTCCTTTTGACCAAGATCTTCTGAGACTTCCACCAGGTTCCCTTCTTGACCACCTTCTTCAGCTTTTTTCTCCATTCCGCTTTCTTTAGCAACTGCTGCTGCTACATCTTCTTTTTGTCCCGTCTCATTATGCCTGATTAACTCTTCCTTCTCACATGCTTCAGCTCCTATGGCTGCCAGAGTCTTTTCTGATTCCTGTTTTTCACCATCAGTTTGCTCCTTCTCATGCACTTCAGTAGTTACTGCTGTCATGTTCTTTTCTTCATCTTGTTTCTCGAACTCAGATTTCTCCTCCTTTTCACTGGTTTCAGTTGTTAATGTTGACCCCTCTTTTTCTTGCTCCTCTTCTTGTGTGGGGGACTGTAGTTCATCTTCTTTAGGCTTCCTAAAACTCTTCTTTTTCCTAAATGCACTCCATCCCTGAGTAAAAAATCTTCTTAATGGTGATGCAGTATCAGTGGCTAAGGCAGCTGAGTCAGAACAAATCTCATTTGTTTCTGGTGTTTTAGGAGACTCGTGTTCTGTTAGTTCATTTTTCAATGTGTCTTTGGTGTTGTCTTCTGCACAGTGTGCATCCTCAGGCATTGCTGTTTCTTCTGAGCTGACTTCTTTTTCATCACCAGCTCCTTCAAGGACTTGTGTTTCTTTTTTTACGGTAAGCAGCTGAACTGGTTCCGATTTCCCTGTCTTTTCCTTCTTCACTGTGAATCTGAATCCAACAAATTTAAAAACCTTTTTAAAACCCAGATCATAAGACTGTGGCTCAGATGCTTGGTCAAGGTTTTCTGCATCTTCTTCCAAAGATGGCAACTGTTTAACTGTATCAGCATCCTCGTCATCGTCCTTCTCAGCATCTACACCATCCTTGGTGCTTGCAGCAGATGGACTTGTCTCCATAGTTTCAGCTTCTTCCTTCAGAGTTACACTGGAATGTTCTGTCTGTCCAACTGTTTTTTTAAAAAAAGAAAAGAATAGTCAGTTCCCTTCTCAATTTAATGTTATATTATACCTTTATGTAAATATATTGATTTTTTTTTTTATTTCTATTAAACGTTCCAAAATAGACATGCCCTATTATCTGTGTGCCTCATCTATGTGCTGTTATTAATTTTTTTTAAGGACCAGTTTTTGCTCTAAGATTACCAAAATTCCTTTCCTTCCTCATATCATTGTATGGGTCTTTCCAAAATTCATTTGCAAATATACCTTTTGAACTTATATTCTCTCATTCCCTTTCTTTCATCTTTTTTGGGGGGCTAGGGGGGACAGGGGGAACGCTTGTGTTTGGGCTTTTGTTGTTGTCATCATTGTTGTATAAGGTTTTTCTTTTTTACTTTAAGGAAAAAATCTGCAAGAAAAAAAAATTAATTCTGTCCTATAATTACTCAAAGAATACACAGAACAATGCATGTAATTATCCCTGAAGCAAAGCTCAGTATTCTGATGCAGCGAGACCTCCGGAAAAGGAAAAAGTGTGTTGATCTAAAATGATGACCAGAAAAGAAATCTAATCTACAGCTCTGTCACAAAAGAACAGTAACATGTTAAAATGCCCATGGGAAATCTTGTATTTTTCTGGAAACTTACAACCCCCAGAACAGTTACATTACAACATATTTGTTTTAAAGATCATAAATCATGGGATTCTCCCATACATCACATCACCACTATGGCCAGACAGAAACCTCATCTACAGCAATTCCACATCACTTAAAATTAATGAGGTTGGTACTATGCAGGCAGATAAAATCCCACCCCCAATTGCTCCTAAGTCTGTGTTTGCATCATCTCGTTCTTGAGCACTCTTTGAGTTCTACCTTCAGGACACTGGCAACCACCCTCTCAGTCTTGCTGGGACAATTGAGGTATTAATATTATTGCTCCCTCTGGCCACAAGTTGCCTAAGTTCACAGACTGGCGTCTGCATTAAACTGCCCAAAATGCAGCAGTTAAGAAGCCAGCACACATCCAGTTCAGAGCACAAAACTGCAAGATCCCCATGCCCCAAATAAGTAACTTCAGGTGGAAAGGAACAAGGACACCGAGCCTTTAAGTTCTTCCATTTAAACACAAAAATGAGCAAGTAAAACTGCTGTTGCCTATAATGAGAATTTTCATTGTAGCAATAACTGTGCGATGAACATGCCTGATGATGAACAGGACAACACGTGAAGATAAAATCTATGACACGTTCAAGACTCCAAAAGATTCTTGGGCTTGGATACTGCCTGGATTTCAGTTTAACATTGTTCTTGACCCTTGATTTTGTGCAATAGTTGAAAGTGCAAGGGCATGAGTAAGTGTGCTCTTCTCTCTGACCAATCTTGTCGGAATGTGAAGATGACAAAATAAAGAATAATAATGATCAATGTTAAACAGCAACACCTTTCAAGAAGGCACAGCTCCTTTCTTTTAAGTGTACAGGTGCTACTTTGATGCCTAAAGGTATGGTGGACACTGCTTTCAAAAGTACATGCATCACCGAATTCCCCAAAGTGACTGATTTTGTATTTGATCCATCTTTTAAGTTGGATCTTACTCTGCAGCTGGCCCTGCTTTGCACAGGGGCTGGAACCCCCAATCTCCAGAGGTCCCTTCCAGCCTAGACACTTGCTTGATTCTGCTTGCCTATGTTCCCTTTGAGAAGAACAGCATCTTCCTAAGCACATAGACAATGCACTCTAGATAGTGCTGAAACACAACTGTAGAATAGGCAAAACTAAATCTACAAGTATACTGACTTCTAATAGCTATGTAGAGGGCAAATTATGTTTATATTCACTATCAGCAGCCTACTGGTTGTTGTTTCTCAGTTGACATAAACAAAGGTTTTTATTTTTCCCTTTATCTAACAGTTTAAAAATATTTCCTTTAATTGTTAATTCCTAATTAAAAGTCTGACCTCTGATAACATCCTAACTCCCTTCACATTTTAAAACAGAGATGTTCAAAGTAAGTTATATGTGAGGGAGTGGGATAAGAAGAAATGGACATTCTCCTGAAGAAGCCAGGATTATTATTCTATTGGTAATATACCTCTTGCAAACACCAGAACACTCCACAACCAAAACTAACTCACTGCAAAAACACTTTAGTCAGTAAAGGGAAGTAAGATTGTAAGCACAGCTAGAAGCAGCAATAATACTTTTGAACTCTCTCTTCATTTTAATATGGTTTCCAAATAAAAACTGATGTGCTTATTTTATTAATATTTTGGGACTCTTATTAAACAAACATTATGCTGTTGTATACTAAAACTACACAAGGATAAAGCCAAGGAACCACTTTGGTATTTGCATTTGTTTATTCTTAGGTCCAGAAAGAGCTGTCAAACTATATAATTTAACAGAAAGTTTACCACGGCTTAATGGGAATTCACAAAGTTAGAAACATTTCTTCAAACACTAGGGTACATATCACATATTTTATACTTATTTAGTAACAGGTACTTTAATATAATCTAGAGATAGATAGATAGATAGATAGACAGACAGATAGACAGATAGACAGACAGATAGATAGATGTCTATTAACTCTTTTTCCTGGGTGAAGACAGTGACATTTCTTCCCTTTGTCTATGCTACGAGTATTTTTATGGCTGAACCAGCTATGAAATTGGTCATTTAATGTTAAAAATCTCTTTATCAGCCAGGCTTCTTAGCACCTCTAATAGAAACAAGGCCTATCAAGTCTGCCTTCTATTCTGCATTAATGCCACCATGCTTACCCTTAGACACATGGAAATATCTATCGCCATCTGACACGACTCAGACGAAGGCAGAACAAAAACCGGAGCTGAAAGCCGGCGAGTTATGCTGGATCTGAGTGGGAAAGACCAGAAGCAGGAAGGCAGCAGGAGTGGAGAAGAGTTCAAAAGACACTCCTGACTCCTTGCAGGCAACTGGCAGGCAGCTAGAGACACAGCTCTCTAGGGGTGCCCCTTTTGCCTTGACAACAGACCCTGGGAACGCATCACAGAACCATGGAATCACAGAGTCACAGAATGTTAGGGATTGGAAGGGACCTCAAAGATCATCTAGTCCAATCCCCCTGACAGAGCAGGAACACCTAGATGAGGCTACACAAGAATGTGTCCAGGCGGGTTTTGAATGTCTCCAGAGTACGAGACTCCACAACCCTCCTGGGCAGCCTGATCCAATGCTCTGTTACCCTTACTGAGAAGAAGTTTCTTCTCAAATTTAAGTGGAACCTCTTGTGTTCCAATTTGAACCCTCTACCCCTTGTCCTACTGTTGGTTGTTACCGAGAAGAGCCTGGCTCCATCCTCTTGAAACTCACCCTTTATATATTTGTAAACATGAATAAGGTCACCCCTCAGTCTCCTCCAAGCTAAAGAGCCCCAGCTCCCTCAGCCTTTCCTCATAAGGGAGATGCTCCACTCCCTTAATCATCTTTGTTGCCCAGCACTGGACTCTCTCCAGCAGTTCCCTGTCCTTGAACTGAGGGGCCCAGAACTGGACACAATATTCCACATGTGGTCTCAGAAGGACAGAGTAGAAGGGGAGGAGCATGCTTACCATTTTGAAAATGCCAAGATTTCAAAAAAATATAGAGTGGCATTTGAGGCTGCATTTTCTTTTAATTGCTAGAACACAAATTCAGTGTTTAAGAGGAATTTTGGGGGTTTACAAGTAAGCAGAATTACTGTAAGTGGGGATTGATACAGGTATTCTATTTCCCAAGTGGGAGATAAGGTGTAAAACTAGCATCTAAAGACACCTCTCCATATTCATGATAGGCATTCAAAGGATTTTTGCTTATTCTAGTTATAAATGGATGTGTTCTTAATACCCAAAGACAAAGACTCCATAACTCTAAAGGGCTTTGCAGGTGAAAAGAGCTGAATACATATTACAAAATCTGCAGGTATGGGTATGTATTAAGAAAGCAAATGCAATCATAAAAATAGAAAACACAGGATTCAGAGGCACAGTGATGAGCTTTCAAAACAGTTAAATCAGGCTGACAGTAATTAGATCTTCCTTGTGAGCCCAGCAAACATGCTACCTTGCAATACATCATTGAATAAATCACAAAAGGGAAAACTATGAAAAATATTGACTGAACACATACTTTTAATACCAGTCTGAAAAGCTGCAACTATACTACACGTCACACTTCCATCACTCCCTCATAGCACACAGTGAGTATACTGTAGACTTAGTCCAGGCACCACCCCTTCAGTTCCACAACAAAAAGCATTTAACCTGTCCAGAAGGTGTTTCATCCCCAAGGTAACACAGAGCTTGGATGCCAGCTGATAAGTGACCTGCTGCTGTTGCTCCCAGTCTCTATGTCCTGGTTTTGTTAAAAACAAGTTTCTCTTTCAGTGAATTGTGCCTGTCAGCTAAAGCCTTCATATTAGCTGCATTTTCCTGGAGAACCAGACCCATGTTTTGGTAAACCTAGCAATGGAATGCAAACTTATTGATAAGCACGAATGGACATCTCGCGAGAGAGGCGACGAGAAACCGGTGACCAAGAAACTGACCAACTGTGTATAACATTCCATTCACGTGAATACTTCATATAAAAGTGGGAGATCACGAGGATCTTGTCCTTTTTCCCTTTTGCCTTTGCTTTTTCCCTTCTGCTTATGGCCGACATTAGGAGAGGACCTTGCTAGTCGTCCCTGCGAACTGAGGCCTAGTGAGAGACTGAATCCAGCTCCGGTTGGCTGCAGAGTCCAATCTAGGACTTTGGGTGCCGGCTCTGCAGTTGCTGAGACTTTCAAGATTGGTTTTGTATATTTTGTATTATTTTCTCTATTCTTATTAGCAGCATTAGTAAAACATTGTTAATTGTTCCAACTCTCTTCTCTCTGTCCTTCTTTCCCTCCCGATCACCTGTCCTGAGTGGGAAGGGGGGAGAGGGAGGGGCAAAAAGGGTGAAGTGGGGGGGGAGAGGGGGTTAACAATACATCTGCCAGGGTTTTATTGTCACCCCGCAATCTTAACCCTCGACACTCTACTTCATCTGCATCTTTCTCCTTTAGATCACTGGAAGAGACTTTAAAATTGATTTTCTGATGCACTTCCTCAGCATTTGAGGAAAGAGGTGCCATTCAGGAGATTTGCCTGCATGCTGCCAGGAGGCTGCCACTGCTGTGTGACAAGCCTGCAGTGCAATATATATCCCACTAATACTTCCACAAAATATATTCCCAAGAGCATTTCTGTATCTAGTGGGGCAAAAAAGAAACAGAAGACCCGAGAAGCCAACTATAGTCGCTAAACTTTATATTTAGCAGTCAGATTCTTTAATGACATTTTTATTAATGGCATTCTCGGTGCCCAGACATTGTTAGTGCACTTCTGTATGCAAAGCAAACCATGAATAACTCCAGTTTGAAATCTTTGGAAGTTACCTGCACAAGATATTGTTCAGAGTACTGTAGCATGTCACTACCACAGGTATTGTTGCAAGACAACTAGCACTTTCTAAATGAATTCATGGAATTTGAAAGCATCTTTAACAAACACGGGAGAACCTCAAAGTGCCTACCAGAAAAAAAAAATCTAGTAAAACACTGCTATGAATACAATTTCTTTAGGTCTGTCCTGAGTAGGGCTACAGTCCACTATCTATCTGCTAGTCAAGGAAACCAATACAATAAAAATATATCCAGAGGCAGTGATAAAAATCAAAGGTGATGTCATAAAATTGATCCACTTTGCTATTTAAATCCACTGTGGTTAAGAACTAATGCTGAATTTTTATTTTAACTGCTTACATACCAGTTAGGCTTTCAAACATTTTTAATTGAATCAAGGTGCTACTTCTGTTCTAATAACTACAAGTGTTTTGTTTCATTCTGAGAGAAACATACAAGATTGATGCTCTTAGGGAATCAAAAGTGCTTGATTTCACAATTTCATAGGTAGGATTTCACAATATCATACTATAGACTAAAATAGTATGCATTTATTTCTGTTTTATCAGAAGTTTATTGATCAGATGTGGGAAAATTAATATTTTCAGAATGACTGAATTCCTGTCCCCCATCCCATTAACAATGAAATTCGTAAGTAACACTTCTCTTTTAGTAGGCTGATAGACACTGTTGGCACTGCAACATAACTGTTCCCACCATCTCGTCTGTCTCTAGAAGTGAAAACGTGTTTCTCCCCTGGTAGTTGCCAGAGGGTTAAAAAAGGCACTCTGACTGCAAGAGTTAAATCCAGCCCACTTCATGGGCTTGCAGTCAACCATGTCAACATCTGGAGCTGGTTGACTTTTCCCCCCTAAGGATTTGCAGCACGACGCTGGATTTTTTCCATGAATTCCCTACATTCTCAATCTCTCAGATGGATGTCACACACACCCAGCGCCTGCTTCACAAACTCCACTGGCCACCGAAAGGCTCCAGAGGACTTTGTGCTGTTTGTATTTATTCAATGTTGTAGTATTTAGGGCCAAATCGTGCTTTCAGTCACATACACAATATTCTCAGTAGGTTTGCAAGAGTGTAGACGAATGCCAAAGCCATAAAGGCTGAGGAGCATTTGACAATCATTTGCCTTCATTGTATTTAGATTTGCTATGACTATGACTTGTAAAAAAACACCTACTGCCCTGAAACTCAAATGATGCTGCAACAGGAGAAGGCAAATTTTAAAAAATTAGCTGAGTGCCCATAATATACCAAGCTTTTATTTGTTCAGTGTAATTTCCCCTTAACTGCACAACTCTTCCAATAATTATTAGAAACCCTTAAAGACAAAGTCAAGAAACACTAAAAACTGATAAGGATGGAGAAGCACTAATTAAAAAACAAAACACAGTTTGAAATTACAATATACATGAAAAAGCTGCCCTGAACAGAGTCATTTAGAATAAAGTAGCTATTTGGAATTGTTAGTGAAATTGAATATTTTTCAATTAAAAAAAAAAAAAGCAGCAGCAGCAGTAAGCTGTGTTTTTAGGTTTTCACTGCAGAGTGTAAAATTTGGACATTTTACCACAAATCCAATTCTTTTAACTACAAGTTTCAGGAGACTGGGTTTAATAAATCAAACAAACACAGCACCCACTTTGCAGTAACAAAACAACACAGAAGTATGTCCAGGTGTTACCCCTGTAACTTCTTTTATTTTTTTAAACCACAAGGTTTAAAGTCTGTGACTCTGCTGCTTCTTGACAATTTATTTCACAAATTCTTCCTTACTTTCCCTACAACTCCTGATATCTGTTTCCATTTCAGTGTACAAATAGTTCTTTTCATGGAAAGTACATAGTACTTCCCCATTCTGTTCGCTCAGTTATTTCTAAGGACTGACTTGCCATGTTAATTGTGGAGAGGAAGTTCTTTCACAATAATTAAATAACGAGGGAGGACTTACACAGATTTTTGCATACTAAATTTCACAGTGCATACGTGCAATTCATGAGCTTTCTAACCATGTTATTCTTTCAGAGCTTTACAAACAAATACCATTAAGTTCAGTCTTCAGTTCTCTGGCACTTGGGTGGCAACTGAAGAGTCAAGTTTTAAAACCTCACATACTTTAAAGTCCATTTTTAAAAATGGAAAAAAGGAAAAAGTTGCAAAATGGCTGTAATTTTTAATGGCTTTGAACTCCTTAAGAAAGCAAAAGCAACATCCCCAGAAAAGGATATTGTACATAACCTCATATGAAAGTAACTTAAAGCACAATAATTTCTGCTGTGATGGTATAACATTCCTCACAAAGCTTTATTTTTAGAAGATTTTGCTTTAGCTGTACTTGTCTGCTCCAGCCTACAGATCATCTTCTCAAATTCCAGCAAGGGAAGCCATGTATTTAATTCATTCAAGATCTTAAGCTATTTCTTCTTTCATTTAAATGTTTTGAGAAACAGCACTAAAAATAATATTAAAAAAGAAAAGTAAAGCTCTTCCAAAACTGGTTTGTTTGTTTTTAAACCAGAAGGGTCATTAGCCACTGGAGATACAGTTATGGTAGTTAAAGATTCTTCATTAAATGAACTCACAATAAACTGCTCTCAAACCAGTCCAGCTGTTCTGCTTGGAAACCAAACCAGCATGCTACAAATATTTATGAAATTTCAAGGTTACCCACGCTGTCCATGACTCACATTCAGTAACTTGGTTCTGCTTTATAAAGTAAAATGTATTCACCGAGCATAAGACAGAAGCAACGCTAGCAGTCAGGTATTTGAGAGAAAAAAAAAAATCTGCTCTACTAGGAACAACGACAGAATAGGTAAATACAGGTCAGTAAACACTGCCATGTTTTTGAGAAGCCCTAATGATTAGTGACATGCACAATGAAACACAGATTGAAAACGGTCTTTATCAAAACAGCTGCATGAAGAGTAACATACACATCACAGACAAACTCACCACAAAGGAGCTGTAGCTGCATCTGCAGGAATTAGACACAAAGTAGCTTCAGACACTCCTGCATACCAATAAGGAGAGCTACTCTGTCCCTTCAAAGAAACGGTAACTTGTACTACGAGCTAGATGCAGGTCTTGCATAACATACTATAAAAGCTGCTGTGCTGCAGTGAAAATCCCAAGTTTCCACACGAATTATTAAATAAGGAAAATTTCAAATGATCAAACTGTGCAAACCTATAAAGAGCTCACTTTTGAAAAACAGTTTAACCTTTAATTACTAACAATAAAAGGAAATAAAAAAAATAGAGAACCCTTGAGGAAAAAGACTCAGCATGTGATAAGCTCATTAAACATCAAGTTTAATGAAAAACCTATTGTAAACCGCGGTAGGATACCTCCTCCCCTACTAACTGATTCAAATCACGTACAGTCCTCCCCAGGGTCAGCTCCAAATGGAGACGGACTTCTACAGGCTTTGTTGTCAATGTGTATTGTAAAGCTAAAATATTTTGCATGCATAAACCCCCACTATTCATTTAATTCATTCACTAGCTCAAGTAGCTAAAAGCGAGTAAACAATTACTAATACAATGAAATAAAAAGATTTCTCATCAATCTGAGAGAAAAATCTGATGCAAGTTAGTTATCTTTAGGAAAAACTTTTAATTCTACTGTTTTTAAATTTCATAGTGTCACTTTGTTTCCCAGAAAAAGACAAAAGTTTGTGCAAAGCCAGCAATGCAATATGATGGGTTTTTTTTTTTCCTTTTAGTTCTTTGCTCCTCCACATACTACAATCTTTTCAGAAAGCCCAATTTGTTTCTGGTGTGACCACTCACACTTCCGTGGCTCATGTGCTACTTTATTAAATAAGATGTGCACAGTCCAATGCAGGTTTTTGATATCACAGCCTGGGATTCTGCTGCCACACATGTATGTGCACACAGACACCCCCTGCCACGGTGTTAATCTCCTCTGGATTTTGCTTCACTTAGAATTAAAAGAGCTACAGAGTAACAGCTTCATTTCTCTCAAGCAAATATTTTTGCAACTTACAAGTGATGCCCACTTCTACATTTCCTTCATTATCACCAAGTTTAGCTCTTAAGATAATTCACTACGTTATTTCTTGATTAATATAAACTAGCAACATCAATACAGTCGCTGGCTTTTCCTTCTGTTCCTCAATTTCAGATACTATGTCCTCTTCGGGTGCTGCAGAGGAAAACCTAATTAGCACCTTCACATTTATAAAAGCCTTGTATTACAAGTACCGCAGCAAAGATCCAATTGAGGTGACAAGAAATTTTAAGATTTCACCCACCTTCACTTGCACGCTTCTCATTGTGATAAAAATGTTTCAGTTCGACCTTTCAACAGTTTCCAGAGCTGAAGGAGCACTCCCAGCACACCTTCCCTCCCACCCCCGCCCAGACGCTCTCAGCACAGAGAAAAATGGAAAGAAGTGACCGCTCTCAGTCGCCAGCGGCGCCGCCCGGCCTTACCCGCCATCGTGACGGTCCCCAGCATGTCCTAAATGACACCGAGCAGGACAAACTCTCTTCTCACGGTCCGAGGCTCCTTCTCCTGCCTGCCGGGAGATGCCGTGGCGCGGAGCCGCCTTTCCCCGCCCCGCTCCCGCCCTCCCGGGCAGCGCCCACCGCCCCGGGGGTGGCGCCGGCCGGGCCGGGGCGGGCACTGGCGGCTGCCGGAGCGCGGCTCTTCCCCTGCCTGCGCTGCCGGCGATTCGAGTCGGGGTGCCTCAACGCATCCGCCTTGAAACTTTCACTTCACGGATTTATTTTTTTTTTCCCCACCCCTCTCTGGATAGAGGAGATGTTGGCTCTGCAGCGAGAAACAGCCACTTTCTCAACGCCAGCCCGCTTCCCTTCCCATTCCTGTAATGCCTTCTCGGTGCACTTCGCCCCAAGTTATGCAGACCAAACCTCAACAGACGCTAGTTAAAAGCCATAAGTAGTTTACCCCTCATAAACAAAAAACATGTGAAACATTTGTGTTTCTCCGTACTAAAACATTTGCTCCTTTGCCTATTAACTGTCACTTAAGGGTTGGGTTTTTTTGTTGTTTCCGTGTTGTTTTGTTTGTTAGTTGAATTGAAATTCTCTATAACCTAATTACAGTGTAAATTGTCTCAAATTCTGCTGCCAAAGGTTTCGGCAAGGTATTACTGTGGGCACTTGTAGTATAGTAATGTAATGCTCCAGCAGCTCTTACTGCTAGTACAAAGGGATGCAATACAACAAAATAACATGTAAAGGATCGGTATCTAATATAGGTGACGACCTAGTAATAATATTTCTATGGATTATGTTGGATACTTCCAAAGTTCCGATGATACACAGATACTTTGGCCAGCCATTCACAGCTTTTTGCTCTGGTTGCCATCACCCACTTCCCAGTTAATTTACCAGATTTGCCAGTTAATTTAATCTGATAGTGGCAGCTTTGATGACCCTAGATCATCTCTTAAACTGTCTTTTGAATGTGAGATTCATATGATGACAACTAATCAACCCTCAAACCTCAACCCTTCAATCATAATCATTCCTTTACTGCAGGCAATTTCCTGTGTTGCCTCAGAGCTCAGTGTCATGATGGTTTATTTCTGATTTTAAAGACTTTACAAACAAGATAAAAGAATGAGTGTGGAACATGAAGTAATAGAGCTAAAATGATATATTTCCCTATGTGGAGAGATTTCTCTGCATGGAGCATTTAAGAGATACCTCTTCCCCACCTTTATTCATCTGCCCGAAGACATGTGGACCAGACTCTAAGGTCTAGAGGAGTGGATTTAAACAGTTATGAATATTTGAATGTAGTCTTTACTTGAAGAACTATCTTTTCAGTGCTTGACCTGACACGTTTTATTTGTCTCTATGGATGATGACATTTTCAGATATCATTACCAGAAAATACACGCTGTGTTGTCTCTATAAAGGGTGCTTTTGCTTGGAGAGCAAACCTGTAGAATTGTTTTCCCTTTCACATAAATTATGCTACCGTGTAGGCTTGGTTCCACTGACAACAGTAAAATAAAACCTGATTAAAACAGCAACATCACACAAACACATGAGAGATTATTATCAAAGAAAGCAAAGACTTCATGCAATCTACTCATCTACAAATTCTTAACACTATCTACATCCACAACACGTCATGTGTTTGGTCATGTGTAACTATCTGCATTCAAAGGGAGCTTCTCACCTCTTCTTCATTACATATCCTAAGAACACAATTTCTGTACAATTGAAGCTACAACTGAGCGCTGAATATTCAAACAGAATTATGATCTTTGACTATTAACTTGAAATTCATGCCCTTTTAAAGGCCTTCTCTGTTATTTAATCCAGAAGCTAAACACCAATCTTGTACAGCCTGACCTTTCCTGTGAGTTCAAAATAGTTTATTATCACTAATATATGAACATAAAAGTATCTGGGCCCCATGAAGGAAGAGACAGGCTTATGCAGCAGAAACTCTTAGCACGAAAGCAGAGAAGGGCTGCTAAGGGGGAATGGGTAGCATCCCCCTCCCACTGACACCTTCAGTCCACAACGCGTTTATTACCTGAACTCTGCTATAAGAAAAAACAGTCCCAGCAAAACAATGCCCTAGAAGAAGCACTTGAGCAACCAAGAGATCACTTAGGTAACTACTTGTTCACTAGGAGATGGCTAGTTGATCCCAGTTTCGACTTCTCACTCCATTTATCATTTAGACCTCTAGAATCTGTCCATTTAACACAGGATTTTACTCACCATTTGTTCCAGCGGCCTCTGCTTGCTCTCCAGGTGGTTCTGGGAGCGGTGAAGCCACCTCTGACTGCTGCCCATCCAGCTCCTGAGGTGCTGTAGCAGCTCCTGGCTGCTGTGGCTCCTGTGGTGGGGCATCGTGCTCCAAACTGTCCTCTTTAGCATCAGGTACTGGTAAACTGGCATCTAAAACCTTCATGGTCAGGTATTGTTTGGAGGATGGTAAGGAAGGAGAAAGAGAGAAGGAAAAAAAAAGCATTAGTGTTAGGCCAGGTTTTCCCCCTCCACAAAATATTGTTCTTTCATTCTCATTTTGCATATATGCATGCAAGCATTTTTCAAAATTAATACTTCGGTGTAGTATTGCTCCTTTTCAAAATTATTATCTTTAATAATTTAAAGTTGTCCTGTGAGGAAAAAAAACAACACAAAAACCCAACAACAAGGACAAAAAACAACAAACCAAAACCAAACTAAACAAACACCACACAAGACATAATCTGGGACTATTTATTTTACTGTTCTCCTGCATGACATATGTGGAAGAAGCAAGTCTTGCAGACAGTGGCCTACAACGTTGTGTAGAAATTGGCTTCTAGCATGAAGAAAAACTCCAGGAATCTAATGGAAAAATAGTTTCATTCTTCAAAATGTCAGGCATAACTCCTCTGGTGTATGCATGAACCCTGTCTACATTACAGCTTCTGGTATCGCTCCTCTGCTAATGTGCTTATCTTATCATAAACAATACAACTACAAATAACGTGAACTCTTCAGGACAGAAAGTGGAATATATAAGTCCCATGAGGAAATTCAGTGAAACTGGGATCAAAACTAGAATTTTTGGGCCTCAGTTATTAGGCAGCGATTATTCCTACAGGGAGGAAAAAGCTCTGTAATTCCTTGGGAGTCTGCACTATAATATTTGGGGTTTGTTTGTTTGTTCATTTGTTTTGTCTAGATTGGCTAATAGATTTAAAAAAAAATTTCAGCTTTCACATTTGACACATTTTAATTATTTTTAGAATTTGTATTGGCTTGCCATATAACAAGGAAGATACTTTCAGAAGCATATTTTTTTATTTTAGAAGTATGAAATATGTTGTGGCCATTAGAAAATACTTCCTTACCCTTTAATTATTTGTTTAATTAAGTAGCTTTCCAACCAATGGTGTTACCTTCCAACAGAAGCCATTTCAACTAATTAACCATGTCTTCAATCCCTATTCCTGAAGCGCAGGTTTACAGCTCCTTCGGTAGAATAGCAAACCTTAATTACATATCATTGTCTTATTACTCAGCTGTACTCCCAAAATACTGCCAGTGAAGCCATGTTAATTAAGGGAAGGAGCCACAGATACATCCCATATTTTAGTCTAATGCAACATCCAAACGCTTGAAGCGCCAGACTGGGATCAGAAAGATGCCACATTCCTGATGATTCTCTTCCAAAACCCACTAAACCAAGCTTCTGAATGGGGAGATCCATTTATTTATTTTTATTAGCAATTAGCCTGCTGCAACAGAATTTCAAATCAACATACCACGTGCCAGGCAAACAGCTTTCCTCTTATCATTCAACCACTTTTTTACGTGCCAGGCAGGATTCGAGAGAAGTGCCATACCCCACTTCCACAGGCAACAAAGTGTGCGTTTGGGTTCCAAATTTTCAGTTCAGAAGACCTTAATTAAGCCAAATTGTTTCCACCTGGAGTTGCTGCACTCCTCAAAGCTGCCTTTCACAGCCACATAATCCACCTCGCAAAAAAGGACCCCATTCTGCTCTACTGCCAGTACCACAGATGGAATAATTTGGCTTCAGAGTCTTCACATGCTGAGACCAGATATTAAATAGAAGAAATACAGAATGGCTCAACACTCAGATTACATTCCCGCTTCTCACATCATCCTTCTCATAAATCTGAAGCACGGGGACTCAGGAGGAATAAAAATGCCACACCACTGAACAAAGGCATGTAAACGCTGGAAAGCTCTTCTGCAGTTGCACACAGCATTAATGGAATGATAGTAACTGATTAAAAACTAGCAACACATAGACACAGAAAATAACAACCTAATTCTTAAAGGGCTTTCAGATTCTTCAATACAAAATTATTAAAGGACAATTTTTTTAAAATGATAAATTTTACTCATTCATTCTTGTAAGACAACTGCTACTCCTGCAAACAAAAGAACAACTTCACTGGCTCTAAGGACACTTGGCTATTTGATGATAAATCCATGGATGTACACTTCAAGATGATACTCCCAGAATTAGCACCAACAATTCTTTGAAGTCACAAGAAAGGCAACAGCACTGAATATGTTAGCACTGCTCACTTGATTCAAACATTTCCTTGCATTTCTTTCCAAACCTTCCCCAGTCAGCAAACCATTTTAAAGCTAGAGTCATAAGTATACACACATAGTCTACCACATGCCTATATACCTAATATGGACCTGTGGACTGTATGAGGAACCAGCGTACAAAGGGATTGAGTACCCCAATGCAGTACAACTTGTCTCTTTTTTATATTGAGCCTTGAGTGTTACGACAAGATATTAACTGTGGTAATACTTAATATTTCCCCAGCTCTGAACTTATGCTACAGTTGTGATGCATTCAGGAAAACTGACTCTACAACATCCCAAAGATTTGTGACCAAAATTCAGAAGACACTGAATCTAGCAGATGACCCTTTCCAACTGTAAAATGCTGTGATACCTTCCAGTAAGAACAGAATCAAATGTAAAAACATTGCTAAATGTAAGAATACAGGTAGTTTTTACTACCAGCTACTATATTTGTAATCCTTGTTCACTCTGTACATAAGCTTTGTTTTGAAAGCAGGATCCATCAGTCACAACTGAGTAAAAATGTAAATACATGCAAAACCTCAATACTTTCAAATTTTACTAGACCTGCAGTGTAACCCAACCCTGCCACAGCACAGAGACCTTTTTACCCCAGTCTCTTGGGAAAGAGTTTGATGTGATTGCTGGCTACAGGAGGGCAAATTTAGATTTCCAAATCAAGTGTTCTACTTAAAATAATTGGATAATCAAAACTAATAAAACAATAGTATTTTTTCTTTTTTTGGCAAATTAAAAATGTGTGCAAAGGAGAAGAAATATGCATTGGGGCGGGGGAGCTGTAACATGAAGGAAGACACAACAGCATCATTAGTTTACAAAAGAAAAAAAAGTTTTCTGTTCTGGAAAAAGTTGCTCAGGCTCTTTATGAGGGTCAGTGCAGTCTGTCCCTCTGCATTAGTCCTCAAAAGAAACTAATTTCCATTTTCACTCCCATTAACTGCTTCATTTCTCTGAAGGGATCAAAACCGCAGTTTGGTCCAATTATGTCTAATTTAGTGATCTGTGTTCTTAATTCCATTGAGAATTGTTGTAAAGCTTAGACAAATACAAAGTCCAAGGTTAGAGAGATAGGGCAAAACCTTAAAAGACAAAATTAATGGTATTAGGAATCTCGTTATTCAACTCCATATGTTTATCTACAGGTAATGAGGCATTTCAGTTGGCAGGTTTATCAACATCTATCTGGTTTCTGTGGCACACACTCATCAGTCTCCTTTGATTATTAATTAATTTATGAACGTGTTGTCTCATAAATGCAGGAGAAACCGAAGAGTACTGGTTACCCAGGTCACTGATCCTTCAGCTTCTTCATTCCCAAAAAAAAGGCAATCACCAAAGCAACACTTTGGCTTCTATCATGCCACTACCATGCATCATGCACTTATTTTTTAAAGATTTCCCTCATATCCACCACAAACGTAGAAGCAAAGGGTGTACACACAGCTAATTAGACTAAAATGCATAGGGCTTGTTGCCCGTGTCACTGTAACAGCAGCTTCTGCTCCATTTTGCATATGGCATTAGGTCCAACCGTTTGACTCCACTAAATGCACACAGAATTTAAAATGTCTAGAGAAAACTAACACGAAGAATTACATGAGATATAGATGAAGAGTTGGTCCCTGTTCTCTCACTGTACATTAGCGCACACTTCATTCATGCACCCAGCTTCAGAGCAGCACCCAGCTCCTTCCCCCACCAGCAATCACCATCATTCCCAACATTCCTTGTACCAGACCCAAATCATTCCAGGGATTCCTCACACCAGGCCCAAACACACCAGAGTTAATTTTGCCTCATTCTGTTAATCCTGCTACACTGATTCTACATTAGATTACTAAAATAGCCAGATCCAGCTGTCTGAACAACTGAGCAAACTAATGTAATGGTCTCTAATACTTTTCCTGAAGTTTGATTTTGAAACTTTGGGAAAGCTTGCAGCACTGTTGGTCTGCTCAGTGAGTCTGCTCTTAACACACACCACTTCATTAAAAAGATCTTCAAACATCAACATTTGGAAAAAACAAAACAAATAGTAAAACAAAAAAACCTGCACAACTGAATTTAGGTCATTCCAACTCTTTGTTCACAGCAGTTTGTCCTGTTTTGCATTAGCTAAAGCATTAGAGGTTTGTGGGACATTGCAAATTCCAGGTGGAGAAAACATAAGGCCCTTACTCTATCAGGCCTGTAACAGCATACTTAATTTCGATACCTTATTTCTGGGTAACATCTCGCACAGACCAAGTCAAGAGCCTTCTCCTTCCCTTTCCCTCAGATCTTCTGGCCTAATGCTCAATCTGATGTGCTTGTGAAACCTCCTTATGGATGACTACCCTCAAAATCCACACGGCTGAAACAAAACAAATAGGTTTTGCTCCCAAATTATCTCTGTGATCTCTTTTTGCAACCTGTGAAGGAAGCACTACTCCCAACCTGTCATTCTGGTCCACACCTTAAGCCTGACCCAACCTGAACTCCTTTCTGAGTCTCAAATCTTTCAGTTCTTTCTGCATAGCAGTCCTTGGACACCACCTTACCCTAGATGAACACATAGGTACAACTCATCCAGACGCTAAGGCTCAGTTAGAACAAGGACTGAGCACAAAGCAAGTTACTCTCGTTTCAGTAGCTCCAACCCCTGCATGCATTTCCAACTAGAAGGACTATCAAAGACCTGACACTCCTCTTTGCATCTCTTTAGCCTCTATCACATCAAACACAAGCTAATTGCCTTGGCTTTCAAAGTGCCCGGACGCTGCCTCTCCCACCTCCCTCTTATCTCCCATGTGATTAGGGAGTTATTTCACGCTTTCGGGGGATCCATGACACCAATTTCCACTGTGCATTTTTTCAATTAGGCATTTTATGCTTTCTCCCCAGCCACCCCACAGGCATGGGCAGAACTCCAAACCTTACCACCAAACTATATCAGTTTCTTCCTTCCCAGTTGGAAGAGAAGCACTTAGAGGGAGTCAGACCCTGTTAAACCAGGAAAACCCTGCAGCCTCGTCATTCAGAACAAATGCCTCAAACTGGGGCTGTTAGAGACGCAGTCTTGGGACTTTCCTGTGGTACTTGATTAAGCTTAGTTTTACCATTGCTAATGTAGTGTTTTCAGGCTGACTCAGCTCCCTCACCAGAACGCAGTTGTTTAAACAGCAGATGTAAGTCTGTCCCAGCTGTTATTTGTCAGGCGCTCAGACAATAAGACACTCTGACATCTCAGCTGGTAACCTCTTTAGAAGAGACAGTTCCAAATATTTACTGTCTAGCAGACACTTGCTCTCATTACAACGCAGGTAGCATAATCAAGTTACTACTCAGAAACGGGAACTATTCCGAAAACACCATTTGAACGATTCACTGCTCTTGAGTAAGGGCCTTCGCCTGCAAGCAAGCCAGGAATTCACTACACAAGGTTTTAAAGCCATCAATTGCCGCAAAATATTATCTCTGCCAAACTTAGATTTTGCTGCAGGAATAGATTATTAGCATGCCAGTATTTTTCCAGATTCCCTCTTTAAGTGTTATTCCCTACACCATTTCAGGTAGCTGCTCCAACGCAGCTCTGCTCCCTCCGCAGGGCCGCAAAAAGAAACCTGTATTAAAACTGGTACCTTGAGCTTCTAAATAATACAAAAGCCAGTGAAGGGGGAGTGGTGATGGCAATTGCTTTAGTTGAGATGTTGGCAGGATGACGCAGTTCTCCTTGCGTCACCCACGAGGCTTGTAGCTGCTTTCTGCCCCATGGGACCTGGGAGGGCACGGCTGCAGGCAGCAGCGCACCGACATATTTTCCCAGCTCTCCCTGATGCTCAGCATCCAAATGGGAAGGCGGGTGAGAGGCACGTCACTGCTACGAACAGAGAGGGAGGTCACAAGATGGAGATGCCTGAACCAATCTAGCCATGTGCTGCCACCAACTTGCCCAATCCCAGTCACAAGGTCCTGCCTGGTCCCCTGCACCTGCTACTTCTGCCGTCTGAGTCCCAGAAGCCAATACATCTTGCTAAATCAGCAGAGAATGACCTTGCCAAAGAAGGTGAACAGTTTTCTAGGGGTGTTAGCTCCTGGAACGAGCTCAGCTAGTGCCAGAAGCAGCAGAGAGGAAGCTGCAGGTGCCTCGGGAGGAGGCAGGAGCACAGGACACATCCCACAAGACACCTCAAAGCTTTTGTCAGTCTGGTCTCCTCTGTGAGATGAGAAAGATCTTTTTCCTACTTCTAGCACTATTATTATTGAAATCTGTTAAATACTACTCAGGCCAAGCTTCAGGCCTCTGTGCTCCTCAGGGCGGTCTGATGGAGGTTTCACAAGCAGACAGGGTCTACCAGCTCACTGCCACTGACAGGGAAAGTTTTTTCATTTCACCTCCTGCCCTGCTGCAGATGCTTGCCTTGTCCGGGCTCTGGGTCTTACCTGAGCATCACAGGAGTCAACAGTATTCACTAACACATCAGGGAAATGCCCCAGAAAAAATATTTTTTAAAAAATTATCCATTGTTTCCTGAAGGGTTAGTGAGTTTAACCTGCTTCTTGAAAGGCAAGGAGAGGACCAGACGTGGTGTGAGGTGGGACTGTGTCACCTGGGGCAAGACAGGGAACAGGTACTGGGAAGAAGAGGAGGGGGAAGAGTACTGCTGCTCAAACAGCAAGGAGATAACTCTATCAGACAGATCAGCCTTCTGTGAGGCCACACCCTGTCCCTTGATTCCAACAAGACCTTGGGTGTTGATTCACAAATCTGATTAATTCAGTTCAGGCATGCAAATGGATTAGGACCTCCAGGATCTGCCACGCTCCTCTGCAGAGGAGGCTTCCCGCAGCAGGGTGGCTATGTGAGATAAGGAGAAGCTCCTCTACTGCCAGAGTTCAAGCCTTGTCTGCTACAGTAAAAAAAAAACCAAACCAAAACACCAGTTTCAAGTCCCAATAACAGGCTGGGCTCGAAACTCTGGAGCTGCTTTATGTGCAATTCACCAGCAACTTGTGAAAGGATGGGGTGAACGGCTGAGGTCCTAATCCTTTGAGCCCACATTTAACTCTCAGTGCTTGTAAGCCAACACCCAAAAGCTCCCAAAGCGCTCTCCCATTGTAGACGAAGTGCTTTATAGGGTCTCTCACACCTCCTGGGCTGCAGAAGTAAGGAACACAGAACTGTACACTCCCCCTTCCCGTAACTAGGACACCTCACAAGCTGGTATCTGGCCAAAGAGTCTCCTGTGAATAACAAACCAGCTTAAAGGCCATAAATTTGGCCCTTTCTAGAAGAAAGGGGAAAGAGGTTTTTTATCTTGTACAAAATACAACTATTTAATGAAAGAAACTTGATCAAATATTTCAAGGAATTTCAAGTGACAAAAAAAACCACAACTGCTGTGGGATCTTATAACCCATATGAGACTAGTTGCCTAGACAATTTATTTGTGATTGACTTGCCAAGGCTCACTCAAGTTGGATTCCATTTAAGTCAGTTTTCAAAGTTTTTCTTCTAAAAGAGGGGGTTGTGATAAGGGTTTCATTTGGAAAGCACAAGAAAGAAGACCATCCTTCAAGATGTCCCCATTGTATCTTCTGCAAACAAATTAGCTCTTTTACAGATTTCTCCAGGGGCAATGCAGGATCTGGTAATTTTCAAATTCAAAGGGCTGAAAGGAATAGCGATAAAAAACTGTGTCACAAACCTGCATGAAATTAGCTTACTCTAGTAAGAACAGACTGAATGAGATACAAAACAAGTATGATCCAACTTCATTAAAACTTATTTTTCTTTTTATTTTAATGTAATGGAAGGCAAAACCAACTGTTTCAGAAGAACAGTAGCAATACTTCTCACAGCAGTGAAATCATTAAAGAGCTTCCCCACCTTTAAACAGTTCTACTTAAATAACAAAGTAAAAATCTATTAGAAAACATTTTCCTAAAGCGTAGAAGACATAAACTATAATAATAATAATAATAATAAGTATTTGACAACAGCATCAATCGTATTCTCTTTTTTAAGTCTTAGTTCCCATAACTGAATAAATATGGCTATGAATACTAAGTCCCTTCTTCAAAGTCACGTTATCTTCATTTTAAACAACCACAGAAGCCAAATGTTTGCCTGCTATAAATTCTCTCGTGTCTAAATTTCAGCATCTGAACTCTAAAATTTCCCAACACAACTGCTAAATATTTTGTTAACCAACACCAATTGCTAATGCTTATTTGGTTAAATAGAAAATAAAATAAATGGCAGTTAATTTAAAGTTAATTCTCAATGTGGTTTTCAAATCTGTCAAAACACACACAAGGAGGTCTAGGGGCAGCCAGGAACTATGGGAAATTCAACTTGAAAGTTAAATCTGAACCACAAGGTCAAAGAAGCAAAGTCATAACCAGTTCTCAAGCTCTAACACACCCACACACCAGCAACAGAAACTTCTGAGTAACCCTGCTCTGAATACCCAAACTCTGAAGAGCCTAACGAAGGGGATCTCGGTATAACGTTGCATTATTTCTCCCCTAACAAACCAACTCCTAACCCCAAAGCAATGCTATGTAAACATGTAGATGCACATAACCTCCCTTTCAGTCCCAGAATCCCCTAAACACGCCTATTCCAGAGGGATAAATGGGTTCATTCATAATCTATTTTTAAACACCAGACATGTTTTAAAAGAATTTCTTTCAATTCTTCAACGTCTTTATTAAAAATAACATATACCTAGAGCTCCTCTACTCCCTACTGGCCGAGAGTTAGCGAGTCACTCCCCTTTCTCCCCTATGCGGTATGACACCAGGCAGCATCAAAGCCATCGCTACAGCCCACGCCGCGGCCACCGGCGCCCCCTTCCCCGCCCACCCGGAGCGGGGGGCTGCGGCTCAGGTGAGCCTGAGACCGGGGGGTGCGGCATGGCGTGGGGGGACACACCGAGACTGGCGCCCAGCTGAAGAAACCGCACAACCGGCGGGCTGGCCGCACCCCGACGCGCCTCCCACCTGCATCCCCGGGAGAAGAGAGGATGGCGGGGGGAGGCTGCGGAAAGCCACGGGAGCCCCGGGTACCGCTGCGAGCCGGCTGCAGGACCGCAGTCAGGAGATTTCTTGGCGCAGACCCCGCTGCGGGTGGGTGCGGCCCTTCTCCCACCCGCACGGCCGCACACAAAAGCGGCGGCGGCGGCCCCTCGGCCCCCCTCGCCCCCCGCCGGCGGCGGGAGTTTTATGATTGCGGCGCTGGCCATGGCGCAGTCCCGGCCCCGCCGGTGGCCGCCGCCGCGCCCCGGCTCCGCGCCCGCCTCGGAGGGTGCCCGCCGGCTGCGGCAGGTGCCCACCGCCGCGGCGGGAAAGTTTCGCCGGACCGGGGGTGCGGTGGGAGCCGCCGCTCGCGTCCCCTCGACCCGGCTCCCCGCCGCGCCTTGCCTTACCTTGGCGGGCTCCGCCGGCGGCTGGGGCGCCGCTTCTTCTTCTGCCGGGAGCAGCTCCGGAGGGGTGCTGGGGGGCCCGGCGGTGGCTCCGTCCCCGTCCTGCGGGGCGGGCGGCTCGGTGGAGCTGCCGGCGCCCATGGCGCTGCCCCGCGGCCGTGCGGAGCCGCGGGCGGGCGGAGGGCGGCGGCGGCGGCGCAACCGGGAATGAAGGAGCCCCGCTCTCCGCAAACTCCTTTAGGGAGCGATAGGAGGGGAGGGAAAAAAAAATTGGAGAAAGAGGAAAAAAAAAAAAGAGAGAAACCGAACGAGAGCCAGCGAGGAAAATCACCTCCTCCCCTGGTCCCCCCGCCCGTCTGCCTCTTGCTCCATCACATGAGCAGAGCCCCGGACACGCCTTGCAGCATCAAATCGGGCTGATAAGGAGCGGCCAAGGGGGGCAGCGCCCTGCTCACCGCCCCGCCGGCCGGGGGCCGCTCCTCTCCCGGGCACGGCCGGTGTCGCCGGGGTGGGGGCGCCGCCCGGCCCCCGGTCCTCCACGGCGGCACCGCGGCGCTGACTCAGCGTTTCAGCCCCCTCCTCGTCTTCACTGGGATGAGTCGCCCTTCACCAGCACCCTCGGGGGCTCCAGCCCCAGGGCTGAGCCCCCTGCCCAAGGGCTGAGCCCCCTGCCCGGCCGCACTGTCCCGCACCCCCCAGTGGGCTTCTCCCAGCTTCTGCCCCGAGGGCTCGGCTCCGGCGCCCCAAGCCTCCAGTGTCAAGGGCTTGCAGACCTATGCTGGGCCTGGCTGCGAGAAGGACGTCCAGATTTCAGCTGATGCAGAAAAGTAGGGTCCTATGTCTTAGGCAACTTTAGAGAAAAAGAAAAAACAAAACAAAGCAAAAATGCTTTTTTTTTTTGTCATCACGCAGGACAGGTTCCTGTTCTATTAATTCATACCAGATTACATGGCATAAGCAAGGAAAGCAAAGAACATGGTAGTTTCTCTCCTAGCCTAGAACACAAAAAGCTGCTTTTCCTGTGCCACAAAAGAAGGACCAATGTGGCCACAAGCATGCTCTTATCCAGTGCTTTCTGAAAGTATCAGCAAGGAAATACCACATACATTAAAATAAACCAAGCACAATGTGCCAAATGGGTAGCAAAGGGATCCATTCACTGTTCTTCACCATAAGTATAAAATCCTTTTTTTCTGAACATGTAAATCTATACATCCTCTATGGAGTTCATGGTTAAAACCAGATAGGATCAGAAGAGTTCACAGTACATACTCTAGAACCATATACAATTTCCTTTAAAACATTTAAACCAATCCTCACCCACCTAAACACTGGTTCATTCAGAAAAAAAGCATTCTCTTAAAAACGCATTCTACAATTGCCTGATCTCCACACAATATTCAGCATTTTCCTTAAAAAAAATCAAGACATATGAAGACAATGACTGAAAAAACCCCTGCAGCAACTCCCTCAGCTAATAGGAGAACCTACCAGAGTCCCTGGCATTCAGCAGAACCTGCTGTCATGAATCAGCAAATGGAATCAACATCTCCCCCATTCTGCTTAGTTGCGCTCATTTTCAAATCAACCTTTTTTCTCATATATGTATGTGTGTCACTGTAGGAGCACATTGTCCTGATGTCACTTAGCTGCTCAATGGTTTTGTTAATGTTCCATGATTTGTTCCTCATCTCAGGAAAGCAAGTATTGGGGGATTTGTTTTACAGGAGAACAGCAAAAGTAAGAATGGAGTGAAAATCAGTTGTGTGGGCATCTGGTTCAGAGAGGTGGAAACAAAACCCACTGAAAGTGGTGGTTAACCCATTAACCCTAAGCTTTGCCAGGACAGAGCTGCCAGGGAGCTGCACGTCAAAGGGCAGCGTGCTCTGGTCTTCACTGTAAGACCAATTTCTAAACCACTCTGTCCTCCAGGCAGCCTTTGAGGCCAGAGGCACAGACAAATCGAAGTGCCTGGCAGCTCCAGAGTGAAGAGCCACAGGACGAAGCTTTCAGTAATGTCTAACTGTTTCTCAAGGAGGGAAATGTGACATAATTCAAGGTCTTAACCATATTAAATAATAGAATGTCCTGAGTTGGAAGGGATCCACAAGGATCATTGAGTCCAACTCCTGTCCCTGCATATGACAACCCCACAGTTCACACCATGTGTCTGAGGGCATTGTCCAGTCTCTTCTTGAACACTGTCAGGCTTGGGGCCGTGACACCTCCCTGGGGAGCCTGTTCCAGTGCTCCACCACCCTCTGGGGGAAGAACCTTTTCCTCATGTCCAACCTGAACCTCCCCTGGCACATCTTCCTGCCATTCCCTTGGGTTCTGTTGTTGGTCACTAAAGAGAAGAGTTCGGTGCCTGCTCTTCCTCCTCCCCTTGTGAGGAAGCTGTAGCTGTGATGAAGTCTCCTCTCAGTCTCCTCCAGGCTGAACAAACCAAGTGTCTTTAGCCGCTCCTCATACGGCTTCCCCTCCAAACCCTTCACCAACTTCATAGCCTCTTCTGGACACTCTCCAGTAACTTAATATATTTTTTTATCCTGTGGCGCCCAGAACTGCACACAGTGCTCCAGGTGAGGCTGCACCAGTGCAGAGCAGAGCGGGACAATCACCTCCCTTGCCCGGCTGGCCATGCTGTGCTTGATGCACCCAGGACACGGGTGGCCCTCTTGTCTGCCAGGGACACTGTTGGGCCATGTTCAACTTGCTGTCAACCAGAACCCCCAGATCTCCAGTGTCTCATCCCCCACTCTGTCTGTACAGCCAGGGTTGCCGTGTCCCAGGTGCAAAATCCGGCACTTGCTCCTGTTGAACTTCATGCGGTTGGTGATTGCCCAGTTCTCAGATTTGTCCAGATCCCTCTGCAGGCCTCCCTGGCCTCAAGAGTTTTGACAGGTCCTCCCAATTTTGTGTCATCGGCAAACTTACTAAGCATTTCCTCAAGTTCTGAATCTAAGTCAGTTATAAAGACATTGAAGAGTGCTGGCCCTAAGATGGATATGTGCCATATAATTTCTCTTTTCACTGCTCGTTGACCACAAAATGCTTTCCTTGCAAGCAGCTAGAACACAACCTCCTTCCTCCCATCTAAAATTGCTCTTTAGTCCTTCTGCTCACACCTGGCACTGCCTGCTCTATGCCCAGCAGTCTTGGAGCACAGCTGCAAATACTGCAGCTGGGTGAGACCTACTCCAATGCTCATCCACTGGTCATCTTCTGAATGCAAATTTCTTCCTCTCTACTGGAACTCTTCAGCTACAGCTATATAGCCAAATAAAATGTGCTAGGGGCTGCTTTCTCGTTTTAAGGTTGAGAAGTGCAGCACGGCTTGAGTGTATACATCTAAATTCTCCCCTCTCCAAACCATTATGTCTCTGTGAACGTGTGACAGAGGCAGCCATACGCCAGGGTCACAGCCCTGTTTAATCCCTGGTATGGACACAGCTTCTGTCTCCTTTCTTTTTCATTTTTTTATTTATTTGATTATGCTTTCTTTTCTGGAGTAAATATAGCATAGGGACTCTGAGATGTCCAACATCTCCACCCTGGCCCACAGGCTGGTTGGTTCCCTTTCAGCCTCTCATGATGGTCTGTACGCTCTCTGTACAGAAGGAATCATGAAGAATGACAGGTGTGACTCTGGCATGAGTCATCCTGTGTTTCTTTATCTTCTGCCCCTGTGCTAGAGCAGTTATTGTCTGGACCTTTGCCCTGAACGCTGCGACTGGCTCTTGCTCTATTGAAGAGTTTTTCAAGCACAAAGTCTGTTTCTCTTGACAGCCTTTCCAGTGAAACAGAGTCACATATGCTTCAGATGATCCTCTTCCTAAGTCACCAAGTGTTGGTGCTGAGGGAATAATATTCAAGCTATTGACAGAAGTATGCATACACACATTTTAGGATGAAACCAATGAAGCCAAAAAGATAATAATTTAAGCGATACTAGCATCTTATCTAGACCTATCCAGTGAAACATCTTTGAGGAAACTCCAAGCACAGATCTTCCAAATGGCAGGACAATCTTTTAGCATTGCAGCTAGCATGTGATTGCTTTAAACTTCCTTGAAATCTGGATAACTTTCATAATTAGATTTAAAATGCAGAGTCTGTGGGAAGGGCTTAATCTGCTCATTTTCAAAAATTGCTACTATTCCAAAAGCATTTATAATCTATGTAGCCTGTGGTGATGCATTCATAAAGAAGAGATGAACCACAGGTCTCAGCCTGTGTTGGTGAACTATCTTCCTGTTGTCTTCTGCTCCATTCATGATTCTCCCATCCACTTCTTGCAGTCTTGACTCTGTTGGTTCGTGCAAGTCACCGTGAGCTCTGCTGCTGCCACCTGCTCCAGATGCACCTGAGGAGCAGGGGGGTGGCCAGGGAGTCGGCAGTGAGATGGAGATGGGAGGGCTGGTCCCCAGCATCTACAATGGGGAACAGGGCCATCTGCACAGCCTGTGTGACACGGGCTCCCTGTATCTGTTCCAGGCTGGCTGTTCACAGGTTTGTGCAAGAAAGCAACTGAGAGCACTGGCAGCTGCCTGAAGCCCTGTTTACATGAACACTTCTGCTGCTTTTATCAGTGGTGGAGCCACGCTGGGATATTTTTGGCATAAAAGCTAAGTGGAAACATATCGTATAAGTGTTCTCAAAATGGGAAGCTCCTGAGAACATACCTTAGATCTGGATAGAGAATATAGTGCTCTGACTTCACCTCAGCTGTATTTACCAGCTATCTTCAGCTGTTTCTCCCCTCTTTTGTCTAGTTGTGATAGGAAATCCCAGGATGCTGTTAGAAATAAATTTATATGCTGAAGGAGCCAAAATGTATCAGCCTAACAGAGTAGTGATGAGTGTAAAAGGAAGAAAATGACAAAAATAGCCAGGTAAAAATAGTTTGCTTGCAAACATTGATAAGGCCGTAGGAAGAAACAATGAGAAAGGGATAAATTTTGCAAATTTAGCTAGGAGAAAACCCTTTCTTTACTTCCCAGGAGCTAACATACACAAGAAAAATCAGACTGATGAACAAAACAAACAGAACCTCTAAATCTGATATGTTCATATCACAGGTCATCTGGATCAGAAAATATCTATTCATGCATGAAGACACCCTACACCTGTGCAATTTCAAAAATGATATTAGTAGCAGAAATTGACTTTCAGTCTTGAATTTATGGTTATTTCAGTGAAGGCCGTACATATGAATAACAAGTGTCATCCAGTGCGTAACTGCACATTACTGCAGGACCCATAGACCACTGCTGGACATCCTGGAGCCATTTCAGGAAGAGCAGACCTGGCCTTTAGTCTAATTTCTCTCCTCAGCAGTTCCTTGCTTGCCCTGCTCTTCCCAGGAGGTGTTGGACAAATATGTTAAGCTTCAGTAATCCAGTTGTCACCACCTGCCTGTGGGTAGTTCTTCTCAGGGGCATGGGATAGGGCGAGAGGCTGCAAAGGTCCATCCCGTTGGGAGTTTGTCTGAAGAGATGCACAGCATGGCCTGGTCACTGCCCAAATGATGCTGTCTCAGCCCTGTAAGAGCTCAGGTTTCTGGGCAGCCACCCGTATCAAAATACCGGCATTGCCAGGTGGCAATGTTTTGGTGTTCAAGATTAGAAGAGACAGTGGCTGAACATTTTTTCCTCAGTGGGAAAAAAAATAGCTTTATAAAGAAGAAAAGGAAATATGCCATATGAATTTTCTTTTGGGAGAAGTAAGAAGCTCAAAGGGCTCCATTTCATCATACCCCTGTGATGCCAAGTGGTCTGTTTTCCTGCTAAGGAGGGGAAAGCTAGACCCAGGCTGCAGTTCATTTTCAAGTTATTAGCTTGGTAGTCGTGCAGTGTAACAGGAGAATAAATAACACGTTGTGCAGGTACAAGGACAGTTGATCACCAGTGTGGACACCAGCTTACAGGCAAACTTAGTGGCAGTGGCAAGGGTGGAAGAATGCGACTTTTACTTCAGTGTTTTATCTGCTGCACAGACAAATGCATCTCACCCAAAAAGCCTTTCAAGCAGTGCTCTGAGGAAATTCCTCATCAAGGAAGGAATGCCCAGAGGTGAGAGATAAAGAGGCACAGAAGGTCCCTGCAGTGCTGTTACCCCATTGTCTCAGCAGCAGGTGAGTGAGGTTTTTTTGTCTTCAGGAGGAAATCCCGGTGGCTTGGGACTGAGAGCACTGACTTTCTAGAAATGCCTTGGCATCAAGAACGGCAGGGTTCAGAGGCAGAATGGGCTAGAACAGCACTCCAAAAATTAAATTTGAATCTAGAGTGGACTCAGAGAACAATTTTTGTTGGAGGGGACTCCAGAGGTCATCTAGTCCAAACTCTTCCTCAGAACAGGGTGAGCTTCAACCTTAGATGAGGTTGCTCAGGGCTTTGTTCAAGTGAGTTCTTGCTCTTCCTAGCATATTGCCATCTCCTGCCTCCTATGTACACATTAGCTGGTGAAGAAAACACCTTCCCTCTGTTGCTGGCAGCAATATGCTCCCTCTGCTGCTGAGGGACCTCCATCCTCTGCAAGCTGGGCTGTGGCCCCCAGATGCCCACCAGTAACCCCAGCAGTCCCTGCCAAGCCTGTATATCTCCATCTCCCCTTGCAAAGGCTTGGTGCCACAAGCAGGCCGTACCTCCACAAGGGGAGACCACCATCCCGACAGTCACCCAGCTCTGCCGACCACCTGGGCAGCTGTGTCCCTTCTCAGGAGCCCTGTCCCATAAATAGGAAGCAGGATGTGAAGCTGCTTTGTGCACCCTTCCTACCCCTCAGGCTACCTGTTCCCCTCAGCAACAGTTTCTTCATGTTTTGAGGCTCCAACCAGGAGACAGTTGTAGTGTGGAAGCTTGGAAGCTGTGTAATTCTTCCTCCTGTAATGTACTCCCTGAGCATGGTCAATCTATCTGGGAAACCTCTATAGCTGCAGGTAAGAAATGGCAAAATGTTTTCTGGATCACAATACCAGCAAACAGAACAGGAAAACAAATTTAAGAGGAAACACAGAGACCATGAGGATTGTGTCTTAGTACTGTTACATTCTTCCTCTGACTTGCAGAAGCATCGTCCTGCTTTGCTAGTGCCCATCTGGAATGGTGCTGGAAGGATAATTTCCCTAGCCTGTTACCTTGACCTGTCCCTTTGCAGCATTCCTCTGGCTCTCCATCAAGCACAATTTATTTGTCTTTGACTCCCTCACCTAGCCCCACTGTATGTATAATCTGTCTTTCTGTATTGATGATGGTCACAGCTACCCACCTCCTTCATTTGCTTTTGAGATTTTCAGACAGGAGCCCCTATGCTTTGCCTTATGCTACTCCGGATGCCTGGAGGCAAAGTCCTTCAAACCATTCATTAAATCATACCTTTGACATGTCGTCTACAGAAAATGGGATAGCAGGTAGGTAGCAATGTGGCTGACCTATGATCACTGATTACTCAGCAACATTATTTTGTTATTTCCTTGTGTCCTGTATCTGTTGCAGCCACATCACTTTTCTCCTTTGAGAGTCACCCCTTTGCCCTGACCCCCTGCCTGCACTGTTTCTGTGAGCCCAAGCTGGCAGGGGTGTCCAGGCTCAGAGGGGTCCCATGTCCCCCTCAGCAGCTGGGTTTCACCGGTGAGCCCCCCTGCTCAGGGATGCAGAGCTATTGGGTGGTCCCCGGGTGGGTGATGCCTCCTCCTTTTCCTGGACCGTTGCACGTGGCTGCTGAATTGGGGGAAACTGCGAGATCTGCCGTTTCCGCAGCTTTGTAATGAGATTGTAAATTCTTCGATGCAAGGAAAGTGCTTTTGTTCTGCCTGTTATAATGCTGAATATGGGGGAGGGGGGATGTCTGTCTATGACTTGACATGCTTGTTTCTGCAGTAATACAAACAGTAAATAGGCCTTAGGCATTCATAATTTATATTTTTTTTTGTCATGAGCAATCAATAGAAATGTTAGTCTGGTCGCTTGACTGACAAAGTACAAAGCAGTACCCAAACTTAACCAGAAGCTTTTAACCTTCTGTCAGCATGATCAAAAATAAGCTCGCTTCCAGAAAAATAACCAGAAGAAAGATAGCCAGAAAGATAACCATAATCTTTCAGACTTCTAAATAATTCCTGAACTGGGATTCAGGCTCAAAGCATTTTTAGCCCCTTTGTTGTCAAGGCACATAAAAAAGATTACTGATGTGGGAAGGAAGCAAGAAGTAGAGCAAGCACAGATCATTTCTATAGTCCAGGTTTTGTCTTAGTCATTGTGAAAGAGGGCACTAACACACCTGACAGGCGGAAACCTTCAACGGTGGTGAGAACTATGTACAACCTTTATGTGGATCTGTGTTTTAGTCTTGGAAAACAATAAATAGAGACCCTCAGGGGTGGAGACAGAAGTCTTTCTGTAAAGCATCACATACTGATGTAAAATTAAGATGAACTTTTGCAGTTTTAGCGCATGAAAAGGTAAAATGCTTTTCTTGGTGAGTATCCACTTGTAAGAATGTATTATAGTAGTAGGGCATCCTTGGCCCACTCAGTAAATGCTCTCTGCACGTCCATTGTCACAGCAGGAACAGTGACAGAGCTGGTGTCATTTCTACAACCGTCCAGGCTGCCACTGCACTTGAAGTGATCCTTGATAAGATTTCAAGGGAAGGAAGGAGAGAAAGGCAGAAAGAAAGAAGGCAAGGAAGCCTCTCCCACTTCAAATTCTTCAGGCTGACCTGTCAGCTTCTATGTTACTACATTTGGACTTGAATTTCTTACCAAGGTCAGAGCAGATTAGAAACCGCTTTTGTATCTGACAGAAATACTACTCCCCGGTGAACGAGGGGGTGTAGCTCCACTGTCTTTAAGTGGAAAGAAAAGTTTGGTGTTCTCCAGCCAGCAGTGTGGAGCGCATGGGGGCCTCCCAGTCTTTGCTGTGATCGGCACCAGCGGGTCATCTTCTCTCTGTAATCTACACCCTCCCCCCTGGCCCCGTTCAGATCTAGGGAGCAGACTCGAAAAGCATGACTGAAAATACCAGAAAAACATAGTGAGATTTGAAAGATCATATGATCATCTCATGATCACCAGCATTAATTTCTTTTTATGCTGTTTGTGGGAAATATCTAGTATTTTTCCCAAATCACCCTTAAAACACAACAGCAGCCAGGCGAGGGCTTGATTTCAGGAGTGACCTCAGGACTCACATTTCCTCTTGCCCGAAGCTCATTTCACAGGGAACTTTCTCAGTGGGAGACGTGTTTTTCTTAAATGTTCAACAGCTGCATGGAAGCTAGGCAGCAGGAAAAACAGAGGGGAAGGCAAAGGATAAAAATAATAATACTGTATTTCCCCCTTGTCTTTTAAGACTCTGTTTCCCTCAAATACAAAGCAAAGCAAAGTCTGAAAATCCTGACGTGATGAGAACAAGGCCCATAGGATGAGTGGCATGCCACAGGTCATAAAGGAGCCTAAGGAAAGCACAACATCCATAGCCCAGCCATGTTTACAAAAATGTCTAGCTCCACCAGAACTTGTAATTGGATGCCAGAATACAGAACAGCTAGAGGTTTTCTTTTTCCAGTACATATCTAAACAACACAGTCCTGAGGAAACAGAATGTATAAGCAAAAGGGAGACAATTCTATACAAAGTCTTTATTTTAGAGCAGACTGGCAAAGTAAAGAGTATTTGCCAAGGAAGTGTTTTGGGAAGTTGTACAGTACTAGAAAAGGAAGGAGACTGTACTAGTCACCAGGTGACCACAAAGCACTGAAGGTCAACATTAACCAGGGTTTTCTCTTTGGCCACTGGATTTCTCATATGCCATTTTACATGTCACAGTTTTCACTTGCACCTCCTTTCTTTCTTCTTTTCTTTTTTTGTCTGCTGTAGTGATAGTCTACAGCAGTGAATGCAGCTACTCAGGATAAATCAGAAGAAATGTTTCTGTGCTTTACCTTCCCTGTGTGGGATGCCTCAGCTGGAAATCAACTTCCATGAATCTCACAGAGAAGGAAGAGGAAATGAAGAAGGGGAAGCAAAAGAGAAAGCAAGGAAGAAGGAAAGGCAAAGTGGGGAATGACAGAAATCAGCAGAGAAGTAGGGATGATGGTTAGAGACTCCAAAGACAAAGAAAGCAAAGGCCAGGTAGGAGGGAAGCAAAGAAAATCAATAAGAACCCAGAGGCAGCAATGAGGATAAAGGAATGAGGGGAAAGGAAACAGAATTTTTAAAAAATATAGTGTTTGGTTTGAAAAATGAATGCAAAATGATCACAAAAGATTTAATCTCTGCTGATGCTGATGTCATATCAGCAAGCCCTTCCAGACTGAAACCAGGAGCTGTTGCCTTACCTCTGTGCCCGTAGCCTGGTTGGTAGCCTGACTCCTCGCTCAGCACGTGCCCATGTGTGGTGGCGGAGTGGGGCTGGAGATAATGCTGGCAGACATCAGTCCCTCTTTATCTGGCCTGACTCCAGCTACAAGATGAGGTAAGCTCATAGAATCACAGAATTGTAGAATGTCCTGAGTTGGAAGGGACACACAAGGATCATTGAGTCCAACTCCTGTCCCTGCATATGACAACCCCACAGTTCACACCATGTGTCTGAGGGTGTTGTCCAGTCTATTCTTGAATACTGACAGGCTGAAGATACTCATCTTGTTAAAGGTCATAGGTCTTCCAAAAATGAAATTAACGATTTCAAGATATCCTTCCAGGGACCAGCAAGATGAATTAGAGTGCATGGGCTTATTCTAGAGTTGGGGTCTCTCACAACATGCAGTCTCGGACTTAAAAGCCTGCGGGTGTCTGTCAGGCCAGAGGTGTCTCAGAACAATACCTCTTCTGCAGAGAACTGCTGCATGGTCCAGGCATGGCAGTAGCCCTCTGAGGAAAGCAAAACTTTATACCAGCATGGACACTACTCCATAGCTTATTTCTTGTGGAATTAGAAGTTGTAAATCACTGCTGCATTTATCTGTACAGATTTGAGAATCATCCTGTGATGGTGACATAAACCCAAAATATTTCCAGCACAATAGGAACCCCCTGGCAATGCTTAAACCCAGTTTTTTTGTATAACTCTCCTCCTCATTTTGAAACCTGTCCTCAAATCCCTTTGACCACTGTTTCTGGCAACCTGCAAACCACTGCATTAAGAGCATGAGCAATTAACATGGTCACTATGTGATTAAAAACTCACATGGACTTTACTGAAGTTTCCTCTTACGAATGGTCAATAGTGTCCTAAAGCTGCTCCCAAAAAAGCCAGTTGCAGGGCAGGAGCATTCCCAGAGGACTCTCGGATTATGTTAGAGCTATGGTCTGTGCCTGACAGGCATTTCTCAGCACCGGCTTGTCACAAACCAGTGGGCTTGTGGAGTGGAAGCCCGCCAGTGGGGCAAGGGGTCTCCTGGTGCCTGTTCCCTGGGTGGGCAGAGCTGCCCACTTTGCCCATGCTGCCCGTGCTGCTCTTGCTGCCTGTGCTGCCCGTGCTGCCCGTACTGCTTGTGCTGCCCGTGCTGCCTGTGCTGCCAAGGTGCTCGCCACTCTGGGGGCCCAGGAGGGTCCCCCCTCTGCCAGCACCACACAGGTCTGGGTTGTCCTTCTAGCTGGAGACCAGGAACTTGGCAGCTCCTTTATTCACCTGGCCTCTTCTCAATGCCAAAGTTATCCAGGCTATTTTGAAATAAGTTATTTAGTTTTTGAGAAGGGCTGCCTTTTAAAAAGCAAGTCTGAAATGCTAGGCACACCAGACAGTCAGAGATTATAAGTTACACTTCGCGTGTTTGTTTTTTTTTTTCTTTTTGTACATCTTTCAAATCACAAGCTGGGACCATGCACTGGGCTGTGTGGCGTGAGCCGTGAAAATGACATCTGTGAGCCTCTGTGCAACTATGTGCCACCCATCGAGCTATAGACAGGGATCAGCCAGTGTAATGAAAATTATAGGTTAAGGCCAACCTCTCTGTCAGCTTGTGACTCAGAGGTCAGAAGTGATGAGAGCAGAGACACTGTCTTGCTTGATCAGGCTAAAGTGTTTAGCATGGCTTTGTAACATTGATACTGTTCAATACTGGATTATTACAGGGGAAAAAATCTCTTGAAGGCTTATGAAATCACTTTTTATTTCATAGCTTCTGTTTTTTGCTAAGCTCTGTTATGTAGTGGCTGACAAATTTCTTGAGGAACAAAGTGTTGCTCTTATTTTTTATCTCTCTTACTGCATATTTTAAATCTGATTTCCAGAAACAATAAATATATTTGGAAGCTACCCCAGATTGTGTTTCCTTCTGTTAGGAAATAAACCTGGCAATGGAAAAAGTGATAATGTCTTCTAGGGCTTCAACCACCCTCCATCTAATGTTATGATTTTGTCATTTTAATCTCTGTTTCAGTGAGCACTAAATCTGATTAAACTACTTTGCACATTACTTTAATTTTGAATCCGTCAGCCATTTACCCTAAAGCATGTAACTGCCTGCCATACCCCAAAAGTAATGAGACAGGGGTGTAAGCTAACTGATTAGTAATTTTTTTCTGTCTAGACATCCACATTGCAGTATTAAACAGATAGTCAGATTGCTCCTTTCTCCCAAGGGGTTTATTACATGATTACCGATCTCTTTCAAACAAATGGTGTGTGTACATCAGTTCAAAAGGCAATGTAAGGCTGCCCAGAGCCATATTTCTGCAGGTTCCCCTAAAGGCACAGGCAGGAGATTTCTCCCCCTCTGAGGGTCAGAAATGGTGCAGGAGTTGGTTGCCTCTACACAGCTGCTGAGGGCTTCCTGTCCATCAGCTCTGAGAATATTCTTTCCAGGATGAGCTGGTGGTGCAGAGGAAGAATTTCCCTGTGAATAGGGTGGTGCTGGGGAGAGGATTCCCCTCTCTTGTGCTCCTGTTCTCCAGCACAGGACTAAATACAGCATCAGTGGCACTTTATGTTGTCCCTGTGAGGCTTGGGAGTGTCTGCCCAGTGTATTGCACCCAGCTACACCTTTTTGTTTGGTTTTTAGCTCTGAGAATTGTTATGGGGGGAAGCAATGCCCACAGCTTTTACAAGAACTGATATTTTTATGATATAAGAGAAGTTTAGTTAGCTGCTAACTTTGTAGATATAGAATAATACTTCATGAAAGAGCAAATGCAAACCACTGACTGAGAAATACACGTGATGTTTAACTATACGTACAATGTTAGTTAATGAGGATGTGATCTATGACCGCAGTTGAACCAGCTTAAACCTGGTTGGCCCAGCTTAAACCACGGAATCATAGGAGTGGAAAAAAATAATATAAAAATCATCAATTTTGCCTCTCTGGCCCAAAGGAGGATCAACAGTAACTGAGCTATTCTTGACTGCTGCTCCTCTGTCCTATTCTCAAAGACCTACAGTGATGGAAACATTCCAGCTTCCTAAAATAATCCCTCCCCGCCTGTGATGGAGCCTGGTGCCTGTGCAGCACCCCCTCTGCCTCTGCAGGAGGCCAGGAGTCTGCCCTGGAGCCTCTGGAGAGCTTTAGAGAAAGGGAGAAGAAGTGTCTTTACCTCTCTTGGACTGTGCTTCAAAGCTGCGCTCCTCTGCAGCACCACTCTGGTGCACAACATCCACTTTCCCACTTCCCCAACACCTTCTGCCTGCCCCCCATGTCACAGTTTGCTGCTCCCCCTCAGCTGGTGGGGTTGCCACCTGAAGTGGCCATTCCCCCAGCCAGTGGCAAATAGTACTGATGGGGTGGTGAACTGGAGCGTGGGAAGGGAATGGAATCCAGGACAGGGAAGGTCAGAATGGTTTGACTGGGTTTGTTGCCAGGGAAAATGGTCATGGAAGGGGACTCTTACTCTCATTTCTGACCAGTTAACTAGCAGCAACTGGTCCTAATCGGGATATTCCAGAGATGTTGTTACACTTGATCCCCGTCTTCTAAAAAGCACCCTACACTTACACTTGTGGACTCCTTTCTCAAGCACATGTATGAAGACCAGTCTGAGCATCAATAAAACTATTTCAGATGCTTTTTACAGAAGATGCTGGTCCATGTAATGAAGCAGCCCATTAATTAATGTACCTTAAATTAACTTTGATCATAGCAATTTAAAATCATTGAGATATTTTTGAGTACCTGAATTTGCTATTTTTTCCCTTTTTATTGAACTTTGCGTAACCTTAGAAAGAGCTGATCTGACCTGAACAATTTTAGTAAGGAGAGAAAGAGTACATCATAGGCTCCAGCCTACGATGTTTGTTGGTGATGTTTTGTTCTGCAGCAGCTTTTTGCAGCAGAGGTCTGGTCCTCAGCATTGGTGTTTACAGTGGAAGAGTTGACAGACCCATAAATACAGGGACTAGCAAGCACAGCTATGCTCAAAGCTCAAAATGTTTCTTTGTGAATCACACATGATTTTCTTATCCAAACTGAGAGAACATAGTGTTGCTAATGTGGTACACAAGGTCATGTCAAATTGGGAAGTAATTTTTTTTCTCTTTGCTGGCTTTGCTTTCAATGCCATTATGTTCCAGGTCCAAACATTGTTCTACAATGACTCTCTTGCCAGTTTTTCAGGTATCCTGTATCAGAGACATTGTCTATCCTTGGCCAGAAATAAATGGTTTTAGGAGGAGGTTTTAGAAAGAATAAAGCTTCTTTGATTTTTTTTTTTTTTAATAACACAACATTTTCTGTTTGAAAGCAAGTATTCCAAGAACCTAACTATTAGGCATGTCCCTGCTCTTCTAACTAACAAATGCAGTATAGCTAGGGGAGTTGCTCAGGTGAGAGAAGATAATGGATGGGTTAATGTAAATGTTTATTTTGATATCCTCTAATTCTTCAGCCACTGGGTTATATGAGATGAAAAACAGGGTGGATTCAGCAAGTGTTTACTCAGTTTGTGCCAGTTTTCCAGCATGTCTAGACTCAATAGGAGAATCCACGGCTCTGCACTTGAGCACATAAAGCAGATGAATAATTTAGTTACTGGTTGCTGAAACCCGATGCAAGATGCAAGCAAAATGGAGAAAGACTAAATGAATAAGTACCCTGTTTTTCACAGCGCATCCTTAGTTGCAGTGTGATGTCCCAGTGTAACGTCCCGTGGTATCTATCCAGGGAGGAAATACTTCGGAGCATTCCATTAGATAAAAATATGCAGCCAAGAAAAATTCCAGCAAATGATAATGCTCTGCTACAAAAGTGTTATGAGAGTAAAAGGCATTGTTCAGCAGGGTGTCTGCAAAAGCAACCTTAATCTTCTTAAGTTGTCGGGCTCTTGATAATTATTCTCCCTAGTCATTGTAAACATCAGCAATATTTTTTTAAGTATTTCCAATGATGTGGGATGTAGAAACATGAGATAATGTTGGGTTACTACAGATGCAGTTAGTCTTCAATGCAATGATTTGTTTAGTGTCTGGAAGAGCTCTGGTTTTGTAATGCCACCTGTTTTTCAGAGAAAAAACCTTTCATGAGCTCTGATCCAATTGTTACAGAAGCTGAAGTGAAAAATTAAACTCCGAATGCACAGAATAAATATGGTTCTGCTTACTTTTTCTCCAGTGACCACTACTTTCTTGGGTCTTTCTTACTGATCTTACTGTCTTCTGTAATTAAACATGGTAAGGAAGTGTAACATAAAATTTAGTGTCAGTGTGAGCTTTTGGAAAAAAATAAAATGTGGAAATGCATTTCTCCCCCCCTTCCTTTTTCTTTTTAATGTTTTTTAACTCTATTTGTTTAGGTTTTAACCAGCTTTGTTGTGCTTGCAAACGCTCACACTGAAACAATGTGTTGGGGCGAGGGAGCCAGAATTGGCAGTGACTGCAAAAAGTTCAGCTGCAGATAAAAATTAACCTGATGTCTGTTTACATAATCTAGGCAAAATACGAGAAGTAAACAGAGAGTATTATGAAATAGCAATAAAACTGTCAGATTTATTCACTTTTAATAGCCCAATAATATAGATTGTTTTTTAAAATGGGCTTTTTAATCTGGCACCTTCTCTACTCAGGAATGTTCTGCTGCAATCCAGAAATGCAGAAAAGCATTACACACGCCAATAGTTTAAGCAAAGCAGGAGAGATGTTTGAAGATATCTGAATTATGAATTACATGAGATAAATCTGACTTTCCAGGAAAGTGTGACCATCTTGTGAAACTGGAAATATTAGGCTTTACGTCTTGGTCTGAGGGAGGTACCTTTTGTACAAACTTCAATATAATCACCCGTAGTTCATTAAAACAAAAAAAAAATTATCTTCAGAAGGGATGAACAGAGTTTGTCTGAAACAGTATTAGAGACCTAGGAGACAAAGAAAAAGATTCCTTTTTAGTGCCTGCAGCTTGCAGGGGAATAGAAATCTGGTACACTGAAAGAAAAGATACCTTGTCCTATCTGTATCAGGGTATATATAATTCAGATCACCAGCACCACAGGACAGTTTTTAACAGCAGGATTCCACCACTTTTAAAATGCATTCTGAAAGCAAAAGATTCAGGACGACCTCTCCAAATTAAATGCTGAAAGAACCTTTTCCTGTGAGAAGACCCTATGGGCTTCGCACCTTCTTCAGGATGTTGGGACCTTCTTGAAGAGCTTGCCTGGTTCTGGAGGAGGGTGGGAAAGAGGCCATTGAGTGGGAAACTCAATGAGAAAACATCCCATGGAGGGGCAACTACAGGGGGAGAAGGGGACATGGGTCTTCTTGTAGCTATGTTATGTTATAGTCATTAGTCTTAAGAATTTAAGAAAACTGTGGCTTGTAGAGAGAAAGTACATTTTCATTAGACTAACAAATGTTACTGGAGAAAAAATAAGCAAGTTTTCATCATACAAGATCCTCTTCAGAGCTACATGATTTTTTAGATTAAAATACCATTTACAATGAAATGTTTCTCTTCAGCTCTAATAATTGTTATACTTTGTAATATAGCCTATCACATGGCCCATGTTAACTAGGTAAAATATTTACTTCTGTTTCTTTCATGTCTATGATGATAATATTCTCATGCCTACCTGACATCTTGCACTGATTTACCTGTCAGTTTGACCTGAAATCACTTAATTAAGCTAGTGCAAAATCAGTGTGACCACTCATTTGAACCAGACTTACTTGATTTGGCCAGAGTCGGGTAGGCGTTGGTTTATGCTGAACTGGAGTAAAGTCATTATGATCTGATTTCACGTGGGCTTCGTAAGAGTATAGCTGCTTTGGTTAGTTAGGCTTGGAATTTGTTTTCACTTTTGCTAAAACACCTGTTTTAATACAAGGTTTCTTGCAGGCATAAGCATACCCATTGTAGGATGCTTGTGATGGTGGCTGTACTAACCAAACACTACTCTACACCTGCAAACCCTGTCCCTGGCAGAGGCATTGACCTGCTCTAACAGTGCTTGTACAGTGGCCAGATCTGCATTTACTGAAGCAAGAAGAGGAGGCCAAGGGAAGTGCCACTGCCCTCAGTCCTCCTACCGCATGTTGTGTCCATACAAACTGATAAAGGAGCAGGCTCATCCCCAGCGTTCACGTGCAGCTGTGTCTGGCCCTGCGAAAGCTACATCTGCCCTCCAGACTTTGAGGGTGTTGGGGTGTGAGGAGCTGTGAACCCACATCAGCCTCCCTGTGTCAACAGAAGCATCTCAGATAGACCAGCCACACTGTCAGACTGGTGTATTTACTGGGACAGTTTCTTCATCTTGGGGAGGGGTTGGTTGTTTTAACCACAATATATTGTAGGATTTTTTAAAAAATCAAAACCAAGTCAGCTTTGGTAGTGAAGCTGTATTTACACTGAGAGACATGGCTGCCGAGGATTTAAAATATTCTTGTCCTGGCAAGGAACTCCTATTGGAAACATCAGTATATAGAGAAGTCCAATGCATGTGCTCACACAAGTTAGCATTGATCTACCTAAATTGATTTAGCATGTGACTTTAGCTCACACATAGCTGTGTCATGGCTGAGACACAGGACCCATAATCACTCCCTTCTTAAGAGCATTGTTGGCAGCGTAAACTCTTAGCGAGGAGGAGCCTGATCTCTCTGGATTTAATACAGTTCATTCCCGAAGTAAGACATATTCGTGTGTGTTAGCCTACGCTGTCATGCATTGTTGCTCCTGTTATTTGCATGCTGCTTTTGAAACCACCGCAACATTACCTGCAGTGACGGCCAGGGCAAAAGGTGGCCGAGCTCAGAGGAGCAGTGTCCTTCTCAGCCGTGGCAACTGCTCTCCTAGGAGCTGCCTACTACATCAAAGAAATGAAGTCTCAGTGTTTATCAGGCAAATAATCAAGGTTAGTTCTCTGCCACAGGCAAAACATAAAATTCCCGTGTGGCATCCCTTTCCCTCCTCCCTTCTCACTGCAACCAAGTCACCACCAAAAGACAGCCCATTTGGTACAGTGTCCAAGAGGAGAGGGGAAGGCAGGCACACCCCTCTTCTCCCATGGGAGCTTTCCTGGGGGCCTGGCCCCTCCTGGCAGCATCCCAGAGACCCACAGTGTCCAGGCGCTGCAGCCCAGAGCATCTGCCTTTGATCTTTCCATGTTGACCTCAGAGCAACCCTGCTGCCACGCCAGTTGATACTCCCCGCTGGAAAAAAGAAAAAGAAAAAGCTTTATAAAATATTTCTTCAGCTGAATTTTTGTTCATCCAGAGAAATGGCCATGTGGTCTGTCTGCCTCTTGGCCTTTTTGGTCTCCTCTTGTCAGCAGAAAAGGTTCCTGGATCACAGGATAGCGAGGGGAACGGTAAAAGGAGAGTGCTGCAGGGTCAGCAACCTCCTTAGCAGAGGATGTGGGGATCCCCTTGATTCAGGGATGAAAGTCCAATCTATTTTGACACGACACTATTTTTACAATGGGAATAGTGACATTTGATTTAAGCATAAATCTGCAGTTAAATTACAAAGAAAGAGTTTTACAATTTCTGAATTCAGAAGGTCACCATGATCACAGCTGTATCAGAATATGGCCATGGGGAATGCCATCATTTTCATTGTTCATGTAGCCTGGCCTATTTTCTCTCCTGTTCTGGAAAGATGGCCTTTGTATGTGTATATGTGTGCATGTGTGTGTGTGAAAGAGAAAGGATACAGATAAGTTACATTTTTCAAATGAAGTAGCTGGAAAATATCATTCTCTAAAACATTATTAACTTCGTATGTATTTTGCTAGTGCCACTGTAGACGGCAATATCCTTAAGCAGAGTTATGGCTATGTGGCCAGCCCAATATATCACTGAGGCCTTAATTTCTGGCAGCTCTATGATGTCCATGAAGGGATGCCCTGGCTGCTGTGGAGCTGCTGCTGGTGGGAGGATGGTGGATTCCTCCACTCATGGGATGGGAGGGACACATCTGTGGGTCCAGTGGCCTTCAGAGACTTCCGTCGAGGAAGCCCTGAATCCAGACACAGGCGGGAGCACCCTCTGGGTCTGGCTGGGCTTGTCGGGGTGGGCAGAGAACCCTGTCAGGAGGGTCCCTGCTACCCAGGTAAGCGTGAGGAAGGGCCCCTCTTTTTGGGTGGGGCATGTCTGGGCTCTTGGCAGGACAACAGTGCTATCGCAACAGGGATCAGTTGCTCAGTGGTGCCATGTGTGAGCAACAAAGCCTGTGAGCAGATAAGTTATTGCATGCTGAAGGAGTGGTGCTAATAAACCTATTTAGCATCTTGTTCATGTCTTCAAAAGGTTTCACAAACATTAGCTGTGCTGTAACATTTCTACCTGCTATGCTGTGGGAATCAAGGTGATGTCCTAATCCAAATCTCTCCCTTTTTTCTCATTTTACATTCCCAATGGGGACTAAATTAGTACAGGTAAATCAGTGGCAAATGCTCCTCTCCTCCCCCAACCCATGCTGTGGCTGCAGCTGGGGCTCTGCTGGATGCCAGCACCCCAGATCACTCATCCCTCCTGATATTTCTAGTTTCTCTCTCTTGACTAAACCATCTACATGTACATGAAATGGTGACACTTAGTGGTTCTCTACAAAACCTTCTCGGCTTTGACACGATACTGCTTTCTAACGCGTGTAGTGAAAGTGTCTAACATTTCTACATAAAAGCATTACACTTTTATAGCGTTTTAAAGTGTCACAGATTTTTATATTAAAAAAAAATCCACAAAGCTAGAGTTTTGCAGAAAAACGTTTTACATTCAAGCCACAATCACTGTTCTCATAGGTGATTTTTGATCTGCAGGGGCAGTGAGCACCCACCTGTGGGCTGGCGGCGTGTCAGCGGCTGCAGCAGCTGCGGGGTGCACTCACCCCTTGGGCAGATCCAGGCTGTCAGCCTGCACCAGCAATGCTAAAGTGTTTGTGTGACACAGAGTAACTCAATCTGATGTGACTAGACACCTCTCTGTTTCTGAATCACACCTAAGCCCTTTGGAGAAAGTAATCATTAGACTAGTTGCAAAGATAGGGGCCACTTAGCATGATGGTGACACACAAAGCTGGAAAGATAAGATGTTAAAGTTAGTGCTTGCTCATCATTCAGGCCATCTGGATTTGGTTTATGGTACACATTCCTCAGCATCTGTATTGGAGACCAGACTGAGGGGTGACCTCATTAATGTTTATAAATAGGTAAATGGTGAGTGTCACGAGGACGGAGCCAGGCTCTTCTCGGTGACAACCAATGGCAGGACAAGGGGTAATGGGTTCAAATTGGAACACAAGAGGTTCCACTTCAATATTAGAAGAAATTTCTTCACAGTGAGGGTAACAGAGCACTGGAACAGGCTGCCCAGGGAGGTTGTGGAGTCTCCTACTCTGGAGACATTCAAAACCCGCCTGGACACATTCCTTTGTAACCCCATCTAAGTGTTCCTGCTTCAGCAGGGGGATTGGACTAGATGATCTTTTGAGGTCCCTTCCAATCCCTAACATTCTGTGATTCTGTGACCAGAGGATTTCCTGGTTTTCCTTAGCTTTCATTCCCTCAGCCTATACCACAGCCACCCACCACTGTGGATGCAGCATGTTGTGTAATAACTTTCTTTAAACTCTGTGTCAATGGGAGCTACAAGCGCTCAGATACTTTCAAAAGCTGGAGGATGAGGAGTCACCTAAGGGCTGAACATCATTCTGCCTTCCTCCCTGCTGTCAGAGTGCCTGTTTTGCCTTTATTCACACACACACACGCACACATATATATACATAGGGGAAACAAAAAGACAAAATAGCAGACACAGAACCCAGCCCAAGTTCTCCCTGGCTCCCTCCAGGCTGTTGGGAGGCTTGCCACCTCTGGGCACCCCTCTGCCTGTCAAACTGTGCTGAGGCAGTGGAGACCTAAAGCCACGGCTTCATCAGGCAGTTAATTTAGTTTTAGGGCAGGTGATGTGGGGTCAAAAAGCCAGCAGCCTGGTGGTGCATAGCAGTGAAATGATGCCCATTGGCTCCATCAGCTTAGGTTTCTCCAAAAGCTTTCTCAAAGGGATGGCGGGTGGACTTTTTGCCAGATTGCACATTGCCTCCTGAGAGAGAGACAAACCCAGTGTAAACACAGCCTGTTCTCACTAATTTGATAGAAATATGATCCGAATAAAGTCTGCACTTCCAGATCACCTGATGGTGCAGGGAGGTAATGATTGAATGGTGTGGATCCATGTCCTGCTCAACTTCATGAGCCCAGGGCATGGATATCTCTGGTTAGGGACCACATCAAAATCCTGGGGCAAGGGAGAGGCAGTCGTTTCTTCCTTCACTCAGCTATTGGCAAAGGAGGATTGTGTCTACAGCCTCTCTGGCAACATTTACCCTGGGTCTGCAATATACAGATGGAAGAGATAATAGCCATTATATTGTGTCCTTCACCCCTTGGGAATACTCAGAAGCAGTGACTGACATACCCACTCCCTCTCATGGCCAGGGGTACTATGGGTCTGTGGCACTCTTATCAGCCAGATCCACCTCTGGTGGTGTTTGCAACAATTTGAAGTTTAAAATTGCCCTGTTAAATGAAGAACAGATCCAAGCTGACAAAATACTGAATATATTCCTATCTTGTAGTTGGCTGCATTTCTATGGAAATATGGATCATTATCCAACCCCAAACCTATTCAATAATGACATTAAAAACATGTTTATTTTGACTTTTTGCATTGAAAAGAGAGCACAAATTAATGTTAAAGGATATACAAAATCATATGAAAGAACATATCTGTATCTCTGGTCAGAGGTATCACAAAAGTGACTTTCCCACTCCTGCACTACTAAGACCACTGTTACTATGACCTACACAGACCTACAATCCCCTTACTCATCTTCATGCCTCTAGGTGCAGCTCTGTCCTCATAAGGGGGTCATACTCAAGGAGTCTGAGTCAAGGGAGGCTCTCCAGGAGCTGTAGGCAAAAATGTGGGGGTGGTTTGTCCTGGCAGAATAGCACAAGGTGGTCAGAATATGGCTCAGGTCCAGCAAGTTAAGTGATAATCACATCTACACTTATTTAAAAATAGACAAGTCTGAGGTCAGTCTGCAGAAAATGGTGTTAGAAATGCCACAGAGAATAATAAGGATTTGTGAGACTGGTTATAAAAAGAGCAGTGGGAAGAAACAAGGCAGCAGAAAGGTGGAGATTTATGAGGACTTCTTATAAGGCATTATGGAGGGAGCAGGGAGAAGAGGCAGAAATACACGTAGAGACTCCAGGGGACAGGTTCTAATCTCATATCTGAAGATGCATGTGCATATATAGACAAACGATTACTCTGGTGTATTGGTAAAGGCATATGCAAACAGGTATATACATATGCAAGCATTCATTTACATTCACTGCTATGAATTATGCATGTACAGTTTCCTGTAAATGCAGAGTCCTGTGGCTTTTATTGGTGCAAATCATGATTCTTATGTTTTGAAAATATGGTCCTTTGTGTCTACTTACACCTATGTCTGTGTTTTATCAGGCTATTGTGTATATTTTACAGAGGCTGTGTGTTGCAGAGATCTGTTTCACCAACAGCAATAGATGGGGATGCTGTCAATCTGTATGGAGAGCATAGCTACCTTGGATAACAGAGCACTAATGTAACCATCTTTTTCGTGTCCTGAGATGATGTAGAACAGGCTCATCACATAATCCAGCAAGCTAGCAAGCACTGCTGGCTTGGAAAGGAAGAGCTGACATGACTGCAGCTTTGCTCTCCCTGAAGGGAGACGGTCACCTATCTTTGCTGTGTTGAGGCAGGGGATTTGGTTGTAAAGCTAAATAGCATGTGGTGATTGGTTCTCAGCTGGTGACAGACTGGCTGCCCAGCTGAAAGCAAAGCACTCATCCTGTTGTTCTTGCTTGCTGCCACAGCAAAAAGGGAATATGGGTGTTTTTGGCCTTAGAGGTGCTGTTAAACAAAATAGCATTTGTGAAGTGCTCTGAGAGGATAAGATTGAAACTGCTAGAGAAATGCCAGTGTCAAAGGATCGCCTAAGGTCAGTGTTCTCCCAGGTGGGAGGATTTAAAACTTTTTTTCTGAAGGGTTCAGGGGAAATTAAATACTGATCAAGCATTTGGGGTGCTTGAGGGGTGAGTGTGGTTCTGCGGACATGTAGAGCATTAAAGCACACTGGGGTGGGTGCCTAAAGCCCAAATACAGCAGGAGACGGAGCTGCTGGTGACTGACAGATCCTCTCCTGCTGTTTCCCCTGCTGTCCAGGCAAAGTGAAACAGAAAGCCTCCGTTTGACAGCGAACTCCAGTTGGCCTGAAGAGAAATGGAGCGGGGAAACTCTACCCTTTTGAGACAGACTGGGAGAGTCCCACCCTATGCTTTGTTCTTCTCCTTCCCTGACCTTGCATCTTTGCATAAAATCCCAATGATCAATACTGATTAACTGCCTTCAGAAAAAAGGTCTTTCCTTCCTTTGTTTCTTGAGATGTATGAGGTGATGCTGCCAGCCCGCCCTGTGGGAAATGTGAGATACCTTGCAGCCTGTAAAACCAAGTGACAGCTTTTGCACTGGACAGTGTATTGCTGAGGTACCTCCATCAGAAGTGAGGTTTGTTATTCCAGCTGATACAGCTGACGAAGAGGCCATATTACTGGATTGAGAATCCTTTTGTTTCCAGATGTTGTAGCTGATCATGTAAAATGATACCTGTCCTGCAAGCCTGGCCTTTCTTATGACTTCGTGTTAAAAAACAGTAGTAACCCAAGCATGAATTAGCAATATTTAATTTAACTGGAAAGAGAAATAAAAGAAGGTACACAAAGAAAGATTTTAGCACATAAATCTCATTCAGTGCCTTGGCACCTGTGTGAAAATGAAGCTAAACAGTCAGCAGTGGATAAAAAGTAAAGGGTGGCACTGTATGGACATATTCCAGAACTTCTTAGGGCAGGAGTTTCCTGTGGGAGTGAATTTATCTGAGCCTCAGTGAGCAGCTTTTGCTCACCACCCCACAGAACGCTAACCTTGGAGAAACAAACAAACAACAACCGCCAACAGATAAATATTTTTTCTGCCTTCTGGCTGACTGAGAATCACTGGCTTATGGAAGATGAGTGCAGCAGCAGACTGCAGCAAGGGAAAAGGGGAGATGCTGTGTGATGAGGAGCAAGGAGGGAGGAGGAGGAGGCAGGACCACCCTTTCTAGCAGGAGTGAGCTGTCAGCTGGGCCTAGCCACCCTGCCCCTGAACTGCCCTTTGACAAAATGCCTACCATGAAACCATGTCTATTCACACTTTCCTCTACACTGTTTATTTGGCTGTGCAGGAGGGATGGGTCAGGCTGTGCTTCCAGCCATGGGGCCAGCAGAACTCCGTGGCCCCTGCCTGCTCTGCCCCTGCCTCCACCCACAGTCCCGGGTGGGTACACGTGTTCCTGCAGCTGGGGGACAACATGATTTAGGTCAAATTTAACACAGCAAAAACATTGCTTGTCTTTGGCTGCGGGGAAGTAGGGCTGGAATGTGTGGTAACTTTCACATCTCTTCTGCATGCTGCTGCTCCTGCATCCACCAGCAAGGTTTTAATCTTAAGCAATTCGATTTTTGAACCCAAATTGTTCCTTATGAACTGTAGTAATTTTTCATATGGGCATGTACTTTATCTTTAAACGCTGTGTTTATTTGATTGACCATAATGGGTCTGCAAGTTAGACCGTGTTATATCTTTGCTGTTTGTTTTTTTTTTAAGATTATGCACACAATACATAGCTATAATGGGACCCTTGTGAATCTGATGGACGTTAGCACAGGGGCATTCTTTCACAGTTTAAATGATACTGTAGCATTTCGGCACACTTGGAGGTCAGGCAGTGTGGCAACATGACGAAGACTCCTGTTAAACAAACCGTTTGTCCCTTCGCAGTTGGGCTGCTTGGCACGTCTTGCCGGGAAGTGAGCTATTTCAGTTCTGCAAAACTGAAGGCCGCAACGTTTGCTCACGTATCAAATTAGTATCAGTGCAAGAGGAGAACAAGCGTTTGTGACACTGATTCCCTTCTGTCTGGAGACTCAACTGAGATCTTCCCTTTTATTTGCTTTTTTCCTTCCCTGCAGCAATGCAGTCTGTTACTTAGGTAGGGCAGAATGAGTGGGTAAGAAATCCTAAATCTTTACCCAAACTTGTAAAAAGGCTCAGAACAATGACATTTAGATGTCTTCATTTATTTGTGAGGCTTTGCACTATGTGAATTTGCCCCAGAATTAAGGGAACTCAGTATGAGAGGTTGTTTATATGATACTTTTGACATAAAGAAAAACTAGAAAGTGCTTAGACCCCTCTGCTTTCGCAAGAGGTTTGCATGGTTATCTAAAATTTCATGTACTCAGCCAACTTTCTAGGCCTTTAGAAGCTTACCGGCACTAGCACATGGGCAATCACTCTCTCTGAGGAAATTAAGCTACAAAGTAAGCTATTTTCAAAATAAAAATAATAACTCCCACCATAAAACAACATACAGCATATAATAACTTAACCAGTGGCTTCATTAACAGCCTGTCAAGCTTTTTGGTTCTTGCGGAGGTCGTGTACCACCACAGGTCCTGGGTCAGCTCCAAAGGATGCTGTGGCCACAGGTCCTGTACAGCTGCCTCCTTCCTTACATTGTTCTGGACAATATTTAGTGGTAGTAAATAAATGGGTGAGGGGGAAAAGGGAGAGAATAATGCCAAAAACATGTTCACTTAGGATATTTACTATGAGCAAGAATAATCATATAATTATCTTTTTCCTATTCAATGACTGGAAAACCAGTTTTATTATTAGATTTTTTTGAACCCCACATTCAGAAAGATTTCAAGGATTTTATTTTGTATTTTTGGGAACCTCTTAAGGAAATATTTTTTAAATATTAGGCAGGAATGGAGAGGTACCACTTGACATGAGCTAAAGATTTGGTTTGCTTATTTTGTACTCCTGCTGGCTTAATTTTTTCATACTCCCATTAGGTTTTGTGTTGTTCTGGGGTGATGTTTTTTTGTTTGTTTGGTTTTTGGTTTTTTTCTTTTTTTTTTTTTTTTTAGTTACATATTAAAACTGTGACCCTTAAATTCACATATTCATGAGATGATAGTACTCTTACTCGTGTTTTAGGAAGCCTGAGACTGATCTAAACCTTGGCTTTCCTACTGCAGATGCAGCTCATACAGTGTTAGTGCAGCTCATTGGGAAAATAATTATGTGACCATCGTTTCAGATTACGTTAGACTGAAGCCATAATTGCTTGTAATTCAATATGACAAAGGAAAGGAAACATACTCAGCAAATTAGGCTTCACATGACGGCATTACTTACGAAATGTACAGTTAGTTAAGGACTTTTAGGGACTATAAATAGCAGAAACTTGTGTACCTTTGAAGAGTGGATTTTTTACTGACGGAAAGCAGAAGCATTGCAGCGAGCAGCTATTGACATAACAGGGGGAAAAACCCTTCTGTGTCTGAAGAGTTGAAGAGTGGAATAGGTGGATCACATTCATTAAATGTCCCAAGAGATGGGGTTTTAAAAAATTTTCTGTGCTTCTGATCAGTGAACTGCAATGCTTCAGGAGTCTCTGGGGTATGCTCCTGAATTAAAGTTCATATAACATTTCTGGGTGAAATCCTACCTCCCCTGAGAGCAGTGGGAGTTTCAGTATTGATTTGGCTGGGGCTAAGATCTCACCAAGTATGCCAGGGGAACGGAGGAGCCACTTGATTTTTCTTTGTATAAGCTTTGAGTACGTAGAGAAGACAAAACAGTTCTGCACAGGGACTCTTGCCCAGCCCACAAAGCTCAGTAAAAAATGCTCTGCCTCCATTCATGTTGCCCCTAACGAGGGCTCGCTGGGTGTCTGGAGGCAGCAACACAGCAGAACTTAGAGTCACCTGCAGTCACTGTCCCAAGCCATGTCCCTGTGAAGAGCTGCCCTTGGCCCCATGTCATGCTGCCCACTGTTGATGAAAACCCTCATCTTGCCCTTTCTGAGGAAAAGGATTGGGTTTTGCTATACTCTGGGGATTTTAGTCCTCCATGGTTTCAAGGAAAATATTAAAAACAAAATGCATGGGCCCTCACAGAAAATTTGTTTTCACTGTAGGTTTTAGTTTCTTCTCTGTCTTGTTCAATTATTTGTCAATTAATGTCAGGCTGTAAATTGTTTTTTAAAGTATTCAAAAAGGGGTAGAAATCTAATAATTTGTGATTCTGCGATTTTTCAGTGGAAATCTTAAAAAAAAAGCAGCAAAAATAAATCCTTCCCCTGTTCTGAAATGAACATTTTCAAGATACATTTATTTCCATTCTTCATCTTGAAAAATGAATTTCTGAAATGTTTTGTCTTTTCTGCCACATGCTTTTGCTTGAGTCACATGTTTTATCTAAATCAAAACTCTTTGAACTTTTGAGATTGCCTGTGTAAGCACAAATGCTTCTTATGTGCCTCTGATAATGAAGACCTTGTACCTACCAGTGGTGACTGAGGTATCTGTTAGGAAGGGATCATTCCCATCCTTCAGCAACAATATCTTTTTATCTTATCCTAGAGCATTGGCTCAATAGAATAAAATCAGCATAAGTCTTTTATCAAGTCTATACATTTTATCAAGGTGCTGATCAAGAACTCAAAAGGAGCTCGGGTCAAAATCTAGGCAGAGGGATGAAATACAGGAGTTATCACCCTGTCGATCCCCCCCTAGCAATCTCTACCTTCAAACAAAAGACCTTGTTCCTGGTGACACTGCCTTTGATTTTATCTTTAAGAATCTTCTCTGTAGTCCCACCTTCCTTTCTTCCCCTGGTCCCAGTAGGGCTGGGCAGGTGTCAGGGGAAGGGCTCATAACCACTCAATAGGCTTTGAATCAAGCTATAGGTGATTCTGAGGTGGTGGTAAAAGATTTTAGGGTGTATTCTACAGAGACCAGGCAAACAGGGGAAAGATCTACCTAATTTATCCTTTAATATTTCTATCTCACTCTGAAAATGCCACCCAAAATGCCAATTTACCTTTGCTGTTCAGTATTTTTTGATGTTGAACTATGACCGTGTTTTTATCTGAGAGTGTATGGTCTTGAAATGTACTATTTTTTATTTAGAATGTTTAAAAAAAAGCTTAATTTCAAATTTTCAAGACGTAGACACACATTTTTAATTTGCCAGAATATTTTAAATAGTTTAAAATAATTTAAATAGTTTTCAACCAATCAGAAATACTCCTTAATTGAACTGAAAAAACAGATGTGGAAACTTCTTTAATGCTGAATGCCTCTACTTCCACTGACAACAGCACACATCCCACCAAATGTGTCCACACCAGCTCTTTTACCACTGTCCTCTAGCGCACAGTATTGGGTGCAAAATAAAAACTCCACCTCTGCTGAAGAATCTTGCAGATTTTGTGTCATTATTTCACAGTCACTAAATGGCTCTGCAGTAAAGATCAGGATTATAATTAAGGTGAAAATATTTTCCCTCCTGTGTGTCTTTGTTTTAACAGCTAGTAAACTAATGGCAATGCTCTAGCTCCGTGTTCAGCTACAGAGTACACATGAAGCAATGGCACAAACAGTATTTTTCAAGCTTAAAGTTGTGTGATAGATCTACCTTTTCCTACTCTTCTTTGTGTGTGGCTTGTACATAGCAGCATTTTTTGTAGTAGTAGTAGCTGTAGTAACACAGATCTCAGATGTTTTAAATGAAAGGCACAAGTATGCACTTAAGAGCTAGAAACATTTGCACACCCACTGAAACAATCTGGCCTTTCTGAGAAAACATCTTCTGTGCCTTTTACCAGAGGCAGCCAAGGTGTTTTTCTCCACTTCAGTTTCTGAAATACCAGGCAGTTTTTACCTGGAGTGCTAAGAAGTTATTGCATTATACCCTAATAGTATTCATGTATTGATCATGGGCAGAAGATTTTTAATTACACACATTTACATTATTTGCTCTCAGGGGAGACCTTATTGCTGTCTACAGCTACCTGAAAGGAGGTTGTAGCATGAAGGGTGTTGGTCTCCCAGGTAGCAAGTGATGGGACAAGAAGAAATGGCCTCAAGTTGCATCAGGGGAGGTTCAGATTGGGTATTAGGAAAAAATTCTTCATGGAAAGGGTTGTGAAACACTGGAACAGGCTGCTCAGGGAAGTGGTGGAGTCACCATCTCTGGAGGTGTTTAAAAGGTGTTTAGATGAGTTTCCTAGGGACATGGTTTAGTGCTAGAGTTAGGTTGTGGTTGGTCTCAATGATCTTGAGAATCTCTTCCAACCAAAATGGCTGTATGCATCTATGATTAAAATGTTCAGACTTAAATGCTCTTTATAAATTATGCTTTTATACATCAGAAGCATATTCTTGTTGTATCTTTCCAAGGTGCTCCCACCCCAGAAAAAGGGATGGGTGCGTGACACAAGGGTCCATGTCCCCAGAGCCGCTCGAGTGCTTCAGGTGCACAGGGCATGGCCAGGGCATGGCTGGGGCATCACGAGGCGGTGGAGACCAGTGAGCAAAAAATACCAGCGTTGTTTTCCCAGACACCACAGAGTGGAAACATGCATGGATCCTCTCCCACATGCAAAGAAAAGTAATGTAATTATTAATCTCATATTTTCCTTCTATAACACCTTTAGTGTGTGAGTTACCCCTTCGATTTGGCTCCTTCCCTGCTGTAGCTGCCTTGCAGCACTCAAACGCTACAAACATCCCTTCCTGGCCATGAAGCAGAAGTGAGTGACCAGGAGTGAGAGGCTGTGACTGCCACTCAGCTCCCATGAGTAACACACATCCCAGCGGCCACATGCTCCTGAGGGGGAGAAGAAGCCGTAGGGGTGCAGGGAGGTCCCCTCACTGGGGCACAGGGTGGGGGGGTATGAGCCCTGGAGGGCTCTGGGTCTGGGAAGGTGAGGGGCTCATACCTCTGTGTCTGTGCTTTGGCAGGCTCCTGCTGGGTGTGGGGAAAGGACTAATTTGAAAAATGGTGCCAAGACTCGTTCTTCTTATTGGTTCATGAAACCATAGTTTCTTAGTGTCTGTCCAAGGTCTTTTGATACAAGTCCTCAGTTTCTCCTGCCAGTATGGGCAGTAAATGGCTGGGAACTGGGAGATTTTCAGTATGCTGTTTAAAATTTGATGGAGAACTTTACTTTTTATCACATCCACTTTCACAAAAATAAAGGTGATGGGATTTAAGCATCAGAGCAGCTTTGAGGTCCTGAACTTAAGCCTCTCCCTCAAACCAAATTTTTGCAGTGTCTCACTCTGTACAGGTTGAAAAATGATCAGTGAAGTCAGTTTCCCTCGTATTAAGCATTATTTATGAGTAAGATGCAATAAGGGCCAGATGGATTATATTCTGTTCATTGGTTGTGACCCATTTTCTAGGATGAGTAAAGGCCCCTACATATGGGATTGTTGCAATCCAGGATTTTATGAGCATTATCTTGTCTTGCAATGGATTTACAATCTTAAGTCAGTAATGTTCTTGGTTCTAAAATACAACAACTGAATTACAAGCATAAATATGTGGTAATTCAAATATTCCATGTAATGAAAGTGTAGCCCAGTGATAAGTGGAATTGGCAGAAGTTTGTTCTTACAAATTTCTATATCACCATGGAAAGGATTTGTCTCTCTCCTCTGTCTCCATTTCTTTCTCTCCCACTGGCTCCCTGCTTTCATGAAATCTGTAGTAATTTGCTTGTCTGTCAATTTAGTGTTTAAGGACAGATTCAGGATTAGGGGATGGACAAACATGAAAAATATCATGGTCACATAAAATCAATTTTCTTGAGAAAGAACAAATATAAAGCTAATGAGCTCACTTTTCTTTACTACTTAGTAAGTTTTAGAACTATTTAGTATATGCAAACGCATATAAAGTGCAATGGAGGGTTATCAATTTTACTTAACAGTATTTTGGAGGTGATCTGTGCTATCATATGTTGTTCGTTTGAGTAAGATGGCTATTTCCAGTTCACATTTATACATGTGAAAGGCGTGTGTGTGCGTATACAGATGCACATACACACCCACCCGGCAGTGATTATCAGTTGTGAAAACAATCACATGCTGCAGTTAGCAAGTCAAAGTTCAAGTAGAAGTTTTTTTGTAAACCTGGGGAAATCCTGCTTTGAATAACCAATGACGTGACCTTTGCCAGCTGTTAGTTTAGTCAGTAGTAATTATCCAAAGGAGATTTAATTATGAGACTCTCAAGGCAAAGTATTTTGCATACTGAACAAGACCAGGGATTAAATGGAGATACTTTCCAAACGCCAAGGGAATTGGTAGCGGGATAAAGACTTCAGAGGAAAAGTGCATGACTGTGAGTAAATGGCAGTTTTCTTCCTACCTCCTTGTTCCTCCCTGACAGGCTTGTGAGCCCTTAGCGATGCTTATCACAGGCCGGTGACCAGGCACTGCTGGTTTATTGAACAGGCTGCAAGCAATACCAAAATAACAGCACTATATTTGCAAAGTGGGCAGGTCATGAGTAGGTCCTGCTATGGAAACACCTTCGGAAGCACCTGCATGCCAGGTCATGGTATTTTGAGGTTGGAGCTGGTTTTCTAAGGCCTGATACCTGTTCCTGAAACACCATCCAGACTCCCAAGGTACCGTCTCCTGAGGCGCCTGTGAGATGCTTTCCTGGTGGCACAGATGACAGCCCTGTCCAGGCTGGGCTGAGGACAGTCAGCCTCCAGGTAAGTGCAGGCACGTGTGGTGCTGCGGCTCATAGCATCATGGTGCTGGTCAGCACCTGACCAACAGCTGGGAGACCAAAACCTCTGTCCCACCACAGCTCTGGGCAGGACAGCTCTTCTCACCACATGGCCCAGCAGCTGGCAGCCCAGAAACCACATCTGGCCATCTCGAGCCAGCTGGGGTTCTCACTGCCAGCCCTCCTCTTGGTTGATATCCTCTGGGCCGCCCAGGGCTGCAGGACATGCTGGTGACCACAGGCTGCTCCAGCGCCAGTGTAATGTCCTTCTGTGACCTCGGGCTGGTAATGGCTGCTCCCCTGGCAGGGGAAGCAGCAGTGAGCTGAGGAGACGTTGTGTGGTGAGAAGAGGGGAAACTGTGGGACAAACAGCCACAAGGAGAATATAGTATTTCAGGTAAGAGATTGGTTGCAAGTATGACTTGAACCCTGGACTGACTGGAAATTTGTGGGAGACAGAAGCACACAAAGTAATGAGGTGAGTCCAAGGCCTATGGAAAAAAAAAAAAAGGAAAAAGAAAACTCTGTGCAATGGGGGCATTTGGGATATTTTAGAAGAAAAAAAAGATAATGCAAAAATTTGACAGTAAGAAGTAAATTTTCTGTCAGGAGCAATGCCAGGTTAGTGCAAAAAGCTGGGACCTCACTGCCATGAGGAGCAAAGGAGTTTGGGGCACTCAGTGGGTCCCTTGTAGTGAATTGACAGATCTGCCTACAGCCTTGTCCCCAGCTAAGCCCCAGGGGAGAAGGGACTGCAGAAGGAGCAGGGACCGATGCCTCCATCCCAGGCTGGCTGCAGGCTCCAAGCTGCAGAACGACTTGAACTGTCACAGGGGGACGAACTGTGGCCAGGCACACTGTGGAGCAGCTGCTCCTCCTGCGATGTGGCAGAGGTGTTCCGCTAGCTCTGCTTACTGATCAGGACTGAAGTGTTAGCATTTGGATAAATCTGTTGCATGGGATTTACTGAAGGCTTACAAAGAACAGATCAACATTTCATCATCCCTGTGCAAACCTGAGGAGCTGTGGGCAGGGGTGAGGACCTGTGTGGGGGTAGAAAATACCTGCACCTGCCAGACCTTGGTTGTTTTAAAGAAACCTAGAACACCTGAGGGTTGAGGGGTGGAGTGGGAGCTGGTTCCTTCAGGTGTTTTTTTCTTTTTCTTTTTTCATATTTGGTGGGTTGAGGTAAGAGGCTATATCAGCTCTCTTAGAGTCTGTAGGATGTTGCTTGAATTGTGGCAACCCATCTAAAAGAATGAGTAGGTCAGTGGTCTTAATGTTGTCCCTTTGAGAGGTGGTAGGGAAATAGCTGTAATGCTTCTGTGGTTCAAGAGAGTGACTGGAACATTCCTTGTGTTGATCTTTGCAGCAAGCCTTTGGTTTTTCAGCACTCCTCCAGAGAAATGAGCAAGCTCTCCTGTTTACAGCTGGTAAGTGGCTTCACAATGTGTGACCCAACCTTGTCATATTCATCCCTAAATCTGTACATGAAAGTACAAATTTACTTAAAGAACTTTTGCTTACTAGTAAGTAAATCTTTGAGCATGCAATGGAACATGAGGACATCCTGGGGTCCTTTCTATCCTGAATGGTTCTGTGTAAATAGCATGGTTAGTGGCAGCATCTTTACTAGATCTGAGTGAATAGTATAGGTGAATATTTAAAATAATTATAAAATGTTTTTATTAGAACAAATACAGATCTATAACCTGCTGACTATGTACTATAATTTTCCCCTGTATTGAAAATTAAAAAAAAAAAAAAAAATTACGAATTTATCTAGAGCCACCTGAATGTTAACATACCAGAGAATAGATCTGCAACATTGCATGGGCATCCAAAGGAGGAGGTGGAGGGTATAGTCAATAACTTTGGTGTTTAAGTTTTTATGTTATAAGTTCTATGTACTTCAGTAAGAACCGTATTTGTCACAAACAGAGCTTGGAAAAAATGTCTTTTTTATATAGATTTTTTGAAACATTTTTGTCTCTTTGGGGAATGTATAGGAGTGTGTCACTTATTAGCAATTGTATAACATTTAATTACATAACTATAATTGAAGAATAATAGATAAAATACAATATTTGATGAACTGATGTCCAGATGGAGGGGGAAAGCAAGTCATTTTGTAGCATTTGTGATACTTAGTTTGCTAATGCTTTTTTTTGTTGGCGTCTCCTTAGTGCACTAAGTACATTGCAGTGATTATATGAACCTTGATTTTATTTGCAACAGGCATCTGGATGTAAAACCAAGTGGTCCTTGCTGACTGTCAGTGATCATACTACTGGTGTTCAGGGATTCCCCCTGCCCATGTGTCAGCTTAACGAGTACACATTTCTGGTATAACTTCATGGTTTCTACTTAGATGTGAAGAAAAATCCAACTGTAAATCTCACAATAGCTCCTATGTGGCTTAAAAAAAACCAGATCTGCTAAGCCAATTCCTATTGGTGTCTGTATTTTATAAATTCTGGTTGCCATGCATGCCTGCTGGGCACTGGCATTTAAACAAAGCATGTAGAGATCAAAATCTGTGCTTGATATTTTTTCTTTTTTTTTTGAGTCTAGCATTTAAATTTATAAATCTTGAGAGAGTGGTTTGTTTGTTTTTTAATCTGCTGTGTATGTCTCTCCACATAGTAAACATCCTATGTCTTCACATGATGGTGGGTGGTGGGGAGCAGGATTTGCCCTGTTTGTAGGGTGGCCTGGCCAGTCCTGGGTCTTGGTGACACTGTAGTATGACAGGGGAATTCAGCAAACATCTGCAGTGAGGCAGTTGCAGTGCTGATGGTGTCTGAACGGTCCCCAGACACTGGTTTTGAGATCCAGGCAAGGCTTTCTTTAATCTTGCTGCAGGGAATGGCTGTAAACATTTCTGTAGCTGCTCAAGCTCAAGTCAAGTTGGTTAAGGCAATGTGAAATTCAAGGTTGAAAGGTGAAATGCTGCTAAATTTAAGAGATTCAAGTTTATGCACATGAGTAAATGGTTGCTTGGATGGCTTCCATTTCTGACGCATTAAGTAAGGTATGGCTCATTCCAGTGTCTGTCTCCCTCCGCAGCTGAGTACCAGAGTCATTTCACAGGAGTCTTCCCCAAACGTGTTTTCCCAACTATGCAAGCCTAATTACTCGTGTGTATCCAGCCTTGTATCTATAAATGTTTGGATATGGCTCTGTAGGTTCAGTTAATCATCCCTTATACAGGATTAAACAGTGTATTCTCCTGTGAGTTTGTTCCTACCACTTGTCTTCAGTGGAAAAACTCAAGCATTAGAGATGGTTGGAGTAAGAATTCATTCACAGACACACAGGTGTATTCAATGGGATCCTGTCTTAGTGGGAGAGAGTGAGGTTTTGGTGCTATGTGTTTGGGGTTTCTCGGTTTGGTTGTGTGGTGCTGGTTTGTTTTGGCTGTGTGGTGTGTATGGGGTTTTGTTTGTTTTGTGTTTGTTTATTTGTTTGTTTTGTGTGTGTGTCTCAGACCTTAAAAGGATGAAACTAGAGTACCAGCAGAAAAGCAGACAACCTTTTTCCACATGGATACTGTATTCTTTTCCCCCAGCATGGTGCTGGGATGACAATGCTGTTGGTCCTTTCTGAAGGGTTTGCAAAACAAACCATCTGTCTTTTAAACAGCTCGTGACACTTAGTTTGATAATTGCAGGTTGTCTATGCAGTTCCCAGACATGTTTAAATCATACGGTTGTATGGGGTGTAACTCTTCCAATTCTGCTTCCAAGCTGGCGTGTGGTTTGTTGCTGAGTAAATGAAGTCATGGGACAGAGATGTCTGAATTTAGCAGAAGGTGAGTTCTGCTGCAGTGACCCACCGCAGAGGAGGGACTCAATAAACACAGGAGTAGGGGCCTGATGCTTTCTCCCCAGTAATTGCTGCCACCCTGTTAATTCCCTGCAGTTGCTATAGGTGATGCCAGGTGCAAGCTCAACATAAGATCTTCCTCCCATCTCTGGGTATCTGATAGCCAACACTGTGAGGAAGAAACAGAATGCTGGCTATGAATTAAAGCATTGGCTCTGGGCCTTATCCAATACTGTGAACCTTCCAAGTATATCCTTTCCTCAGAAGATATTTTCGGATTTCTTTTTTTTTTTTTTTTTAAATTGATGACATCTTTTGCTTGCTGTTCACCTCCTTCTACTGTTTCTTAGCACCATTTGATTAGATTGTGCTGATTTAGTGTCTCTCTTTAAAACCAAGTTAATATTAAAAGTAAGCTTTGATGCTTCTATGAGAGTATATTTTCCCTTTTCAGTAGGTTTTTGCAGATAAATGTAGGTCTTTTTGTTGTTTTTTGTTGTTGTGTTTTTGGTTTTTTTTTTACATGATCTTTGTCAAAACTGTTGGTGGTAAATTATACACAGCTCAGTTTAAAAGATTTTTTTCAAATAAGATGTAGTGAAATAATTTTTCGGACTCATCTTTATTTATGTTTCTTGCTTTCATGCAATTCTGTTCCAAAAGAGCAAATTTGACTCCTGTGCTTTGCTCCTTTATTTGCCATCATTGTTATTTCCTTTTTTTTTTTTTCTTTTTCACTTACTAATAAGAAGCAAATAACTTGTATACTTGGTTATACTAATAAACCAGGGTCTAGAGCCTGTCTGACTTTTAGTAGTTCTAGAAGCAGAATTAGATCCTGGTTTCATTCTGGATGAATAACAAGTTTTTGCCAGACACTAATATCTGATACTGAGTTACAATGGTTGAACATACTAAACATAAGGAAAAAAAAATCAGTAATGGAACTCATGTGAAGGGCTTGGTTCATTAAACTGCTACTTTAGGTTAATGTCATAAAAAGCAGATCGGAGTTATGAGATGTTGGTTTTCTTGCTCTTCCCAAAAACCTTCCTCAGGGGGAGTTCTCTTACCTCAAACACCTGAAAAAACAGGTTGGCAAATACAGCTTTTTCCGACTGCAGTGGAAACACCAGGGTGATACAAGGTCCAGATGAGCTGGGTGGGAATATGTGTAACACCCAAGCTGGGGAAGCAGCAAATACAGGGACGTTGTCTCCTTTCAGAGACTTCGGCTGACCAAAAGCTGAACAGGAGCTGGTCTGTTGCCACATCAGACATGAGGGTTTCTTCTCCCCTCTCAGATTTCCCCTCGAGGCTTCTGGCAAAAATGAAACTGGAAGGAAACATCCTAGAACTCCTATAGTGGCATGTACAGAATATATAACAAATACAGCTGTAATTCAAGTTTTCTGGAGAATAAAGTGTGCATGTGGTGGGAACACACAGGTGCTGTGTTATATGGCAACTAATAGTGTCCTGAAAAGCTGAAAGTCTTTTCTGCAATTAAGGATCTAACTTTGACCAGATGTTGATAGTAATTGAGTTGCAATACCATGATGGGTATTGCACACTGGGAAACAACTTAGCTTTTAAAATGTCATAACTTTAAACCTTGATTTAGCGTATTGCATAAAGTGAGCACGAGTTGTATTTGATACACGCTCTTTTTATTAGTACTCTGTGAATAAAAGCTTTTGCGGTGCCTATAGCATCAGTATTTCAGCCCTGTGTGCTTCCCCAGAGCTAACTTTTTCTACTAGCAGTTCGGAACAGTTCACCTTGGGAGGCACCTGGAGATCACCCAACGCAGGGTTGCCTTAAAAGTTCTTTAAGGTCTTCTCTAGTTGAGCCTAGCATGTAGCAATCTAACACTTCCCAATCATTACTCAAAGGTTTAAGTTAAAATGTTTACTTAGGAAGCAAATATTGAAGATTTTACATAAAAACTGCATGCACAAATACCTACGCTTTCATGCTTGTGTATATGTAATATATTACACTCAAGTGCATGGAGCAGGGAACTATTATCATGACCACACTTGTGGAAATATTTGCATTTAGCTTACTTTACATAAACACTCTGGCCTTAAGCAGGGTGAGGGGTGCAGGGTGAGATGAATAGTGCAGCAGTCCTGTTCTCAGGACAAATGCTTGAAGGGGCTTTCAGTGTTTCCATTTCAACTTTCTCAAGCAGGGGGTCCTAGCTTGGCCTAACAATTTTTCTCTGAAATATTTTCTAAAAAAAATGTTCTATGAAACACTGCATGTTAAAAGGAATGAAACCAGTTGCCTTCCCTCCCCACCCCAATAATTCAGTGGATGAGAGAGCATGTCTCACCTCCCATGCTTGCTCTGGCTGTGTGGCCATCAGCAAGGGAGACACAAGACCTGCTGGAGCACCAACCCGGCGCTTGAGACCAGCTCCTGGCTGAAACGGTGTAGAGAAGCTGAAAAGCTGTTTGGAAATCTAGTCATGAAAAGCATGTTAACTCAGTGCTAATCCAAATCATATGTTTGAGACTTCATTTAGCCATTTAGAAAACAGGAGCCATGTCCAGTATGTGCCTGAAATGCTCAATTTCTCTCCCAACTCCTGCTTTCCCATTTTATTTATTCCTACTCCCAGGATGCTTTCTTCTGTGTTATGGTCCAGTTGATTTAACAACCTATAGTTCCTGAAGCATTTGCATTGCTATTTAAATCCCCCCCGAGAAGCTCACAGGTATATGTTCTTGTGGCTGATACTGTTTCACATAAATCCAGCTGCTGCCTGAAAAGTGGAAAATGCCCAGCTGACCCTTGCATCTGATCCAGCCTTTCAGGCCAAGGACCAAAGGCAACAGCAAGGTATTTTGGGACCAGGACAGGATATTAGTCTGGTGTGTCCTTCCCTCCAAACACAAACCAACTTCAAAAGGACTGTACTGATGGAGAAGGTCCTGTGGACAACCTTCCTGTGCACAGCCTCTTAGGGTGACAGGCAGGAACCAAACATGCTGCAGCTCTGCCAGCAGCTCTGGTCACAGAGAGCCCCACACCTTCCTTGCATCTGGCACCTGACCAGGACGTGGCTGAGCTCCCCTCCTTGGCGTAGGTGCCTTTAGCTGGAGACAGGGATGCGACAAGACTAAGTGGCTGAAGAGGGGAAAAAAAAAGGTCACTAAACAGACAAGATGGTAGCTAAGGAGACAGCAATATTAAATAACGAAGGTAGTTTATTAATTAATTCAGGCTTGAGACCGGCATCATGTGCAAACTGAATATCAGCACACACATACACTTTGTTTTCATGTTAATGGCAACTGAAAATCTGGGGTTTTGAATCTTAAAATGCAAACAAAGAAAGAAACCCATTGTATGTAGTCTGATGTATTTCAATGTCATTAGTTTTCTGTAGTTCAGCAGTAGCAATAACAAAGTATTCAGTCACTACAAAAAGCAGATCTTCTGATAATAAACAAGGGCATAGCTCTTAGTACGCTTTAGCGAACACAGGGATAAGCCTGGCAATTCGCTTTCTGAAGATGCCATTCTGCTGTGTCTCCAGGTTAGTCAGGGCAGAGGCAAAGGCAGGAATCCCGCACCTGTGATCACATCTGTGCAGCAACAAGTGACCCACCCAGCAATAAAAGTTACCTTAAAAAGATTTCATTTTAAACCCTTCTCAATGAAGGCATTTGGCCCGAGAACTAGGGTGGCCCAAGGGAATGTACTGTAGCAGTTTCTGCAGCCCAGCTGATGGCCAATAACTCAGTCCCTTTGGATCATGAGACAGAATCTGCAGGTCAGTGTGGATTATTTTTAACAAATCTTCCACTAAAATTAAAAATGAAGAACCAAAAATGTAATAGCTCAAGAGACTTCGCAGACAGGGAAAATGAGAGTCATTCCAGCTTTCCTTGAATTATTGAAGCTATCAAAACAATATAACAAATCCTGTGCACATGACAGTAGAAAAAAATTACAGGATGTTTGTCAGCTCTCAGCTAACTGATCTGGAATGGTGTTTTAGGGAGACACTGGGTCAGATAAACAGTCCCAGAGTGCAAGGTCTGATGGGACAATATAGAGACTACAATTTAGAAAGTGTGTATCAGGCAGCAGTTCGAAATTACTTATAAAACCAGTTGCTCAGACATCTGTATCCCATATGGAAGCTTCACAGGTGATCAACTAGTGCCACATTTAATATCCCACATTGCACGGAGATATGTCCAACGCACCTGTGGGGCAGCCACAGTGACCACAAGTAAGGCACGGTTGTGGTTTTCCAAATTTCTCTGGGCAAGATGGAAGGAAAACCTTATTTATTTTTCTTGTAAGGACTTTACCAGGAAAACTAAGGCTGGAAATCATATTTATTTTCTTCCAAAAGTCTTTAGATTTTTCTAGGCTCAGTGTTTTAGTAACATGGTTGTATTTTGGGGCAAAACTTAATGGAAAATATCAGAAATCTCTCTCCCCAGTAGCTGCAAGAGCCACACTTGAATCTTACTTTCTACTTGTCATGTTTGTCCTGCCCCAGTGTAATTAAAGCATCTATAGTCTAGACCATTATGAGCTCTATTGTTTAATCAGGCTAAAGTATCAAATAACCCTGTTTTTTAACATTTTTCTTCACAGCAACCCCCACAGTGCTGGGGTACCACACTATGAATAGAACAATTCTGAAATGCAGTCAGCAGACATTTCTGTGCTACTTCAGGGGAGGCACAGATAATTATTTTAATTGTCCCCAGTTTGCTCTTCTGTCCATAATTATAGTTTTGAGTTTATAAATAACAAACCATGATTTTAAAAACCAAAACAAACCCCTCAATTACAACACAGCTCCTGAGATAATTAAGTCTCCAAATGTGGCTGTGTAGAAGGGAACCAAAACTACATTGCAGAAGCTCAAAACATACAGATGTGCGTAAGTGGAGCAAAGTGACAGGATGGAAAACGTCACCAGGAAAATAAACTCTCTCATCATTATTTCACTGCTTTTTACCTAAAAAAACAATGGCCTATTGTCTTCATCCAACCTATTGTTCTGTTGCATTTTTTGTTATTGAAGGAACCAACAGTCAGTGAGAGTTTCCTGAGGAGCAGCAGCTTGAAAAGCTAAATGCTGCAGATTTAGGAAAAACTGGGCAAGGTAAATTACTGATGTGAATTAAAGAACACGCTTTAGGATTTAACTTGTTTGACTACTCCCTTCAAACAGAAAACATGCTCTAGTTTTACAAGTATGGCAGTTAAAACCTGCAAAGCAAAGCAGAACAAAGCTCTGCTGTGTTGCATCCTTGCTTGATGGACATTCCTTTGTTGTTCCTGGGCGTTGTATACTGCCAGGGCAGGACAAGAAAAGCTCTAGGTCGGGAGCCAGCACAGCAGGAGGCTTCATTAGTCATGAACAGCAGCAAAACAGCTTCAGAAGGAGCAGTGCCCTCACTGAACAACCAGCTTCACCACAACAAACACAGAATCAGCTGGACAGCCTGTAACATCGCTTTGGATAGACAGAGACCTATGGATATGAGACAGCTATGTCTTAAGTGTTTCAAAATATCTTCGCCCAACAAGGAAACAAATTGTGTATTAAAAACCTTGTACAAAATACATGCTCTGTTCTTTCTCTGCTTAATATCTTCCCTGCTTGAAGCTTGGCTGTTGCCCAAATGCATCCACAGCAATGCCTGGTGATAACTCAAAAATGCGCAGTTAGTCTGTGTGTAGTTTCAGCTCCTGAATGCCTGGAGAGAAAGTGTATTATTTTTCAGAGAGAAATATACTTGATCACATAGTATAATCATGTTTATGTGAGTTTTTAGATGGCCAAGATAAGGCAAATACTTCTGTAAACTCCTTTGAGAAAAGATGAAAACTCTCAAGTGAAAAATTCCTCACTTTTCAATGTCATTTTATCCACAAGCAACTCTAAGCCCAGCAGAGAGCTTTCTGCACTACAGCAAAAAACTTCTTTAGCTTGCCTTTTTTTTTTTTTTTTTTTTTAACCTTGCAGCTATATTTCATCGTAAAAAATAGTTTGAAGAAAGAGTAAACTTTTGCTCTTTGGTCTATCTTGACATTCCTCCCGAGACACATAACAGGAATTTTTCACGTTCATTTTTGTCTCCTACTTGCAGGAAACAGGAAAGTTGCAGTTCTTAATTTCCAGGCTTCTGAAATCAGAAAGATAAAGAATTTTTATGTTAAAACAAGATATCTTTTCTTCCTTTAAAAAAAAAAAAAATAGAAGCATCACAAGCTAAAAGCATTGTTTTAAAGACATTGGATATTTTTGCTTTAACTATAATAAACAAAAATGTTTAGTTATGCCACGTGCACTTCCCATTTATTCTCTGTGTAACCATACTAGGTGAGAAACAAAAATCTGTACTCATATACCAGTATGATACAGACTTTAGACTGTACACTATTGCAGACATCACTGTTGACTGAAACCCAGTACTGTGGAATGAAACCAAAAGAAGTTAGTTTTTTGTTTCATAGGATCAGTTTTGTGGATGCAAAGGGAAAGGTCTTCAAGCACATTCTATCCACATCTGAACGAATTAAGATGAAAACATCTAAAAATAGTTAGCAATTTTAGGATGTCAGTTTTGGTGTCCCCCCTTCATGGGCTTCTTTATGGCCATGACTATGCTCACAGTCAGAGCTCTGGGATTCCTCTCACATCCAGAAAAACTCTGAGGGTGGCAAAATATCTGTGCCATGTATTACAATTGTTCTGATGCTTTGCCAATGTTGAAGAGGAGACAAGTGCAAGAATATATCTGCAACTGTGGACAGCCATGGCCTTACTAAGTCACAACCAAGCGAAGGAAACAACCAACCCCGCCATCAATCCAGGTACCCAAAGCCAAACTGGCACAGTAAGAGCAGGCGCCTGCTGCCAATGATTAAATTAGAGGGATCCTTAGAGCTCACAAGGGTCCTTAACAGACATTACTTTTGCAGAGTAGGTCAGGTTCATAAATTCCCCTCACTGTGCAAATATATATATGTATATATATTTATTATTACTTTTTTAAAAATTTATTTCTTCCTACGGGCAGACTTGTGTCCATGGGAGTCTTATTACGACTGGTGCAATCTGCAGATAGCTCCTAAGAAAACAAATGCAACTTTCTTAATGCATGGGCTGCAAGTATAATTTAAATAGGGTAGTGGCCAGTGATGAAGAACTAGTCAGATTCCTTCGTGTTCATTTCCAGACATTAATGTTACAGAAAGACTGTAATATTGTGTGTTCCATTTATTAGCTATTTGCCAACAGAAAAAAAAAACTGAGCTGGGATTCTTGACGAAGTTTTTGCCTGTGTGACTACTTAGAGTATATTCTAATGACCAGTACTCTGCAAACTTTAGTGAGAACTATAATCTGCTTCATTAACATAGTGAAGTGGTGGGGAAAAAAAATCAGAGAGGCTGGTGACATCCAATGTTTCAGTTCAGTCAGAGCCTCACACAGCTACCCTAGCAGCAGGAGCTTTTGACTGTATCTCTTTCACAAGTCTCATGAGGCTACGCATGGCAGAGTACGATATAAACTGCACAATAAAACAACTGTTCTCAGCTCTGCACGCATGTTTATAATGAAACATCTGCAGCTCTTCCACAAATCTCTAAATATTTTTCAATTATCACATCTTAGAGATTTGAATCAGTCCTAATGAGTGGCACAACATCATATTACTAGTAATTTTACATTGTACATTAAAACTCTAAGAAATGAACTCAAACCAAACAGAAAAAAAAAAACACCTTGATCTGCCATCACAGGAAAAAACCCACAAATACCTCAAAGTGTACTATCAGCTACAGTGCCGGTTCACTTTAGTGGATGTGTGAAAGCAAAGAATAATACTATACTTCTCTACAGAAACTTGGAAGTCAAGATTATCTGGAAATATTGTTTCTCTCTTTGTCCAAAATTACAAATATAGAAATCTGCCACATGAGTGGGATGGATTTTAGAGCTGATGAACACTGACTACCTTGTGTGGCGCTCACTGGGTATTACAATACTCTCAAGGCATTTATTTAGACTGTTCGAGGTAGGAACACAGGTGAGTATTTGCCTATGTTGGTGAAAAATATATATGATCAAGCTGTTTTTTTCTTTAAAAGGCTTAAACTTATTGAATCATTCATCTGCCTGATGCCACCAATACCTACATAACAAAAATATAATAATTTATTAATATTTTGATATATACACTATTTCCTACCTGACTATTGTGTTTTTGTGACTTTGTCAGCATTCGCTTTTACATCTGAGAAAACACCATCACTGACTAAAAGCCAAGTTTAACATTTTCATTTCATGCACAACTTCAAATGAAAGGCTTTCATAGTAGGAATGGAGTATTTCAAGCTGCTTAATTATTGTTGTTCTTCAAAATTCACCAATGCATGGTTTGGATGGATTTGTGTAAGACTGGGCAGTAAACACCTGATTAAGCAGGCTACGTGAATCTGCACATAGATTTTACATTAGGATTACACAGTCATTTCAAATTATTTAGAAGTAATTACATGACTGATGCCTGATGAATCAATATGTATGCATGAAACCACCTGAAATATAATGCATATCAGTAACAAAAATGGGATATATGCCAAGAAGTGGTATGCATAACACTATCCAGCAACAGAATAATCAGTCATGGTTTGCATATAAGCTAGTAATTATCTGTACACACTGGTTAACTTTCAAGCTAACTGCTCTTTACTTGACTGGTATGCATGAAATGGCAGAATCTGCTCTCACCAGGTGTTATGTGAGTGCTGTCACGTTCGAGTACAGGCAAGTGAACAGTTAATTTGTCCTGAACAGTAATCTCGCTGGGCTGTGCAAAACATTCCCCCCCTCCACACAATTTGTCAAAACACAGAAACAGCAAATGAGAGCTGGTTGTCTCAAACCGGAGTACGTGAGGATTGCTAGAGCAGGGCTCAAGCGCCCGGGCACGTCCACCTCAAAGCTGTGGCTGCTCTGGGGTCCCATCGCAGTCCTATTAGCTCATAGTAACATTATTGTTCTGTGTCAAAGTAACTGTTTTACCTTCCAGAGTGATTTACTGGGGGAAGGGAGTGAGTTAAGTGATGAGAGGAGAGAGTCCCATCGCAGATGCACATGGTTTGTTTCAGTCACTGTTACATCCTCTCCTACTACACTTACTATATTAGAGGGTTAAAGTGGAGTAGCATGGAATATTTTCATAACAACTTGGATTTTTAAGTGAGGAACTTGCGCTACACAAAATTAAAGCAGGACGCCAAGTAGATTAAGTGCTTAGAGAAGGGGAGGAGTTGGTGGGGGAACTGCAACCTTACAGGAAAAGGGAGAGAACCCAACATGAAAAACAGGCTACGAGGACAGATTTGTGTTCCTGAAATGCTTATTACCATTTGAGAGAGATGACAGCAATCAGGACAAAACTAAACAAAACATGAAAAGACAAGGCAAAGCTTATGAACAAGCTGAGAAACATCTCCCCTGATATCTAGGTAATGACAGAAACACACTGCCACACGAGAATAGTATCAAAGATGAACTAGATCATTTCTTTTGAGGCAAGTAACATGACATGGTTTCTTCAGAGTGACTGTTTCCACAGCCAGGAGTGGTACAACTGCAGAGCCAGCTCCTCCTCATGCCAAAATGACAGAGCCAGGAAATCCAAAAGGCACTACCAGTGTGCACCACCAGTGATGAAGTACACATTATGAGATATTCCCCCCAAATTGTGTGAAGATCTCAGTGAAACTAGGGCCTAGATAAGCTCCTGATAATCTTTTTGATATAAATACTAAAGACAAACATCCTCCTCCAAGCTGGAACAGGAAAACAAAGGCTGTTGACTTACCTGAATTTGGATGTCACTCTCAAAATAATCCTTTCACTTGCTCTGTGCCGGGGTCAAGGTCAATGTCATAGAAGCACGGCCTTGTGGGCAGTCCTGGCATGGTGCTCATCTGTGGGAACAATAAAATGAAGTTATACTCCCACACCTGTAAGCAGATAATCACTCGACCCATGTAAATGTTACATTAAGAGGAAAAAGGCTGGATTGTTCATCATGGACTCAATCACAGATTTTTTTTTTCACTAAATTTTTTGTTTCTGTTAAAAATGTCAAGCTTGGTACTTTTAAAATTAATTTTTAAGTGTATGCTTCTAAAAGACAGGAAAGAGAAAAGAAAAGCCACAAAATACAGGCTAGCACAGCAACCTAAGAATAAGATCCTCAACAAAACGTAGACACTTTGGGACTTATTTGTTCCTCAGAATATTAATCCAGAACATTTATCCATTTATATCTACTGGGAAAAATCACGCAGCAAAGAGTAAGAACATAATTGCCCTAACTCACCTAGTGATGTGAAAGTGTTGAACTCAGACCTATCCCACAGAAAACCAGAATATAGGAGCAGAATTAATCACAATACTTTTATGACTGATGACTTAAAGTAAGGAACAAATTGAAACAGTTGAACTAAACATACATGGATTACAGTTGAATCCTAATTTAGCAGTTAGAATTAGCAGATTGAGATACAAAGCTAAAGGAACCCAATTATCTCAAACTATGCATAATTAAGATCCTGATTTAGCATAAGACACCAACATCTGCATACTTTTAAACATGTAAATAGTTTTGTGGACTTAAATTATATAGTTAACTACAGCTCTGCTCAGGCTACTTATACTAGTATTTACAACAGGCATTTTAGCAGCAATTAAAGACACATGGCTGATGTGGAAACCTTGAGGTGCTGGTCTATGATAGCTTAAGCTATTTTAAATCAGAGGTACCACAGCTTCTCACCTCCTGTGCCTCAGGACTCCCTACTTCTCCCTTGTGAAGAAGATGTCTGGAAAGCAGGTTCAGCAGAAAAATGCTATTTTCCATCTGCTTCATCTTCTCCTCTTTCAGCATCTTGACCCAGGAGGGGCTTCCCCAGCCCCAGCACAGGGTAAATGTTGTGACTGTGGGGTGGCTTTAAGGCAGGACCAGTTTGGATCAACTTGAATCACTTTGTGTTCACACCCTAAGTCTTCCTGGGATGACACTTAGAAGTCCTGAATATCTCATCATATTTCCACTAATTCAAGGCTCTCTGAAAATAGCATTTGGGCTTAAGGATCCCAAAAACCCTTTCAGTATCTTAACCTCAGAGGTGGAGGATGGCCCTGCTGTATCAGGCTCTATATTCATACCCAAAAAGATGAAAGACATGACAGCCTCTGGAAACAAACCTGCAGTTCAACTTAGCTCACCTGTTTGTTGGCTAAGAGCCTTTAGGCAATAACATTTATGTAATAGATGCCAGATTTTGAGGAATAAAATTTTAGCTGGGGCAAGTCAGCAGAGATTGTTAAAATTGGTGGTTAATCTGACCCCAGGAGGTAACCTTCAAACACATCTGTGTACAAAAAAAAAAGAATCACACTGGCTCAAGTACCAGAAACACTGCAAACAGAATGACCTAAGAAAGGATCAGATTAGGGTATGTTTTCATTATGTGAGCTGAAACCTGTTGCTGAAAAGGGATCATTTCACCTTGTGAGCCCCTGGGATGATTCCCCCTTGGAGCTGGCTCTGGCACTCATCTTACTGCAACCAACCTCATTCAACACACTGAATTGATGAAAAGATACATTTTTGTGGTCAGGGTTGGTCAGCTGATGAATTAAATCAGTTTACTGCGTGACCAGATCAGCACCAGGCCACTGGCTGCAGGGGAGCGGCCAGAGCACGCCGTGGCCGGCCATCACCTCCCAGCAGGGCCGGACACCATTCTCCTCCATCCTCCCTAATTCCTCAAGGAGCACAGCTCAGCTATGGTGCTTTCTCTGGCCAAAGGCAAGCTCTAACAGGCTAATTGGCCTCAAGAGAGGAAAAATCCATCATCACCACCACCCAGCTCCAGAGAGCCAGATTTACAGCCCCCCTCGGGCTGGAGCAGGCTGTATTTCTTTATAAGTCAACTTGTTCTGTTCTTTCGGTGATTGAGTTAGCATCTCCCTTACACTTCAGCTTCGCTCCAAACACTTATGTAATGTTTCCACCGTGGGAATACAAGCAAACGGTCAGACCTCTCCACCACAGTCCCATTTACTCTGGAGAGCTCAGCTGCTGTCCCAGAAGTTAATCCCACGTTGGGAAGGGGGAAAGGACCTGGGAGTGCTCAGTAGTGGTGCAGCCATCATCTCACTTGAGATCTAGCTCTGAGAAAAGCAATGCAACAAGCTCTTCTAGTGGACTCAGTCCATTTCCTCTGCTTTAAAATATAGTCCTTCCTGATCCTTTGTTATTGCATGCAGTAGGATTAAAAGACAGAACTGTCAGTTTGCATCGACCAAACCCTGCCACTGATTGCATGACATCATTCTATTGGCTGACATATTGCCTTGGCATCTTTGCTAAGTACTAAAACACCTTGTTACTATTCTTTATCCGTTGGCCACACTGGTTGGACTACTACATCATTAGGGTTGCTGAATTATTTTCAGTCTCAGATTCATCCCAGTTTATGAGTTAATGCCTGTCAAGAAACTGCCTTAATGAGTTACATTTCACTGGGAGGGGAATGAACAAATTGCCAAAGACAACTTTCTGGTTACTCTGTGTATAGCAGTTCTACATCTGGAAGTCAAGCCACAAATTCCAGGTTCCCTTATTATTATTATTGGTTTTTTAAATTTTTATATGTACAGGATTGGCCAGTCTTTCTTTTCTGTGTATAATAAAAACAAGAATCAGTTTAGGGGAGCTTTTCCTTTTTTTTTTTTTTTTAAAAAAAAAGAAATGTTAAAAAAAGTCCTACATGTGTGTTTTGGTGTGGCTTTTTGCCACACCACCTACACTGGTGTAACTCTGCTGTGTTAACTAATGGAAATCTATTACATCTATAAAATGTGAATATCAAACCAGTTTATTATCAATTCAGGGAATGCAACTATTCTCATATTGAAAATTTAAGTCAACAGAAGGGAATTAGTTCATCTGAATTAAAATTACTGCTGCGTAAAATGAAGTACAAGGCAAAAATACCACAGATGAAAAACTTTGGGACAAATACCTATGTGAATTACAGAGCTAAAATAAAACACATCCTGTCATTTTCCCCATGGCTCAGACTTCCAAACAGGCAAAACCATGTAGATTTACGATCATTTCTCTCCACTCCCATTATTTGGACACACAGGGGTAACGTGCAGCAGAATCTATTCCTTTTTCATTACTTCAAGGTCAATATAAGGAGACAGCTGGCTGGCTGAGGAGATTACTACCAATTATTCCCTGGCCAGTCCTCCATTTCTTTCCTGCGGCCAAGAAGAAGTAGGGAAAAGAGGCCTCAGTCACTTTGAGACTGAATCAAGGCATCAGCTGACTGGCCTTTCACATGGCTGTGGGCTCAGAATGACTCTCTTCTCTCTGCTTCCCAGGATGCTGAAGGAGTTCCCAGGCTGGTCTTATCCCCAGCAGGCATGACCCAGAAGCATCTCCCTCCCTGCCTTAATTAACCAGAGCCTAGATTTTTGTGCACGGGGAGGACGCTCACCTGCCCCTCGCCTGCAGCACAAACCCGACCTGCGCAGGGGCTGGCAGGTTGCCGTCACCCTCTCCAAGGCTTTCTGAGATAACTTCTTACTAAAATTACCTAATTCCTAAAACTTGAAAAAAGGGGAATGGACAATGAAAGAGAAAATATGCCTAAAACATAAATCACTCTGGTAATTAGCAAGTATGTACAATGTGAAAAAAAAAAACACAGAAACTTACAGTCATACAGCAGCTTGCCAGGCATCTCATACAATATACACCCTCTATATACTGCACAACTCTCAACCTTAATATAATGGCACTTGGGTTATTGATTGGCAGCTATGCAACACCACACAGCGTGGTTGTGAGGAAAGAGAAGAAGCAGCAGTGAACGACAGCACATTATCCACTTAAGACCACAAACTCAGTTTAGGTAGCCAAAATAATCAGTACTTAATTTGACCAAAACTGTTGGACTAGATGATCCTTATGGTCCCTTCCAACCTGGTTTTCTGTGCGTCTATGACTCTATCATACTGCTCTTGGGAGAATGAATATATAAGGCATAAACTTTGCACCTTAAGATTGAATGCAATTCATATGAATGTTTTATGCAGGGGAAAAAAAAAAAAAGGTGGTATAAAGAATTCATCCAGCTGCTGCCTACAATACATCATTCAGGAATTAATAGGACCTAGTTTTGTAGAAAATCACTGGAATTAACCATTTTCTTCACAAACTGTAAAACTGTCTACATATCCACAAGAGGAAATCAACTGCAGAAAGACTGTGAAAAATACAATGATTATTTATTGCTATGTTTAGGAGTTAAAAGCAACAACTCTTACAGTCAGCTATCCTGAGGATCATTTATGCTCCTGGAAATGCACAACTGATGGAACATAAAATACGATTTTAATTAAAAAAGCATGAAGGCCACTGTTATTTATACTAGGCATTTATGTTCTTCCAGAAGTTTACTTAATGTGACTAAATAAAAAAAAACCCACAACATAAGAAGCTTCCTTACAAAAGGAGGCGGCCAGTTATTTTTTTTAAGGAAGCTGTGTGCAAGTGCTGTTCCACACCCTCTCCAAGAACACATCCACTGTCACTGGAAGAGTGACTAAGTAGAGCTTCACCAGAGTTTCATTTAAACTACAGTTACGTGTTGACTTGTAATCTTCATTGGCCTTAAGATCTGCAAAACAGTTGCACAGTCAAGCACTAAGACTCTGCTAGCCAGGTTTTTATGGTCCCAAGAGGAACTATTCTGCTTAGCTTCCTTTTTTATCATACAAATGCCTATCAGTGGTTTACATATCCTGTCTTTTACTTCAAGTGTGTATCCATCCATGCATATGTATGTGTATATGTATCTCATACATATATATTTGAAAAACCCTTCCAGGACCTGAGATCCCCTTAACTGGGTTAGCACAATGGCATGATTTGCAAAACAGATGGTCCTGAGGATGACATCCAAGTCATGTTTAGTGTCTTTTTCACCTGTAAGACAAGATGTGTCTGTTTTACAGGCCTAGCATGGTTTCTAAATAGAGAAAGAGAACCAGAGGAATCTGTACTTACCCAAAGTAGGGAAAACAGATGACTAGAAGACATAAAAAAAAAGAAAATCAGCAAACAGCTTATTGAGGAAACCTCTCTATTCTGTGGCTTATGGAGTTAATGTTGCATCTGGCAAGAAATGCAAGTAATTCACATTATCTAATTGTATCCTTTTGATAATTAAACAAGTTAAGACAACCCACAACCATTTAAAACTTGAAATACTGCAGAAAACAGATGTTGTTTCTCAAGAGAATCCAGCACACACATGACTGTGGATAACTCCTCAATAAAATCTGACAGGGGGAATTGCAAAACCCATACTCCCTCAGCAAGAAACAATACAAGAGGAAACTCAAGAACAGCACTATAAACCCGCATGCATTGTGTTAAATGTGCCAGAATGCGCTGGAATCCTGAGGCATGGCACGAAGGAGCTACACTTCATGGTTTCAGTAACATTTCCTAGTGTGAGTTAGAGCTCTGAAAGACAGATCCACTAGCAGAAATTTGCTCCCCTGCAGTGCATCTGTCAGTCTCAGCGCATGAGAAGCTGAGAGGAAAAGCTTTCTTCCCTTCTTCTGAAGAAATCCCTCCAGGTCTCCAACCTTTGCCTGTCTTTAGGCACTCTTTACCTCCAGTGTCACGTTACTCCCACTGACACCAGTGGTGTTGGCCATGCACTGGAAGGCGGCACCAGGGGAACTGCAGTCCATAAGGGGGTGGTAGAGATGACCAGTCACCTCACTGCATGGCATGACTAGAGGAGTGAGTGCAGATCTTATTACTGGATGCCGTAAGGTACCTGCACTCTCCCTTTTAAATCTATACTTGGAAATTTTTCGTACGGCTATCCACACAATGAGGGTAACGGGTAGGGCTGCAGCACTCTGAAGCATGTGGCTGTGCCAACACCTCCAGTGAGTGGTCACTTAATTCATCTTCAAACTGAACTGTCCTACACTATACAGAGGCTCTCAGTGTGCACTGAAGAGGGAAGCCAGTGCACAAAAGTTAAGCAGCATATCCTAAGTATCTCCAGGGTCAGCTCGTAGTTTGTTCCACAGATCCTGAAATTTCCCCACTCTGCAGAGCTGCACAGCTCCATCACTTCAGAGGCAGCTCATGTTTTGAATGACAGAAAAAAAAAAAAACGTACATGAATATGGCAGAAAAGGATCATTAAGAGAACAGTATTGTTTGTCTTAAATAATAGAAGTAGAACAGAATGAAATGGCCAAAACAAAATATGCACAATTTAGTCCATGCACGCACACACATTAGATAGGAGAACACTACCACACCAGAGACTGACCTGATGCTCAGGTGGCCTTTCACCACCTCTTAAAAGCAAACAAACCTCAAACTCTCAAGTTAGGAAAAGCAGATGCACAATGGTGGCAAGTTGGAGCTTCCTTGGAAAAGTATCAACCTTTAAAACCAGACTAATAAATTCAGCCTTGGAAATGGCAATAATTTCTAAAAATCTACTTTAATACCTACATAATGCTTAAGAAAATATTATCTCACTGTTTTTCATTGCCTGAAAATAACAAGGATTTCTAAAAGCAGCTAAGAAACCATCTTTAGTCAGCCTTTAAATAATGGTTTACTTATAAGTTTTAATGAAAATTTGCCAAACCTGATAATAGCCAGCAGAGGTTGGGAGAGTGAAGATCATATTTCCTTCTCAGGAAATATTTAACAAAAAAGGATCTTGTTGCAATGTATAAGAACAATCACAGTAAGAAACTCAACACATTAGTCGCTTTCAAAATGATCAAAATAATGTTTGAAAATAAGCTGATGCTACCCTGACATATGCTGTAGTATACCTTGCAATAAAAAGCTGTTTCACTGCCATGCTGACTGATATCAGGTGCAGAAATCCATCTGGTTTCAATTATTCAATTATCATTGTCTCTTACTTTAATGTTTCCACATTCTTGGCAATTGTTTGATTTTGTGAAAGGATTTACAACAACAAAATGCATGGACATTGCTTTTCTGCCATCAGCATCTGGATGAAGTTATAAAAGTATTGAATATTGATTATACAATCCTAATTGACCCTGCCACCACGTGCTAAAGTGAGGCAGAAGTAGTTTGTGCCCTGTTGCATTCTCTGAGGGATTTCCAGGACCCTACAATCTACTCATTTTGAGCAGAAATAATCTGAATCCGAAAGTGATCTCCTGGGCACCCTAAGGGAAAAAACCAAAACCCACACAACAGTCCACATCTGTCCAGTACAGGTTTTGGAAAGACATGGGTGTGTATCTCCCAAAGGAAGCAGGGGATGAGAGGAATCAGGCAATGTTTGTTTGGCCAAGTTCTTGGTGAATGGGTCAGTGTAATACCACTGGGACTCCAATGTTGCTGTTAGTGATGTGCTGAAGAACTGAAGACCCAGAACCTACATTTTGCTAGCAATTAAATAAAATATTTAGGCACAGATGTAATCTGTAAAAGAACAAGCAATTTCCCCTATTAAGTAAAACGTTAGTGACTCATATATGACTGCAGTTCCTTTCAGCAGAGTTGTCTCAACTAATTTTCATCTTAGAATTTCTAAAACCATACTTCAAGCGGGAAAAAATGATCCCCCTAGTAACAGCACAATGGGATCAATAATTCAAATTTTACTCAAAAAATACAACTCTCTCTCTGAGGTAACACGTCAGATGTTGTTAGTTCAGTGTACTATTTTTTTACACTATCCACAACACAGCATGGTGTTTCACAGGGTATTCAGAGCTGTTTTCTGCCTTAGATAGGTTATTTGATAAACAAAATACTACAAAAATGAAAGCTACAACAAACAACCCCCAAAATCACTCCCCCAAAAGCAAACCAATGAACAAACAAAATCAACCCACCAAATCCCAAATAATCAGCCACTAAGGAGATAAAGGGGAGAGAAAAAACAGGCCTACAAATTCCAGGTGACTTGTTCCAAAACACCTCCCTCCACCCCAGCCCACTCAAATCCATTTCCAGAAGTAATTGCTCCCTTGGCCATGGCCTACATCCTGATTTTCCTTTCCCCCTTGGGCTTTTGACAGAATCCTTGGCAAAGGATTCTCATTTGCTGCCTCTTGTACAAAATCACCTCCTCAGCCAGAAAAAATCCTTCCCTCCTGTTCACTCCTGATGTCAGTAGCTCCCAGGGCTGTTCCCATTCTTGACGAATGTCCAATATATCAGACAGTGCTGGAAATGTGCCTCTGAAGGAATAAATCCAGAGGATAAAGGTGCTCCTCCCATGTGCTGTTTCAGCAACAGGAATATTTGAAATATCTGATGTTTGTGGGTACTTAATCCTCTTACTTTGTCCAGTGATTGGGTCTCCTGGTGAGCAGAGGTGACCAATCTCCACTAGAAGCTCAGGTTCTGCTGAAAGTAGAGCAGATTTTGTGGTATTTGGGGAGGAAAGGTCTTGGGCAGACCCACCCCAACCACTTTGCCTTTCCTCAGGGACTGTGCACCCTTCATTTCCTCCTGTTTATTTTTTACTTGTTGTTCCTCTAGAATGGCCCTTCTTTGAACACTGGGAGCACATCCCACTCTTTGCTCCCGATCTTCACTGTGCCATTTTGTTTAAAATCCTCCTAACTTTTATACAAGACTTACCTTGCTGGTCAGACAGCCTGACATGTTAGCGCAGGAAAGCAGGGAGCCCTAGTTACAGCCCAGAAACTGGAGGTGGTGGCAACAGCAGACTACATAAAGCAAATATCCATGCTCAACATGCAATAAACTTTACCCTTCCCAGTAAGCCATGCTTGGAAGATCATTGGGAACATCATCCCATCATTTCAACGACAAATTACAACATGGAGAAATCCCAAACGACTGTATAACTATGCTGAATAAAAGCACATTTAACTGCTGCCATACTAGTCACCTTGGTTAAAATTAACTGCATCCACTGACATCTGAGTGAGTAAAGTTCCCTAAGAAACATCTTATTGGGCAAAGATGATGCACATATGTGTATATATATGGGAAGAACCGCTTCTAAAAAACGTAAAGGGACCATAGGACAGGACCACTTAAAATTAGTTCCTTTTATTTGTTAAATCACCAAACTGGCTTTGTCTCATTACATATTTTAAGCTAAGTGCCAGTGGTGACCTTTGTAATACGAAAGGGTACAAGTATTTTGGGAAACACTGAAGCAACAGGAGTTGAAAAAGTGGAAGAGGTGACCATACTCCGCTAATCCTATCTGAGTAGCCATGCTCTGGTTTCAGTACCGGGAAACAATAAAAGCTACAATTCACATGTGCAGTTTGCCTTCCTGGTCTGTGGTTGTCATGGGAGATGTTGGAAAGAAGAGCCGGGCTGCTTGTCTCCAAAGAATGATCAGCTGTGGTGGGCACCAACCACTATCACTGTAACATCATCAAGTATCAACCTTGACCTGTGAGCATCTCTACTCTCGTTAGTTTCATCTACTTTCTCAAGTCACTTGTTGCTTGGATAACCAAATTAAATTGCTTGCTCCTTGTAGCTCTTAGCACACATTATTTGGTGACAAACTGAAGCAAACAGGAAATAGGCAATTACAAACAAGCACCTGACATTATAATTATGGATACTGCTGCTTTCTAACCACATGCAATTTCATCCCATTTCTCTCCAGGCAAATTACTGTTTCAATACACTAGGTCAATGCTATCTTAGTTGCACTGACGTATTGAACGACTTTTCCTTTCTATTTGTTCATAACCCAGAAGGATCCAGAATGGATCCAGTTTGTCTGGATATGAGGACACCAAATTGTTAAACTGTCTGTGTAAATTATATTACTCAATACCGCGTGTTCTCTAAAATCATACCAGAATGTACTGTGGTTCCCTTTGACAATAAAACAAGTAAAATTGAACTATATTATTTAGATCACCAGTTTTCACCCTATAGTCTATTGACCCACTATTTTAACAGGTCTCCAAAGGGCTGCCAAGAAAAGCGAGCCTTGAATAACCTATGCTAGAGTTCACACTTCTGGAAAATGGAGGAGCATAGAAATGCGTTGAAAAAAGCTGAAAGCCACTGACTTGTGAGGCACTAGTGCCTTCAGAAGAGCCACCTTCCTTGCAAGTTTTCTGAACTGCATTAATAGCTCTAAGGAGAAAGGAAAAAATTCTAGCCATGAATGTGTGACTTAACTCTCATATCGCAATACTGATTTTCAAAGTTTCTCTAAGGAGATACTAAACCTCTAATTTCTGTTCATTGGGAGAGAACTGTGAGGGAATAAGCTGTCAGATAGATTTAATTTTCAAAGGACACCAGCCAAAATGTTGTGAACTTATGGAGAGCACAATCTTTATCCTGTAAACATGCATCCTCACATAATATAATAAAGATTTATATTTCTGTAAATAAAATTATTTTCAAAGTACTTCCAAATATGAATTAAACACATTAAGTACATCTGGGAAATACATGAAATAAGATCTCAATTTTAAAAGGTGAGTGAGATAGGAGGCAGAAAAGGTTAAATCATTTGCCAAAAGGAGCTGAGGTGCTGCCAGGAGAATGGAACTTGAAATTGGTAACTCTGATTCTCATCTTAGTCTCATATAACTGAAACTCAAAACTAACTATGCTAAATAGTAACATTGCATGAATCATCTTTTTCTATTACGTAATGAAGTCTTTGTATCAGTATTTTTAACGGAATACAACTTCCTCTATTTTTCACACTTTGCTCTGAAGTACTTACTCAGTATGAACTTGCATTAAGTCACTTTTCTAACCACAGTTTCTGCAATATAACAAAGGATTATGATATATTCATATAAACAATAAAAATGTTAAAATGTCCAACCAAAAGCAATAATATTTGGAAACATACTTTTTTTAGTCTGAAAAACAAATCAACCCTCAAACAGATGCTTTGTGGGTGGTGCTCAGTATTTTTCCCAAATGCAGCATGTGAAAGGACGAAAAAGTGGAAGGTAGTAATGAATTTCTGCATCCCAAAGGAAAACAAGTTGACAAATCTCTTTTTTGTGTTTTGACAAACATCTAGTACAGGAATGATCTATAGAACTTCTTCTCAATCACTAAAAAAATTTAAAAAAATGCCATAGGAAGTTTATTTGTGTACATATGGGGTAAGTCATAAAAAGACTAAAATAAAATGATAACACAGATATAAAAATCAGAATATAATCTCTCTAATACCAAAGCAAAGAAACCAGCAGACTAAGCCACATGTTTTATTTACTCTTATGGTAGAGCTCCCAGGCTCCTTCTAATCCAAACAAACCCTGTCTGTAGTGAACTTTCATTTTTGGCAAACAAACCATTTACAGCTCCACTGCTCAGCCAAAGGCACAACGAACACAACCTATGGAGGTTCAGCCTCTTTCCCTCCTGGTGACCTCATGAAAGAAGCTCCCGCCATGGCCCACTGACCTCCCGGTGGGCTGTGATGCCCCCACAGCTTGCCCTTGCCCACCTGCCCGGGCATTTGCCTTGAAGAGAGGCTGCTGGTGAGCACGAGATCTCTCCCTTGGTCACAGCCATGGATTCTGCTGCTGTCTCGTCACCAGCATCCCACCCAGCTGTTGGGATTCCTGTCATTGTCCTCGTACAAAAAAGGCCTGTTGCTTATTTGTGGGAAAAATCTTCTTTATCTTTGCTTCCATGTTACATTTCTCCTCTGTCAGACTGCCTAAATACTGACTGTGAAGTTATTTTTAAATTGATTTTCTGTGAAAGGTATTAAGAAATATAGTTTTTTTCTTTTTTCCTGAGAAAAGTAAAGAGACAAAGAACTTCACAAACCCGGAGGAAGCTTATTTGTGCTGTCACAAACATGCCTTGATCACATTTTGGCCAGATTACCTGCAGAGCAATTGGTTTCCATGTCTACTTACCGCATCACATCTTTACTACAGGTGCCAAATACAATGGCGTTGATGCTCTTTACTACAAATCGGATCAGAGCTCTACAGTCAGCACAGCTCATTCAGGGTCTCATGCACACAAACAAATCTGACAAATGCAGTGCCAGCAGCATAACGTTACTTCTCTCTGGTGCCCAGGAAAAAGGCTTCCCTCTGCTCACCGTGTGTCACTGCATATTCTCTCTCCTTTATGCTCCAGCTGCTTTGCTGCAACTGTGCTTGAGCCTGCAGGACAGTGCAGAGCACGTGCCCGGCCACAGCTGAGAAATGCAGGACTGGGAAAGAGTCATCAAGCGTGCAGGAAGGTGGGAAGTATCTGTATCTACTTTGCTGCAATTGTTTGTGAAAAGTCATCTTTTATCTCCATTTGATTTAGTTGAGTAACAAAAGCCCCTAGTGCCTTGCTTTCTATGTGTACAGAGCAGCAGGGTGTTGGGTACGTGCAGAAAACTGGCACAGTGTGTTCAATTAATACAGAAGTTACACACCTTAAATCAGGCAGAAGGCAGGCAGGGAGTGAGCCATATCACGTCAGAGCAAATACACGTGTCCCAGCATTTTGTCTCTGACAGGGGCTGGTGCCAGATGCCTTATGGAGAAAAGCTACAACTATAGGGGCTGACAAAGCAATCTCTGTCCAACAGTGGGGGCTGATAACTGGCCCAACCCTTGAACAACATGCTCAGAGCTTTTTTCAAATCACTTGCTTATATTAATTACAACCCTGCATATTGTTGATGGCCACAACCTTTTATAAATCTTGCTAAATTCTTAGCCTCAGTGACTTTCCTGTGTTAATGTCTTCCACATTTTAATCACACATAAGAAAGTATTTCCTCCTTTTATAGAGGCATTAATATGGATGCCTGGCAACATCTCTTCACAGACCAAAGAAATATTTCAAAGAAAAACTGGTTTCCAGGCAGTATGGAGACAGCTTCAGATAACCTTTAATTCTGCTTAACAGCACAGGGACATAATGCAGGTATAAATAAAAGTCTATGAAATTCCTAAGACTTCAGATGTTACAGGTACAAATTTTATGTGAACATGGCAACTTAAAAATTCTTGGATTTCTCAGTATACCAAGTATTAGAAAGAAGTTAATATGTCAAGAGTCCTAAAACTGCTTCTGCATTAAAGAAGCTGAGAATGATCCAGTCAGCTTTAATTAAACAGAGAGAGACAAAATGGTCAAGTTGCTAAAGAATATGAACCTATTGCCAGACTGATCTGGGGATAACCCCAGAGCTCAGTTAATAGCAATTAGCTTTGAGCACACATTTTAAATCAGTAAGCCTACAGAAAACACATATTGTGTGCAAGTTGATGAGTACCCTGTTCTCAGCAAGGAATGCGTAGACATTAATGAGTGGCTGTATTATAGTCTCTGAAATACTCTTCTAGTTTTTTAAGACGTCTAGTTACTTATTCACTAATTCAAATTTTGGCTGAAAAAGATACTTTACATGAACTTTCATTTTTATGGTATTCAGGCTATAATGCAGAAATAACTTGGATTTTCTCTTTCTTGTGAATAGCATGGCATTGCTCCTCCAGTTAAATCATAACTTTTGAGTTTCAACAAGCCAGCTGAAGTGGTTGGGATGTCACATGAATTTTACTTTTTTGTGGATCTGCTGTGATTACTGGGGAGGGCGATGAGAAATCTGGCTGACCCTGAAAAAAAACAACACAGGTCAGGAAGTCACTTCTGGGAGCAGATGTTTGTTCTAATTGCATTTACAGGTGGATGCCATACAAGGGGAAGCTGGCATTTAACAGGTACTGTACTCAGATCCATTTCATTGTCATTGAGGTTACTATTATTTAAAAAAAAAAAAAAAAAAGAAAAGAAAAAGAAGACTCAGTGAGAGAGAAGGGAAAACAATGGCATCCTCAGGGCACAACTCCAAATAACCTAGGAGATGCTATGCAACATCCTTATCACTAATTTCTTCTCATTAGATATTGACCCTTGCCTAGCTCATTCTGATATTTCAGGCTTACAGTCTCTTTGCTGGTGAAGACCCTCAAAAGCCACCCTCTTCAGAGAGGGCTGTGGTGGGCAAGGCATAGGAGCCCAGGGTCCTGCCCAAGGCAACACAGACTGACAGCTTCCAGAGCACAGGCCCCTGCACCCGAATTGCTGCACAGAGGGGCCCGGCTGCAAGCCTGCCTGTCTGGCCACGCTTCAGTTCACTGAGGGGCTGTATGAGATGTAGGACTCTGATAAACCAGCAAGAACTTGGAGCAAGAGATTAGACAGACATTCCTGTCATCTCTTTGCCTCAGTTCTTGATGCCTAAATATCTCAGTCAGCTCCTAGACAAATAATTTTTACCTGGAGTGATACAAGGCAAAGGTAAAATAACAGAGGTTACCTATAAAATGCTCAATATAGTAAACTATAACTGCTGTGGAGCTGATTCACAAGCAGATCAGATGTCCTTCCACTCAGGGCACCAGCATCCCTCAGAGGGTAGGGGGCTGATCCAGCTTCAGCAACATGATTTTCATTTGCGGACACATGTCTGTCAGAACTCTAAATCTTATACTGTATTACCTTTGTGACTGATATTAAACATGTGTCTGGAGAGAATCAAAGAGTTGGTTGTCTTGAATCTGGGAAAATTTAAGGTTTTCTTCTTACTTAAATGTCAAAAAACATTAACATAACTTTGTACTTTATATAGTGGAAAGACTCCAAAACTAGGCAGTGTTCCATGTACCTGCCGTGATAAGTAGAAGAATGGTTAGCTATAATATAGCCCTATTAAAAAAGAAAAAAAACCCCTCCCCCTGTAAATCTCTTTCCCATTTGGGAGAATTCTGCAGTTCCTCATGAAGAATGCCAGCAGCAAACTGTCATGCCAAATCTTCCTCTACAGTATGTATTTAGTTCTGAATCGACCCCAGTGAAGACATCAGAAAACATCAAAACAAGCTTTTAACTGCCCCATAAAATGAAGATGACTTTATCCCCTTAAAGCTGAACTTTTATGAATACAGCCCTAGAAAATGGTACCCTACGAAACCAGTAGGCATCACACTGCAGTTATCTGGGATTCATCTTGTATACTACTATTTTGTTTCAACTGTAATGGAAATCATGTTGAAAGGTCTACAAGAAAGCGTATTTTTTGATCAACATGGCTTTTGTATCTGGGAAACAGAATTTAGACCAAATCTTTAATTAAATGGTACACTTGACACAAACAACCCAAGAAAAGAAAAAAAAAGTGCTATCCTGTTAGAAAACGTCATTTTAAAAAGCATAAAATATTTTCCAGTTGCAAGGTATACATAGGCTTAGCTTACATTTCAGAGTGGATGCAGCTTACCCAGAAAAAAAAGCATTTTTATGCTGGAACACGAATGCTCACTGCCAGATTTACAAGAATAGCCGTTCTGCTTGAATTTTAATCATGTCTCATTCCATCATGATACGTGTGCATGTGTGCGGTGGGCATTTGTGTATACATTCACCAATTCTCCGTTCGCAGTTTCTTTTTGATCAAGGAATAAAGTGTGTCTCCCAAACATGTCCATTTTGTAAAGCACATGTAAAGCATTAGGAAAAAAGTAACTTGATTTGAAACAATTCCTGCCATTTCCCTCAGAAAAAGGTGGAAGGATCCATCCTTACTACAAGTTTCTGTAACAGAAAGTGTGGTCATTGTCACAGCCTGCTCAGCCACCAGGCTTTTGTGTGCACACCTCTGCTGGTAGAGCTACATTCAGAATAGGATACCTTGCTGGTAAAATACACTGATAATACCAGTAAAGCACACCTTACAGTGAATGTGGCCCATCTGTGTGGGCTTCCATTCCTCACCCTATTAGCTAATTAATTCAAACTGGCAACTCAGGAATGGAAACAAAGCTCCAGCTCAGAGGGAACACAGTTATGGGACTCGATGGTCCTTGTGCAACATAGGCATTTTGCATCACTGACCAGCGTAAGCTATTAGGAAGCCTTATTTACTTGTGCGGACTTGTAGTCCACACTTTTTTATACTTTGCCATGCAGGCAAGACATGTAAGTGTTTCAAAATGAGTTAGCTAGGGCTTTTAATCACAGCTTCTCCTTCTACTCCTGGATGACTTCTACTCAGCTGGTGAAATGCAGAGCTGCTCACACAGAGTTTGTGCTTCTGTCCAACCTCAGTGGTGGAACGCAAACCTGCACCACCTCTTAGGGATGCCAGCCTGTGGGCTGCAATGCCGCCTCAGCTCTTTCTCCTGAAATGATGGCCACAGCACTGGCACTAGGATAATTTTTGTTTCCTTTCTGATCGAGTGCCTGGGAGAGGGAAGATTAGCCACTTCAGAGGTACTCATGTCATTTGATGTCTCTGAGACTTCTTTTTTTACTGGCTCTGACCACTTCAATAAGCTTCAGTATCGCTTTGAGTATCTTTCTCCCTCTTACATATAATCCTTTACAGATTACATGTCCTGTTCACCGGCAGGGGAATATCTGAAGTAATACATCTGTTTGTATAGCTGTGCCAGACATTTCTCCTATGCTCTTCCTGTGCTGTGTTTGTAATTGTATCTGTCTTTCAAAAATTCGATTAACGGACAGTTAATGAAAATTAATTAAATTAGTCCTTTGACAACACACAGCAGCACCGCATAGATGACATATTACACGTTTGTGATGGCGCAATGAGAAAGAAGCAGCAAAGTATGTATAAGTCTCTTCCGCATCCCTCAAAATAATGAGGAAGGATGCTCTAAAGTTCCTTGTTAGAAAGGATGGGATGTGATACACAATGTGAAACAGCTGGTGATTTCTAAATGAGGCAAGAGGGAAGCTAAAAAAAGACAAAGGAGAAAGCTAAAATGGATGCAAATGTTGAATCCTGAATGTCTTCTATTTATTTCTAATGAAAAGAACAATCTTAGCATTTTTTTGAGGAACAAGGGTGTAAAATATGTCATAATTCTACAAATGATGGTTTAAAAAGACTCTGTTATTTGGATGAAGACAGGCAAGAGATGGTTCAAATAAATTACTAAATAAATAGATCTGCAACATTTCATGAGAGAAATAGTTCTCCTACTGTCCAAAGTGGTTTGTTTTCCAGCCAAGATGCAAAAATCCTCAAACACATTACACTGTATATCAATGAGACTTTTGCATTTGAATCTATTCCAGCATATCCAATATATTGGGGTGAAGGAAAAGAGAAGAAAGGAGGAGGAGGGATGAAAGATATCCTAATGATCAGGAAGGCAGATGCTATGAAGTACGACTAACCTATTTGACAATCAAAATGATTGTGTGAATAAGCACAGGAATTTTCTCCCCATGATCACTTACTAGTTGCTTCTTACATTACTCAAAACATACATATTCTGGACAATGTAACCTAGTTGTGGATGTTTCTAAAATCTCATTTAAATGACTTTATTTATCCTGAAAATACAAGTCCTGAACTGGAAGCATCCTTAATGGTATCCTGCCACTAAGGGTGCGTAGGTGTGCAGGTAGGGAGATACACCCATACATGTAGGTAGGTATTCTGAGTGCCTATGCAGGAAAAATTTTCCTGTCAAAAGTAAACCATTTAAAAATAATTGCATTCAGTTTTTATTCAAAATTTACTGTAAAGTTTTTCCACCTTGTACACATAAGCTCTCAGTTTATGATTTGAATTTATATGAGATGTTAACTTTTTTCTTTCTTTATGGTATCAACTATTCCAAAGCAAAATGATGAATGACAGGCTGAGTTGACAAGGTCAACTATGTTGAAATGCTCCCACTATTTCTGTCTTCCTGTACCTGTGATTCACAGCACATTAGTCACAGTGTGTGCCACAGAGTCCCTGTATGCTCTAGAGCTATGAAGTGAATTTGGGGATGCAGCCAAACAACTTAAAACTTTCTGCCTAATATGCAATGCAGCACTTTGTCTTGCCACAACAGAAACCTTGGGTCAACTTGCTCAAGTGCTCTGCATAGAGCTAGCACCGAGAACGGAGCACATGGGCTGAGTTTGCCACAGCTTGCCTTCTCAAGGCTTACAGGCACGTTTCCCTTCATGGCCGGGCATTCCAGAGCATCCAGCTGCAGTAATTTACCTTGCCTGTAAAGTAAAGCCATGTTGAGCACAGCCTTTTCAGGGAAGCTGGGCTGCCTTTATGGTACTTGTCCTCTCAAGAGCTGAGAACAACTTAATCATACAGAATCAAAAGGAGAAAAAAAAAAAAAAATTACAAAGCTTCCACATTGCTCTTATTTGTTCTGCTCTTCTTGTGGTCTATACAAACAAGAGAAAATTAATATGGAATATAAACGTACCAAACCAATTATAGTTGCTCACACTTTTCAGACAAGCACCATTTAGTGTTAGCTGCCACCTCAGAAGTCAGCCAAGATGGGCATGTTTCTGCTTAGCCAGAGAAGAGGACTGTGCCCAGCAGAGCACCTGCCCATATCTAACCCCAAGGGACATACGGTCTGGAAGCAACACTGTGCTTTGAGCTCTTACGACATTTCAGAGCAAAAGGAGCTATGAATATTGGCAGCAGGGAGGGAAGTGGGGACTGAAATCCTCATAAGTGGATATTTCAATAAAATGAGAATCAAATTATACATTTAAAACCAGTTCATTACTGTTATATTGTAAGCAACCAGGTAATGTTCTTTCAAGTACCATGGGATCCAAGGACTCATTAAATCAATTAATAATATGATACTTTATGTCTGTTCATCAGGTGAAATTAGTAGCACGCTGTGTTCTACCACAGTGACTCTTCTTTGCCCACTTCACAATAGAGCAAAACTGGTTATCAACATTTTCACTGTTTGGGTTAAATCCAGTGTTAAATCAAGTTGTAACTTAACATTCCCAGAAATGACTGAAAGTTACTAAAAGCAACAATTACAAAAATATTATAAAACCGTTATAACAAAAGAAATTGTTACTATAATTAGCACTTATTTTACAGTTGTTTTTCCCCTGAACTGCTTTGAATATAAGGAGATAAGTTCATTTGAGCTCTAGTCACACAGTTGCAGCTTATTGGTTCGCTGTGGGTAACCAGCAATAAATTTATATGATCAAACCCACTGAGGCACTACCGAGATGGTTTGGATCACAATGTAGGAAAACAGCTAACACAAATTTTACAGCTTTCAATAATCCTACGTATTTCACAGACCAGTCATATGAAACTAATAACTGATGATGAGACTGTTTATTATGGAAGATCCTTGCCAAAGTGAAGGAAGATCTACTAACTCAGGAAACAATCACAGGGAAAAACCCTCCTCTAAAAGCATATTATGCCTAAGACAGCAAATAAAGGAACATCATCATGTGATGTGAAAGCAGAAATAGCCACTCAGTAAGCAGAGGGTGTGAGCTGCCTTCTCAGCACCACAGCTAAAATTCCCCAAACCAAAGTGAAAACCAGTCTCAGACTGTATGTGGGTCCAGGACTGCCATCCTCACTTGTTCATCATGTCCCACGTTGACACAGCACAGCTCAACATAAGCAACCAACACTGTCTTTGGAAGCAAAAGCTAGCTATATATTGAGATGAACATGCCATTGAGCCAAAGGGTATACATTCAGGCACAGTGCTCTGCTACTGACTGTCTTATTAACTTTGAGACCACAGGTTCCTGTGCCCTCTGTGCTGTGTGAGGTACCATCACAGATCTCCACGCTGTACCACACTGCATGCAGTTCTGGGCTCCCCACTTCAAGAAAGACAAAGAATTACTGGGGAGAGTTCACCAGAGGGCTACAAGGACGGTTAGGGGTCTGGAGCATCTTTCTTACAAGGAAAGACGGAGAGAACTGGGTCTGTTCAGCCTGGAGAAGACTGAGAGGGGATCTTATCAATGCTTATTAATATCTTCAGGGTGGGTGTCAGGAAGATGAGCCCAGAGTCTTCAGCGGTGCCCAGTGACAGGATAAGGTGCAACAGGTATAAACCGAAGCACGGGAAGTTCCCTCTGAATATGAGGAGAAACTTCTTCACAGTGAGGGTGATGGAGCACTGGAACAGGCTGCCCAGAGATGTTGTGGAGTCTCCTTCTCTGGAGACACTCAAAACCCACCTGGACATGATCCTGTGTGACCTGCTCTAGGTGGACCTGTTTAGCAGGGGGCTTGGATGAGATGATCCCCAGGGGTCTCTTCCAACCCCAGTCATTCTGTGATTCCATGATTCAGTGCTTCTAAAAAGCATCAAAAAGTTGACTGATGAAAAGAGTTAAGTAAGCACAAACACAGAGCTTTGGAGACATTTGTGTTTTAGCAGAAAGGTTTTGACTGTCTCCTTCCAAAACAATGTCTCTCACACTAAGTTACCATGACGTTAATTTGATTTGATTTTTCTTCAATTCTGCTCTTCAAAATCAAATTAGATCATACTGGTGGCTATAATTCTCTGTTCCAAAGTATATACTTGCAGCCCTGTTCCATGGTCTGGAAATCCAAGTATAAAACAAACCAGAAAACTTTAATTTCCAGATTGAGAGGTCACTTGCAAACAAATTCCTGAAACCACCACCTTAAAAACAGATTTTCAAAAGTCTTAAAAGCTTTGGGTCAGTGACTAGACTACAGATGTTAATCCAAAATTTGAGTTGTCTTCTGAAACAACCAAAATATGTCCATCCCTATGCAGACATCCAGGACCACAATTCTTTCCCTTTTCTCCCCATAAAGGCACATATGCCTGACCACTTTCATGTCTAATACCATGGCCCCTTTCCAGAGTAGTGGGATATCCCCCTTCCTCTCTTTAAAGACATGACACTGAATCCAGCTGAAACTATACTGCGATTTGGCTACAAATACCATGTGCAGCATATCAGTTCCTGGAACTTCAATTTTGATGTACAAAGCAGTGTGTTATTATTGCTGAATAAATAAAAGATTACACAATAGCGAAAACAACCCACTTCCTTACAAAATATTGCAAGCTTAAAATCAATGCTGCAGAGTATTTTGTAAAGAAGAATGATTGTAGGAGTCATAAGGAAAGAAAATGGACTGGGATTGTGATGACTGTAGCTTTGTAAAACCTTGCTCTATGCAGGGCATTACTAGAGTCAGTTCACCTATATGTTACCAAATCAAACTTCAGCAATTCCTACTTCATTAGACATTGAGGTTCCACAGAAAATATTGCAGCTGTGAAGAAGCCAGAGGAAATCTTCCTAACCCTCAATGTCAGTAATATGGCCAAACAAGATGCCAAAATATTTGCTCCTTGATTGCGCTATGCAGACTGGCAGGTCTGTCCCCTTCACTGTCATTTCAGCCCATCCCAAGAGAAAAGTTCATGTTTCCTGAATCAGTTGTCCCATGGCCCTCTCTATAGGTTCATTAGCAGTAGTATGTGCACAGCTGTAAAACATCTGGCATACAGGTGCATGAAACTGCATTTGCTTGCTGTCTGGCTAGCCACCACACATTTTTTGGAAGGACAACAAACAGTTATCGTGTGGAAAGACAGCCAGTACTGTTGTGCTCACTGTTGTAAGTTACATTTATTTTCAATGTGGTAATCTCCAGAGCAAGGTAGAAGAGTTAATGTTATATTCATTTATTAAGAAAGAAAACTTTCATGGAAGACAAGCACAGTCCTTCACTCTGGTACCGATAATCTAACTTGGATCGTGGTTTATTTCCGAGGAGGAAGTGGGTGGGGCTGCAAGGCGCACTTTAAATAAATCCTCCTACATGGTCTGAAAGGGAATGGGAGCAAATACTTTTATTCACCAGCTTGAACTTACAAGTTAATGCCAGCAACTTTATAAACATTAATCTTAAATATAGCACCAAGGACAGACTAAACACAAAACTCCACAAAAGAAGTAAGGCTTGTATAAAATCAAAGTTGACATATAAAAGGCAGCTAACACAAAGCACAGAAGAGTACATGTTGCTTTCAGCATAAGACATTAGACATTACAAAAAATAAAAAGAGTAAAAAATTAATTCAGTGTCATATTTGCCAAAGGATTTGATTAGGTAAAATTGCTAATTCCAAAGCCTTACTCAAAATAGTACAAGACAGACCTACATGGCAAAAATGGGGATGTAACTCACGCACAATGCCTGCCACAAGCATGGCAGGCGTACATGTGTGAGCTTTAAACAACAGGTGCAACAGGAGCCATAAAGATTTCAGCAAGGACTAATAAGCCACATAGACATTCATAATCCCTCAAGAGCTTGCACTTCAATGGCAAGCTGCATCTGCAGCGCTACTACCACCCAGTTACGTGTTTGCTTACTGATGGTACAAACACCTTAGATTTCTGCACCTGTATCACAACGGATATAGGGCTTGTGTTGCAGGTGAACAGAAGCAGCATTTGCTATGTGCCTGTTCATCCCCAGTAACTCATAAAAGAAACTTGATGAGACACTGGTGGCACTATGAGTCTTGCTACCTGAACCACGTTCTCAAAGAGCAGTTTAAGAAATAGATTTTCTGATTTACAGTCTATTAAATATTTGTGACTTAGTCCATATGACAAGCTAACATGCCCATTCAGCTTGCAAACTCAATGTGCTTACTATTGCAAAACCAGATTTTCCTCTGCTCTTCTCCCCCTCTTTCCATTAAGAAAGAGCACACTCTATAGCAATACAGCACGAAACTCAGAATATGGGCAATATACAGGAAAAACAACAACTGTGCAATCCAATGAAATTATCCAAGCAATGCTGAAATCATGAAACACTGACTGGTCTTTTCCAATCACTGACATGCATAACAAAATGTTTGCTTTTTCTTTCTATGTTAACTTTCTTCAGAGGACTTTCTCTCCCTCATCTCTTCACATCTCTCAAAAGCCTCCTGTTACTGAAGTGAAACTGAATAAGAATGAATGCTAAATGGGTAGTCATGAAGACAACCAACATGAGACAGGGATTTCAGAAGGAAGGACAAATCTTTACTCTAAAGCAAAGCTTTCCAGTGTTTCAAGCACCAAAATGAATTGGCAGCATGAGGTGATAGATGCTTTGGCAGAGAGAAAACTGACAACGTAAAGTGAAATATGGGTAGGTTATTAAAACAGCAAGTTTTGCAGGCACCTGCACTTTCCTGAAGTCCCAATCAAGTTTCCAAATAGAATTCCTATTTGGAATTAAAAAGGAATGTCTCACCTATTGTCAGAAGCTTTAAGGCTCATTTAATTAGTCCTGAAAACAAACGGGTGCAATATTTTCCTTAAGTGATGTTATACACACAACTTGTTTCAGTTTATCTGTGTTTCCACAGACTTCTTACTTCCCTGTCTTTGCTGTTAAGGCAGCTGGAGTCAGTTAGCAGATGTCTCTCATTTTGATACTCAAACAGCAATTCAACTATATCCATAACTCTTCACACAGGCTCTGTTCTCCACTGTGTCATCAGTACAGGATCAAGCCCTCTAAGCATGTCACTGGCAGCTTTTTGATTCACAAGTACCTGCTAGGAAGATTTACCAAGAAAAGTGAATTTACCTCCCCCAAACACCCTGTAGCTAGGTGACACTCCAAACACTTCCAAAACAGATGAAAAATAACAAAAACCTTTATTTTCACTCAAGAAATAAGAACAATATTCTGAGACATAACATCCATCACTGAATCAGCAGCTACTTCTACCTACTGTTCATCCATGAAGAACAATCTCCAAGAGATGAAACAAAGACCTGAAAAAGAGCTAGTTTTTAGTAAATAAGTTGCAAGGAGTCAGTGGTGAAATTCCAACTAAAACAGTGAGCATCAGTATGCCCTAATGCACCATCCACACTGTAGCAGCGTTTCATAAACTATTTCAAGAACAGGCTTTGCATCTGCTTGGCCTGGAGGACCTATCATGGGATTGGTACTCAAAATGAAAGCAAAACAAATACCTCAGATGCTATTACAAACTTCTGCTAGGAAATATGAAGATTTTGCTTTCAATTTTGTTAAGAGACTGGCAGATCCCTCCAAGGCATTGCAGAAAAGTAACTAAACTTCAAATCACAAACAATTTAAGGCGGAGGTTTCTTGTTTACTGTTATGGGGTTGCTTGATTCTAGTTATCAGAATTCTTTATTATTTTAATAAAAAAGTAAAAATACAAACCAACAACTTAGAGCATTCCTAGCACTTCAAAATTCAAGACCATGTGTACAGCAGGGAGCAGGGAGGGTTAACCCTTGTGTATTAACATAAACAAGTTGGAAACCAGTATTAAGGAACAAGTATTCAGCACAAAAATTAGCACAACTCTGCATTCCTCGCTTTGCTGTCTTTCCTAACCTGTACTCACCTCTGTCCTCTGTTCAGGGTCTCCAGGCCCTATCTCCTCTCTGGAAGGAGAGGATAGCAGCCTGAAGAGGATGGGCTGCCCCCAGGCAAAGGTCCAGGTGTTCAAATCTGGAGGGAGCACTGGAGCATTTCCCATCCAGGGCCAAGAGGCTGGTCTCATAGGAATGCAGGAGTTTTGTGTTAGCTCTGTGTAAGCTAACCAGGGACCTGCATATCTTCCTCTCATGCAGTAAGCTTGAATTTGTATATGCACTCAAGTCAGTAGCTTTCTAATATCTTTACATCTACAGCATCTGCTTGTCAACATGCTGGACACTAAATGGAAGGGACATGCTAATCTGGCACTATGCTCAAGGAAATGTTTTTGAATAGATACAACAAGCTGCAACATCTCAAAGGATTTCAAGACTCAGGTTTTACTATCGTTCAAACGATGCCCTAAGCAGCAGTACCATGGTACCATGAGCAGTATCAGCCTGGTTTCCATGCAACTCAGGTAATTTCCTAATTCTGTTGCTTGTCATGGACAATTTCATTCTCATCTGAATACAGGGATTGTACCTCACTTGCACCTCCTCTGTGACACTTCAGAAAGTTACCGATGAAAAGTGCTGTGTAAGACAAGGCATGTTACTGCAAATATATTATACGCTATCCTATCAAATGGGGAGAATGGCACTGCAAATTGATTTTGAATAGTCCATTTGGGAGTTACTAAGGATGTCCATAGCACAGTGAACATCTACTGCCTGCCATCTTGTCTGTCTGCCCACTATCAGCAGATATGTATCAATTAATGAACAACTTCCACAATACACTTTTCACCTGCTTTATCTTAAGGGTCCGTGAAGTAACTTGTGATACAAGTCAAACAAAACTATTCAAAATATGCAACCCCCCTCCAATCCAGTCTCCTTACTGTAGAGTCATTTACAACATACCTGATTTATATTTCATTAATGCCTCAAGGCATAAATAGGCACGCTAAGAAATCAACAACCACTTTTACAATTAGGTAATTAAGTCTGCAAATTGCAGTAAACACCCACAGTTCCTGGCTATCAGCTAAAGGCATTACTCAGAGGAGAACCTTAATCCAACGGGAGTGAATGAGGAAGAACAAAAAATAGCTAAGTATGTATGTTCCATTTGAATGAATACAAAAATTTATTTCAGGAGAGAAGATGTTGCTTGGAAAATGATTATTGATTTTGATTACTGGAGAGGTAAAGCAAAATTTTTACATAGAAGAAACAAAACATTTAAAGTCTAGCAGCTGGAAGAAAAAAAAAAAGGCATTGAGAAGAACATGGCTTTGAAGAGAGGACAGAAAATAATATATCATCTATGAAATGATACTCAAAATGGATAAGCGAGTAAAGGCCTCTTCACAGCAAGAGAAACAACTAGAAACTGCGAATCCCAGTGATTCTCAGATGTCAACAGGATGGAGCAGCAGAAGAGTATTTGTTGCCAGCTGCCAAACGGTATAAACTAGCACATCCAGAACCAATACATGGTGCCAACTAATGAAAGAGGTGATGAGATTTGTCAGTGCAAGGAGGCCTGACCAGATCACTCAAGCACACTTGTATTGATACCTGGATGCTGGAGGCAACCTGCACAGACCTATCTTGCTGCTTGGGAGTACATGGCAATGACAGCCAAAGCCACTGAAAATTATTTTTGCTTCCCTTCCTGATTTTGCCTGAAGATTTGCTACACTGAACAGGCTGCCCAGGGAAGTGGTGGAGTCACCATCCCTGGAGGTGTTTAAAAGGTGTTTAGATGAGGTTCTTAGGGACACGGTTTAGTGCCAGAGTTAGGTTAGGTTATGGTTGGACTGGATGATCCTGAGGGTCTCTTCCAACTGAAATGATTCTATGATTATTCTCCACATCTCTAAAAACTATTTTTTTTGAAGGACGGACAGGAAAACAGCACAGGGAGAAGAAACCAGTGTTGGGAGGAGAATGAGAGGGACTGGCAAGCCAAGCAGAAAATATGTCCTGTGCAAACAGTGATGGTATTGAAGACACTTGTGAAAAAGTAGCCAGCAGGAGCAGAGGAAGGACTAGCTGAACAGACTAACAGACCAACAGCAGAAGATCTGATCAACAACAGGCAAAGAACGGAAGGACGTGACTTCAGAAGACAGCTGCTGAAAGATGGAATAATGAAGCAGCAGTAATGATATTACAGAATCCTTATAATCACACCTCTCTGAGGTCTGGGAATATGTATCATCTCTAATGTGGCACAAGCATCTCAGTAGCCTTAATTTCAGGAACAATCCTGCCCTGGTGCTAGTGAACGAGTTAGAATTGCCATTTTGAAGACCTCAAAGTCTAAATAGCTGAAGCAAACAAGGAAAGGAATATTAAGATGTCAAGGGTTTCTGAGCAATACATGTTTAAAACAGTAAGGAACTACTTATTAAGAATTTATCATATGCACCTTAAAAGCCATTCTCCATGGAACTAGGAATCAATATGCCATTACATCCAAAGCCAGATAATTTTAAATGTAATTAATCTTTTATTCCATGGAAATTATATAGAGCTGTTAAAACTGTGCAAAGAAAATTACACTCTTTAGAAGCAGTGAAAAGGCAGAAATATTTACACCTGATTTCCTTCTTTTCCTTTTTAGGAAATAGTTTTCTTCTATTATTTCTACAGATTTTAAAAACCATTTCAGCAGCTAGTTTTCTCTACAACTCTAGTCCTCCTGCAGTTTCTTCTACAGTTGGGCTCAAGTACATCACAAGATACATGAAACAGAAAAGGATGGGTTCAAGATGCATTTACATTAAACAAGCACGTTCCTCCCCATTTTATCTTTAAACACTGAAAAAGTCAATTAGATGTTGACTTGTTTTCCATAAAACTACAAAAATACTTTATTTTTTTGTTTTCTGTTGGTTTATAAGAGCTCCTGCAACTATGTTCAGCATTTGTAAGAAAACTGCCCTCCTATAGCACCTGCTTCTAATGCTTCCTCAGCAGATTTATCTTCTGAAGTTCTCACTGCAGCAAGTTGTATCAGAATTGCTTAATGGAATAAAGCTAACATGAAGTACCTGGCAAGGCTTCCCCTGACTTGCATTAGCAATGAACACATTAAATCAACTATTTAGAAAAGCAGACCTAATCACAACATCAAATGAGAACAGACTCAGATTGTCTTCCTCTGAATGCCTGGTGGTTTCTCCTCATTTTACAAACGAATATTCCAGTTTCAATTTAATATGATCCTGTAGATAATTTACAAAATCACATGTTAATGCAACACAACGAACAGGTCACTCACAGCACTGGTCCATACGAGAGGGGTGTTTACTCTTCAGTTAAAATGGTTTCAGGTGAAGGTTTGAATTTCAACATAAATTAAAGCAAATGTATTTTATGCACTTGTCAACCTTTTGTGCAAATTTAACCTTAATTTGTCAACTTCTTCTCTGAATTTAGCCATAAAAAAAATTCCTTGAGGCTTCAGACAAATCGCCTTTTCACTTCCTTTTTGTTGTTTTTCACAAAACTACAGATTTAAGTTTACTGGAAGGCAAAGTACATTTTATTAAAACAATTTTAACAAGTGGAAGCTCATTCTGTGGCAAGGGCAAAAGTTTGTTTTCCAGGGATCCCATTTGGCAGGAGTCTAAAACTGCAGGCTGGCATGCTTTCTAGAGATTGAAGTTAATACGGAGTCAGCAATGCCAGCACATAACAGTAACACAAGAGGGGAAGGAGAGTTAGGGCAGAGAGCTGAAGAGTTCAGTGCTTTTTGAGATTGGATTTAGGATGTAAGAGCTGCTTACTGCTCAAGAAGTAGCATTAAGAACACACCTTTCATTCAGTACATTCCCTGGCTCGCTCTCCCCTGGAAGAAGCCAGTCCTCTAACTGACACCCCTCCCCACTCTCTGTCCTTTTTGGCAAGCCTGGAAGAACAAAACACGGTGACACTAATGCAAAAGGATGCAACACTTCACAGTCAAGAAGTAAAATATGGGTTTGAGCAACACGGCCAGCAAGTCTCCCCTTTTGAACTGCACAGGCAGAAGAAAGGAGGTAACTGCACACATGCTTTGGGGGTGTGCAGACTCCTGCACAGGCGCTGCAGGCATGTGAAAACACCTACATTCTTTAAATGAACTCAGGACAATTTAATGGCATGCTCATTTTGAAATTTTGACCACACAGAGAAGCCCTGTGTTTAGATACATATGCCTTTCAGTCCAGAACTGATTCCCATAACAGTATATACATTTGTTTGTTTTGGTTTGGTTTGGTTTTTTTTGGGGGGGAGCTGATTGTTGTTTGTTTTTTGTTTGTTTGTTTAATATTCAACTTTCTCTTGGCTGGATCTCTAAAGCTGTAAGTTATACTTTCTATGTTTAATATATGCCATGATCTGGTTTTCCATTTTGTTTCCATAAAACGTTAAGTTTTATGGTGTCAACAACACAGCTAAATTCTCTCCCTTTAAAGAAAAAAGGCCCTTAAATTGTAATTTATTCTCGTGTATATCCTGAGCTGAAACCAAAAACCATTTCTACTTGATGGACCAGAAAGCATACTCTTGATTTCTGTAATAAAATGATGGAATTTTTTTTTCCTCCACCAGCTTTTCTGCTTCCTAAACTGGACACATTCCATCCTTTATGTCAAATGTATCAAAATAAAAGCTGTCTCCGGCTGCCAAAAGAGCTCCAAGGAGGAAAAAGGAGGAAAAAAAAAAGGAGGAAAAAAAAAATTGAGGCAAAAAATAAGAGTCAAAAGAAGGCAAAGAGGAAGGAAAGAGGAGGAAAAAGGAAGAAAAAAGTTAGGCTTTTGAATGCTGTCATAAAGAGCTGAAGGTCATTGATGGAATTCTATCCATAATTGAACACAACTAAGACAAACTGCATGGTTTAATGAAATGGGTAAATAAATGCATATGTTTTCAATGCAGTCCATAATCCAGACACAATGAGGATAAACAACAGAATGATGATTCTTAATACTCTTGACAGTCAGCTGAAATCTCTCTTCTTCAGTTATAGTGAAATTTTCTATGAACACCTGATGATCAAAATAAATACATCCTTCCATCAACAAGTGCATTCTCACAATTTGCATTTCTCTGTGCTTAGAAGGAAATTCTTTTTACATCAAATGATGACTGCTCCATTCATTGCATTCCACCTCAAATAATAAAATTACAAATTGAGTTAAACATGTACAAACTGATGGGTGAAAAACTGCACTTTCAACATAAATCTTCTGGACAGCCTTCTGACCGAACACTGGCTGAACAAAGCCCGGAGATGCTCACGACGGAACTCACCTGTGACCAGGGACACGGGGCATTCATCTTCTCATAAAATGAACAGTACTGCATGTAAGGTACCCAACTCCATCAGTGCTTTTTTCCAGCATAATAACCACAGACCCCTGTATTTTGGCTTATTTCATGGACCAGAGAAGTAAAAGTCACAGCTTTTGTTGGAAAGATTTCTTGACAAACTCCCAGATGAGCCCTTCATTTCTGAGCACTGGCAGTTTTTGGCAGTAGTGCAAATGCAGTAACTCTGAGTAGCAAGAAGCAAGTGTTGTAAATGTAACAGGGGAAAAGCAACTCAGTCATACCACCTATATGATGTTACGACTTCTTTTTTGGCAGTCACATTTTGCCACATTGTGATAAGTATAGCATTACCTAAAAGAAAAAAGAATTATATAAGGTTTTCTTACACCATGTTACCAGCATTTCTCAAAAATTTTGATAAACTACCACCACTGAGATTGCACACTGTACTTCTGTGAAGCACCCTTCAGGTAACAGTGAGTCCAGCAGCCTCAGTGATGTGCCTGAGGACACTTCTGCGGCAGCACCTCTGCTCCTGACAGCACACTGAAAATAAGGAGCCAAGCATGAACTTTAAGTGGTGTGGAATATCATGTGGTTTTGTGGAAAAGACAAATGACGAGTAAAATGAGATCAGGAGATTTATTTTCACTCATCTAAGAGAGGCTTAAAAAAGACTAGAAAAAGTACAACAGGTTTCCATAGGTGACAAACTGCCACAGTTCTTCTGGCCTCAGTCTACTGAGCAAGTCTAATTGAGCAAGTGAAAAAACCAGACCCTCTCAGAGTCTCAGCATTAGAGTTTACTGATGATTTACTAAAAGGCAAACACATCATCCACATTCCTCTGATGCTTTCATTTCACAGTATGCTTACTTGATTGCAACACTAAAACCGGAAGGCTATCTCAAAACACACCAAAACACACCTAATATTCAGGATTGCAGGGCGTTAGTGTGCCATGTCTGTAAGAGGTATTGGTAGATCCAGGATTTAAGAAGAATCAGAATAATCAGAATTTAAGGAGAATCAGAAAAATATTTTCTGAAGATTGCAAGGGATATAAATTATATTTCCTTGACTATCACAAGCCTGCATACATTTCATAATTGATGTGTTGGTTGCTAAATAATTATTAAAACTGGGTGTGTCATTATGCTATTTTGTATTTTTATAGAAACAAGAGCCAGATGATTTGTACCCAACCATCTTTTTAAAATTGCTGATACAGACACATGGTCTCCAATTAAAAAAGGCTAAGTAAAACCCTGTAAAAGTGACATAAAGAATAGTCCCTGATAGGTCGACTGTGCAGAAAAAGAAACCATGACCTGATTACCTAATTCTCACTGATTTTCCTAAAAGCATATATTCCGAGGTTAAGTTTAGACTCGAAGTCTTGAGAGCATTGCTAAGCTTTAAATAGGACAGCATGTGTAGATCTTTAACATTTTTAAAATATTTTCTTTCCAATAGCAACATTCCTATACATGATTGAATGTTTCACTCTGAAGTTCTTCATGTCACTACCTTTTCTTATTAAGCTCAAAGCCCAGCTCCTTATGTTGCCTACAGAAACATGCTTATTAAAGAAAGATGCTGTGGTCAGGCACTCTAGCCTAAAATATCATGCAGTTATAGGATTTTATCTTCAGAAAATTCTGAGTCCCTGGAGAGAAACTGTTTAGCCTACAACTAGCTCCAAACTTCAACATGTTACTTAAAAAAACACTATTAAAAATGTGAAACTGCTTAAAGAGGATGTTCCATTTACCCTAGGCACTTTTCTATGACTTCAAGTGAAAGCTGAACATCCAGCTGCCAGGCACTAACCTGTAAAGCAGTGGTGTAAATTCATTTTCACCAGGGGCCACATCAGCCTCGTGGTTGCCTTCAAAGGACTGAATGTAATTCGGAGCAGTTAGATTTATACAGTCCTAAAATTACATTTGGCCCTTTGAAGGCAACTGTGAGGCTGATGTGGCCCCTGGTGAAAATGAGTTTGACAGCCTTGTTGTCAAGCATCAAGCCTTGGTACAGCTTGGCATTATCATCCCTGGATAGTTACAGAGTTAAACGTTTAAAATATTTCAAACGAGCCAAGTTTTGCTAGAAAATTGAACCCCTGCACATCTTGTGCTGTATCTCACTCAGGTTTCCTGCAGCCATCCCGAACTGTGCTGCGACCCAGCACGTTGCCTTCCAGTGCTGGAACCCCCAAGTGAAAGGACGGATCCCACCCACAGCCCCGCAACATGGCAAACCCACCATTTCAGTGCTGCATCTGATATTGACTTTTACAGAATCACCACAGCCTAGTGCATCTTCACACAGCACCTCATGCTTCAGTTTGGGAATGTCTAACTAACATACAGCTTCCAAGCACAGAAAAAATAGGCAGACCATGGCTTGGGCTACATGGCGGCCCAAGCCTTTCCATGCTCAGGTGGTTGTAACTGCTGTTGAGCTAAATAATGTTAGCATAATTTTTCTCTATGACAAAAATATACCATAATATAGCTGTTGCATCACAGTTAGCACTCAGGATGCTTTACTGGTGTTGGTAAGATACCTCATACCAATATATCTTTGTATGTAACCGCAGTAATGGTGAGGAGAAATAAAATTATGTCTTGCCTTACCTGTCCAACTGTTAGCTCAGAGCTGAAGGTCTGTTTCATAGACCTGTTTACAGGTCTATGAAAAGCTCTGTTCTTAGGAGTCCAGCTCCAGGCCAAGAAATAATGGTCTTGGCTTTTGTAAAGTAAAAAAGAAAGCATTTAAACAGAATTTTCCCACAGCTGTGTGGAATATCCATTGAACCGGAGAGACTTAATCTTGGTGTAAAACTAAATATACTCTTATCCCCAAAAATATGAGAAGAAAATGGCAGGGAGAAAAGATAGGTGAAGCTGGCAGACATATCCATCATGGAGAAATGGTTGTGAGAAAGGCAAGTCACTGTTCTGGACCAGCTGACAGGGTGTCCATAGCAGGGTATAGTGCCAGACACAGGAAACCCTGTCAACTACTGCAACATTATTTCTCCTAGGAAACAGAAATTGCTCAAGCAAACAAGGATACATGCCTTATGCTTTCCTTCTATTAACAAAAAAATAGAACAAAATCATCTTTTGACAAGTGATATTCACCAGTGTGCAGGAAGAGCAGACAAGAAGACAGTCACAGAAGATGGTCACAAGTCAGCATCAATGAGTTCCTCTGAGTACCAAAAATATTTCATCTCCAGAAGCCCGTGGGTCACTGTTGTACCACACCAGGAGTACTTTTTTTAATGGACTTCACCTGGGAGATGTCTCTTGATCTATAGGCTATCAAGGTGGTTTTATGCAACCCTCTCTTCAGCTATGGTTAAAAGGTAATGCCCCATTCATGACATTTCACAATTTCAGAAGTGGAAAAAGTCTGGTCTTTTAAAAATAAACCCATTATCACTTACCAATGGTGATATACAGTATGCCAGCATTTATACCTTCTTTTTTCTTAAATAAGGAGGAATATGTCAGGAAGTACTTCAGGATTTTTGAGTGGGTGGGTAGGGCAGAGGAAGATTAAACGCGTAACTTTCTTTCAGTGTCGTCCACAGAATGTAGGTCAGCCCACTCCGATAGAAATACCCCAAAATCCAATTCTTCACATTCTTAGACATAATCATTTAACAACATTGCAGGCCAGGAAATGGTGAATTTTCTTCATGGTCCTGCCCCTGATTTGTCAGGGAACCTTACTGTTTGCATCTCTGGATTCCTTCTTTTAAAAACTGCATCTAAGTTTTGCTTGTCTTGCAAACTACTAAACAAAGCGATATTAAACAAATCTTGAGTATTACAGTTTCTATAAAGCCCATGTCACCACGCTCAGTTTCTAATTTCTTAATAATGCTATTTTATGAAGCATGTGCAGGATGTATCTATTTAAAAATAAAAACATGTGGAAAATGCTCTTCCCTCCATATATAAGCTAGTTTTAACTAATAATAGATATATATTTTGCTATGTAAAAGCATAATATATTTTTAGACTGAAGTTTTCGAAGTTTATGAAGAAAACTCTTGTACACAGGAAATCAGAGTCCATTTCCTGTTTTAACAAGGATAATCCCTTGACCAGTAGGCAAAAATATTCATTCCTCTTTAATGTTAATTAGCACACTAATCATCCTATTATATATTTCACAATTTATTGAAAGCAAGCAAGTTGATGGGGACATTATTAAATTCAAAACATCTTTCACCTTATTTATCCGGAACTCAATAAAATTGTTCAGTCACAGACTTGCAGCCTCCAGCCAGGTTCCTGCTATTAGCCTTAAATCACTTTAAGAGTGCAATAACAGCAAGCTACCAAACTCAAACATACAGCTATTTACATCTGCTAGATGGTTTGTCTCACTGGACAGTCTGGAAGAATTCCAGTTATTTGACCCAAACTGTACAGTTTTTTGCTGCTTACCAAGGAATCAATACTTTTCAAAATCTGCAAATGAACATTTGAAAAATATAGACAGGAATTTTAAAAGGTAACAATTGTTTGTAAATGGTTGGTTGAATCTCTAAATTTCCAATCTGGACCACAAGGCACCATTTCAGAAACTGCGATTTCTTCAGCTGAAGAAGCTTATCAGGCTGAACAAACAAAAACAGGGAGCATGAAACATCATTTCATTTCATCCCCATAGAGAGGAATGGCAGAAAGCTGGAAGTGACAGACCATGGGTGCTGCTACCCAGCTGAATGAAGACAGGCAGCAGCAATACCCACCCCACCTCGAAGCCATCAGACTCACACAGAATCACAGAATGTTAGGGATTGGATGGGACCTTGAAAGATCATCTAGTCCAATCACCCTGCCAGAGCAGGAACACCTAGATGAGGTTACCCAGGAATGTGTCCAGGCAGGTTCTGAATGCCTCTAGAGTAGGAGACTCCACAACCTCCCTGGGCAGCCTGTTCCAGTGTTCTGTCACCCTCACTGAAAAGAAGTTTCTTCTCAAATTTAAGTGGAACGTTTTGTGTTCCAGTTTGTAGCCATTACCCCTTGTCCTATCATTGGTTGTCACTCAGTGAACCCTGAGTCTGGCAGCACCAGCCTCTTCATGCAGCAGTACTAGCAGTACTTCCAGAATATCATGAATGGGAGAACTAGATACCTGTCTGCCCTCTCTAATGCTCAGGTCTGTACTTCTGTATATATAGCATAACCAAAATACAAACCCTTAACACCACTGTTTCAAGACATTTCATAAACTGATTCTTGAGCTCATCGCATTTGATCAGAGTGCACATATACAAGGCTGATTAACCCTCTTATCCTTGATATGCCTTGAGATGGCACCAAGGACAAGCTGTTCCATTACTTTCCCAGGGACAGAGGTGAGGGTTATTAGGGGTAGTCAGCATGGCTTTACCAAGGGTAGGTCATGCCTGACCAACCTCATAGCCTTTTATGAGAATGTAACAAGGTGGATGGATGATGGCAGAGCGGTGGATGTGGTCTACCTTGACTTCAGTAAAGCCTTTGACACAGTCTCCCACAGCATCCTCACAGCTAAGTTGAGGAGGTGTGGTCTAGGCAATAGAGTAGTGAGGTGGGTTGCAAACTGGCTTAGGGAGAGAAGCCAGAGAGTGGTAGTCAATGGTGCGGAGTCTAGTTGGAGGCCAGTATCTAGTGGAGTGCCTCAGGGGTCAGTGCTGGGGCCAATATTATTCAATATATTCATTAACGATTTGGATGAGGGAATTGAGTGTACCATCAGCAAGTTTGCTGATGACACTAAGCTGGGAGGAGTGGCTGACACGCCAGAAGGCTGTGCTGCCATCCAGCGGGACCTGGACAGGCTGGAGAGTTGGGCGGGGAATAACCTAATGAAATTTAACAAGGGAAAGTGTAGAGTCCTGCATCTGGGTAGGAACAACCCCAGGTTCCAGTATAGGTTGGGAAATTACATATTAGAGAGCAGTGTAGGGGAAAGGGACCTGGGGGTCCTGGTGGACAACAGGATGACCATGAGCCAGCACTGTGCCCTTGTGGCCAGGAAGGCCAATGGCATCCTGGGGTGTATTAGAAGGGGGGTGGTTAGTAGATCGAGAGAGGTCCTCCTTCCCCTCTACTCTGCCCTGGTGAGACCACATCTGGAATATTGTGTCCAGTTGTGGGCCCCTCAGTTCAAGAAGGACAGGGAACTGCTGGAGAGGGTCCAGCGTAGGGCAATGAAGATGATTAAGGGAGTGGAGCACCTCCCTTATGAAGAAAGGCTGAGGCAGCTGGGTCTCTTTAGTTTGGAGAAGAGGAGACTAAGGGGGGACCTTATTAATGTTTATAAATATATAAAGGGTGAGTGCCATGAGGATGGAGCCAGGCTCTTCTCAGTGGCAAACAATGATAGGACAAGGGATAATGGGATCAAGCTGGAACACAAGAGGTTCCACTTAAATTTGAGAAGAAACTTCTTCTCAGTAAGGGTGACAGAGCACTGGAACAGGCTGCCCAGGGAGGTTGTGGAGTCTCCTCTGGAGACATTCAAAACCCGCCTGGACATGTTCCTGTGCGACCTCACCTAGGCGTTCCTGCTCCAGCAGGGGGATTGGACTAGATGATCTTTTGAGGTCCCTTCCAATCCCAAACATTCTGTGATACTGTGATACTGTGAATGAGCTCTTAATCAAACCTGTTCACTTGCTCTGAACTGGCACGAGTACACAACAGGGATGCTAAACCAGCACAGCCAAAGCTGCAGGGGAGGACTGGGGTGGGCAGGCAGTGCTGCCGCACCATGGAGAGGCTGCCATGAGCTGCACGGTTCAGCCACCCACTTCCCTCTTTGGCCTGGAGAACACCCAGCAGGCATTGACTAACTGCTCAAATGCACACGTGCACACGTCCCCACTGCAAAGTCCTTATTTAATGTCTGAAGTCATGTGTAAAATCTAAGGGCAGTGGGCCAAAATTGCTGCTGGCTTCTGTCCAAATTGCACTTCCTGCTTTCAACTGGTATGTCTCCTTAATAGCAAGCCCCATGCAAATAGGATAATGTACATCATTCAAAGAGCCCTTATCTCCACATCAGACTCTTGATTTTTTCCTTTCTTAACTGATGCAGTTACATTCATTCTTGTCTGGGATCACAGACTGTAAATCAGAGACAAGGGAATGAAACAGATAGAAAGCATAACCATGCTCAGGGTTAGGTCTTACTGGAACAGACAGCAAGGGTCTTAATGACTCCCAGACTCTCTGAAGGCCTTGAGCAAACTACAGTTTCACAGAGGTGCCCCCTTTGGCTGCACATGTGCTACAGGTGATTCTCATTTCATTTGCCTACACTAATGGTTATTTGCAACCCTAAGACAGCTGCGCGGAGTTCATTACATACAATTTCACAGGTCTGATGAGGTCAAGACACTAACCACCACAGAGAAGAAAACTCTTTCAGAGCATAATGAGTTATCTTTGTTCCAGCATTGCTTAAACTTGTCCACACTAGCCAGGCACTAGCCCGATCAATGAATCCATACTGCCTAAGCTGATGTGTCAAGTCAGCTAATCTTAACTGAAAACACATGCTAAACCGCTTGTGATCTGGGCATACCAGATCAGGAAATTCCTCTGCAGCAGCTCTGACCTACCATAGCTTCTATGGGGACAGCATGGCTGACCACGTCCTCTGCCTCTTCACATGCAAAGCAAAGGAGGCAAGGCAAAATTCCCCCTGCAAGGGACGGAAGGCTATCAAAATGCGTATTCAGGGTATCACTCACTAAAGTGAAGTAACTGTACTTGTAAATAAGCACCTGTTTTAAGCTATTTTAAGTTAACAGTGGCACACATTTATTATTTAAGAGCTTGAACGTAATGTTACATTTCTGTGGATGTCTTTAATAAAAATATATTTGGAAAAGGCAACCAAGGAAACCTGACTGACAAAAGAAATAGATTAGGTTCATTTTTGTCATTAAAAAGTTCATTTTCAAGTGTTTAGACCCAAATTTAAATATTTGCATGAAAAAAATCTTCTCTGACAAGGATTAAATTATGGTAAAATGGGAAAATACATAATATGGACACTGAATACAAAGAACTAATTTTACAATAGTCATACTTAAATTGTATAGGAGGTTGTATTGAGAAAAATCGAAACATTAAAGAGCTTATGAAACCACAGGGTCTATTTTCTTCTCTGATATGTTGTATAATTGTTTTGTATAATTGTTTGTTGTATAATCCTGTCCCAGGACAACAAGTCCTCCTCCAACTATTCAGTCTGCTGAAGTAACACACATGCCTACATAAATTCTTTTTTTTTTCTTCTCAACAGAAAACGAATAAAATCATTCCTTTACTTCTGCTAACTACAAGTGCTGGCCCTTGAGGAACTTAAGGCTAGGTGGAAGGAAGCTGTAACAACCTGTAAATTAACTTTGCCAATACAACCAGTAATGGGACCTGGTCTTTCATTCAGAAAAGGCAATACATTGTACTACATTATAATGTAGGTTAAATATTGCTTACTAGCAAACAGATGAGTCAAGCGATACAGCATGAACTACACACAATCTAAGTGTTTTGCCTCCATTATCTGTTAAGATATTTCTAAATGTAAGAGGAGGAAGAGACGCTGTTGGGTTGGGGGTTTTTCTGGGGATGTAAGAGGGTATTTTACCACATGTCCATGTCACAGCTACAGCAGGGAGTTGCAGTGATCTGAAGCAAAGTATATTTATTTTGTATTTCCAACATACAGTGGCTTATCCACATCAGTTTGAAGTAGTTGAACTAAACAGCATATGCTCAGAGTGTATGGAAATTTCTGAATTATCACTTAAATAAATTATTTTCTATGTACTTTCAAAAGTTTCAGAGATGACAATAAATTTTTCAAACTCGGTAAACTCTACTCTTTTTCTCCTCAATTTTAAAAAGCCTTAGTCATCAGCAACACATGTTCTGCTCTCCTGCAACTACATCCATCAATTACTCTTATGACTTCTTCCTGGCCAGATCTTAGATCACATCATTGGTTGCTGACACACCTCTAGAAGCCCTCCTTATTATTCTTTGCATCCCTTGCCAAATTCAGCTCCAGCAGCGTCTTGGCCTTCCTGACCACATCCCTACACAACGGGGCAGTATCCCTGTTCTCTTCCCAGGAGGATACCTGTCCCTGCTTCCACTGCCTGTGGAAGAGAGGTCAGAATGACCAGTAGAGCACTACTCCTTTGTAAACAACATACAATCGCATTGTTCGCCAAATGCTTTACAAGGCAAATATAGATCTCACTATCATTCATGTTTTTGGAAAATCACCCTACGTTACACAGATTGTCAGGATGAGCTGGGCAATCCACCAACAATTTTTCAGTTGTCCCATAAGAGAGCCTAAAAGAAGTGACAAAATGACAGTTTGGAGACAACTTGCACCACTGGGAAACTGCAATTTCACTTCAGGCGGGCCTGGACTCCAGCTTATGTTCAAAGGACACCCTAAAAACTTGTTAAGCTCTTAAACACTATGAAATAAGAAATTCACTCAACCGGGAACAACATTTTCCTTCAAAAATCATTCATAAAAATTTTTACTTTCAGGCTCTTTTCCCCCTTACAATGTTTAGGTAATATTTTAGCAGGACAGTCCTGGCTCTCATTAGGGCTTTATCACTCCCATAAACTTATTTCAAAGCACACTGGGTCACCCCAAGAGTCCCTTCCCAGAGGACATAGTTTCAGAACTTGTTTTAGAGACTTGAATTGCATTCTCTATGGGGAGGAAAAGAGTATTTCTGTAATAGACTGACGTTTCTTCAGATATGTCAATATCTGAAGGATGTCAGTTCATCGTGAGAATTTGGGAGCTGGCGTGGCTCCAAAGGTTCCACATATTTTCAAAGTGAATTTGCCTGTAATTTTAACCCATGTAGACAAAAGTGCATGGTTGGGAAAGGGCAGTATATATTTAAAAAAATCTCACTGTGATTCAAACACAGCTCTATTACTCACACCAGTGATTTGGTGGTGTCATTTCACAAAGGCAAAAGATAACAAGGTTTACTCCTACGATCAGCCTGCATTCTTGCACGTCACGCGAAAAAGAACAATGGAAACGTGGCTGGAATGTGAGAACGCACCAAACTGCAATGACTCTTTGGGTGAGGGTGGAGAGAAACACACATACTACAAAAATCTAATAATTCTCCACCCAAGCATTGCTAGTGAATGACCTCACTGATTTCCTACATAAACTCCAGCAGCCTTCCTGCCATCACTCTGTTCAGCCAAGCAATGATGTCAACAGTCCACCTGTGAGAGTGATGCAGCCCTCTGGGTCATGGTTGCAGAGAACTTGGATAAAAGCTGTGCCAGTGTTAATTAAATGCACCTCTTGTTTCACTGCTGATTTCCTCCGATAAAGCTCAGCTCATTTTTCCTGGAAAGACTTCGATGCTGTAAGGGAATCAGAGCCAACCACAACACAAAACAAATTTTGCTTAGAGAACATGAAGACAACATGTTAACTATTTCATTTAAAAAAAAAATATTGGTTGCTTATTAGTGCTGGGGTAAATACAGATCTAATTAATTTACATGTGCTAAAGACAAGGTCAAACTACGAATGCTTGGTACTGCAGATAGTTTATTATCTGTTGGCAGTACTTGTCTCTTTCATTTGTAATGCCCTCCTTGATTAAATTGGAGCAGAATTCTAACGACCTGCTTTACCACTGATTAAGTTCTCCCAGGTTGGAGTGAAAGGTGCTTGCCATGGTTTAAAAATATGCTTTGAGTGTGGAGTGTGACCTTTAATTAGCATCAGAATTATCACTGCAACTTTTATGAATGTATTGTACAATAGCATTTATTTTTTTTTCTATATAAAGAAAACTAATTCACTGTCATGACTGGATGCTTTCACCATATGGTATCACCAGGACTTCTATAATCCCTCTAGTCATAGCATCTGACTTACAGCCACTTTAAGCCTTCAGGACATGTCCTTTTATACTCGCTTTGCTCTTGTAGACATTTTCAGACAGCTTTATTAGTAGGAGAACTGTGAAAGGAGGACTCTCAGTTTTGGAATGTGACATCAAAAGTATTCCTTCTTGCACAACTTAAAAAGTACCACTAGCCCTAAGACTTAATTGCTGATAGCAATGCACATAGAAAATCTGAACATCTTGAAATAGAAAAGCGATCTTAAAATTAGTGTTACAAGTCTATTATGAGAGTTTGTTTCCCGATGATCACAACTCTGAATTCTAAAAGGCAGCAAGTTGAACCTCTTGCCATAAATTGAACTCTAGAGAAAGAATTGTATGGCAAGGATGTTAGGTACACATTCATATTAATTCATTCATTTTGTTTTGTAGCAATTGTGATAGTTCCAAGAAGTATTCTGTCCCACATTCCTGAGCATTAGCGATATTTTCCAAACAACTGATGATTGACATCTGTCTACTAAGACTTTTAGCTCATGGGGATCTTATGTTTAGACAGTACTTTGCCCTACAAACTCTCTTGGAATACATAACACTAAGAGTATACTGCCTACCCAGTTCCTGATACGGGAAAAGATCCACGACTATAGTAACTCTCACCAGAGTCAGGGTAACTAACTTGGATGTGTTTTTCACAACCTCCTCCAGTAAGAAATCTCATATATAAAATGTCCTTCACAATAACAGTATTTTTGGGTTCTAGGCAGAAAACAAAAATGAGAGATAATCCTTGAACTTGTTTGGGATATACTCATCCTATGGACAGTTCCTATGGGTTTATGAGGCTGAACTGCAGCTAGTTTGTGTTGAAGCATGCAGACTGTGATTCATTCAGAAAGCTCAACCTGAGAACATTTCACTCTGACACACTAGAGAATAGCTCCCTCGTGGATTTGAAGTAGTTGCTGCCCATTCTTCACATTCACTCCTCACAACTTTATGACACACATCTTCCAGTGCACTCTTGAACCCAAGGCCATAAAGGAGATACTGGAACTTCTGACAAATTTTACTCTGTCACCAGTAATTAGAATTTTGTCTTACACAATTTAAATACACAGCTGTGCTCCACTTCTGGTAGATGCACATAATGTGACCATGAAAAGGAAAGCATGTCCTGAAGTCCAGTGAGTTAAAGTGACACAGTTTCCTGAACTCCAGGAACTCTCCTGGTCAGAAAGTACTTCCTTCCTTGTTTCAAACACTTGATTGTTTCAGAGGGAATTCAAAACAATAGATTAGAAACTTTCAACCTTTCCTAAGTGTACTGCTACACAAGGAAATCAGGCCGTGCTCTGGGAAGATGAGATAACATTGGGAGAGTATTCTTTCCGGAAATGCAATGGCTTTTGCATCTCCTCTCTAGCACCATCCCACGAATCAGCTACACATAAGTAATCATTCATGCTATGAAATTCCAGATGCAGTTCATCTACCGTTTGGGATGAGATGTGTGTGGCTGGCAAAGGCATGAGCTAACTGGCTTCTCAGCTACTTTGGTAAGGCATGTCAGGGAAGAAAACACCAGGAGTTTCCTAATCTGAGTATGTACTTTTAAGGACAGGTAGGAAGAAAGGATGACAATAGCCTCTTTTTAGCACCTCATTGTTTAAACCTCTAAAAAGGAGAAAGAATGTGCTACTGCTTCTGCAGTTAGAAGTCTATCCCTTCCCACCATAACTTAGTTTTACAGAACCAGCAGAAATGTTCACGAGAACTGGGAATAGATCAGGCTCATCAGCTGAAAGGCAATCATTTTAATCACACACTTTTTCCTAACACAATTCCTTTCATCTAAATACATCACAGAATGCTTTGTAGTGATGGATGAAAGATATAACATTTGGAATATAATAATGTAACTACAGATATGTACAGGCTGCAGTTTGAATAAGGAAAGGCAACGGACACGTAAATTCATTTTTCTGCACCATTAGGATGCCTAAGTATTCTAGACTAACTGAAAACATCAGAAACAGAAACAATGACACAAGTAATTCTCTCACACCCTGTAGCCAGCGCTCTTATAAGGTATTACATTTTCCTAATTATCTTTCCATATCAACGTAGAGCTGCAAAAAGTTTGAGGATAAAATTATTATTAAGAACAAAACAAAAACCACCACAACAACAAACCAAACAAGAACTCACCTTGTTCTACACATTATTTTTAGAAGCAAACAGGAAATGCACTTCCCTGTCAAGCTGGGTCAAAGGAAGGGGAGTGAGCGAGTTGAATATTCTGCACTCACCGTTCCAACCAAAGGGTAGATGAATCCAGCTCCAATACTGGCTCGTACATCACTAATCGGCAAGATGAAACCAGTGGGAACGCCCTTCCTCTCAGGCTGATGGGAGAGGGACAGGTGAGTCTTTGCCATACAAATGGGGAGATTTCCAAATCCCTAACAGAAAAAGGAAAAAAAATAAAAGAAATTTTTTTTTGAGATTGCAGTAAAGACAGAATATATTTTCACTTTGTTATCAGTATCTTCTGGAAATCCTAAAATCCATATAGCAATACTTAACCTCAGTTTCGTACCAGCGAATATTTCAGAAAGAGGCAGAATACCATATTTCACATGTTATTCTCTCTTAGTTCAAACCTTTGTCTCCAGAGACTTGACTGCAGCACTATCCAGCTTCTTGAGTGGGTTCTCAACCTAGAGTTAGGTGCAAAAGTTGCCTATAAAATGGCTAGAGTGTGTATTTTTAGAGAGTGTACACAATGGGCACCACACTGAACAAGCAACCTACACCAGCTCACTAGAACTCCACGTACAGCACTTCCCTCTGGGCTCTAATGGCCCAGTTAGATACCTACGTGAGACCAGGATTCATAGTCCAAAACTCTCAAAGGGTATTAATATCTTCTTAGGGGTAAACACAAATGTCCCATGATGCTTTGCTTTGTTTTAATCAAGACAAAAACTGCATGAGGTGATGGCATCAACTTCACTAATGACAGTGCAGTAGTTACTCAAAAAGTGGGAGAAAATCAGGAAAAGGACCTCACAGCAGCTCCCCACACACACTGTTTGTCTCCCAGGTTATCAATTAACCTCCAGGCACCTTCCTCTCTTCTGCTCAGTTCCTTGACAAACAGGGATACAATTCACAAGGCCAGGAGGAGCGGCAGCACTGCAGGGAATTGCCTCTGCATCCCAGTGCTGATGACAATCCTTTAATGACATTGTGAAAATATTTCCTAATGCTACTAAAGTTTAGACTGAAAAAAAAAAATGGATTAGAGAATCACAGTAGGAAAAGATAAAGACATGGATTATTTTGCTTCAGGTACACTAGACAAGCTTATTTTACATCAAGAAAATCAAATTGATTCTCAGGAGATTTGCATTATAGAGAAGATGGCTATACTTCTGCCTGTCTCATCAGGATGCTGAAGTATACTCAGGATTTTTTTCTGTGACACATCACCCATAGTTTCTATTCTTTGACAGAGAGGATCCAGCCATGTATACACACAGAAGCTTTCCCATTACAGAAAATACATTCACCACTCCACATGGTTTTAAAACTGCTTTCAAACTGTACAAAGCCCACATGCTTTATGAATGGTGATCTATTTCACCTTCTAGCATTTATAACCCCTTGAAAAATAATATGAACAGAAGGAAACCAAAATATTTTACAAATATTGGGAGCTTTGTTACTAATATGCATAGCTGTGCACAGGTCTTTGTATGTTTGCAAACTCATTTTTTGCAGATACAAACAAACCACTCACACTAAAATCAGACACATTCACTAGCTGCTACTTTTGCAAATGTGCATTTGACACACTCAAGGCAGTAACCAAAAAAATTACCACCCTGCATAGAAAGTATAGAGTTTCACCAACAATCTCAGAATTATTCCAAATAGCACACATATCCATGGGAGATAGCTTTCAAGGTTAAAATCATTCTGTTCTATCTAATCATCTAAAACAATCCACACTGACCTCCACAGTTTAGCACCATGGGTAAGCTCATGCCTTTTAGCAATGCTTGACTAAACACTCCAATCTGAGAACCTTTCACACCCTGAGGTTTCCCAAGTCTCCTCCATCAGGTACCTGACTGCATAATTCACTGGTGTTCTTACCTGCCGGGTGTACCGATCAACTTGTGACTGTGCAGTTGGCGACAACTCTATATCCTGAGCTCCATACACCTTCTGAGCAATGATCCTTATTTTTTCAACAATAGGAAGCTGCAGAGACAAGGAAACAATACAAGGATGAACATTAGCCAAGAGAAACTAGAATCTTGTTTACTGAGCGAGAAATCTGAATCTCTCATGAAACCAAGTCAAGGGCACTGGTAAAGGATATGACTCAGCTCCAGGTACACGAATTACAACCATAATTTCAGCTACGCCATCATTTAGAGGCTGTACAATTTGTGCATTACAAAGTTGACAATGTGAGCTTACACTCTTGCCTAAAGTGGGGAAAGAAAATTACTGCAACGCAGTTTTATGAATCAAGAGCTATCACACGCTGCAGACACACAGAAGCAACCTGCACTGGGTTAACAGAGATCAGCAGACAAAGATATTTCATTTCACAATAAAGATAAACTATACAATGAGTGGATGAATGCAATGGAGTAAGCAGCCAGAAGTTCCTCTGAGAAGCGAGGAACTGTAGCAGAAAATTCCTGACCCATCACTGCTCCTTTGATCATAATTATATATATACATGTATATATTTTATTCTCTCCTCCTATCCTACCTAACAGATGTATTTTGAATTGTAGCACTGATATTGTAAAGCACTTTGGACACTTAAAAAAAAAATAGAATATGAAAGCATCCTAGGATGCACTTTGAAATCACAAGTCACTAAGTTCAACCCTAGTCTCCATGAGTGTCCAGATCAAGTTATTCGGATCAAACTGAACATGTGTTCTGCCTTTACAGCTTCTGTTTGAAGGCAAATGGAGGCTCTCACATTCAGGCTGTTAGAAATCCTTTCACACATTTTCAGCAGACGTTTTTTGTCGTCAGATTAGACATTTACTTTTTGTGCCATCGTTTCTGTTTATTTAGAGGAAACAACTCTTTCCTCTTTCTCTCCCCTTTTGTTTTGAATGACCTTGGAGAAAACCGTTATGACCTCTCTAGCCTATTTTTAAAAAGCCAACCTCTTCTACTTCTTCCAATAAGAACAGGACGATGGAAGAACGGTCATAACACCAGTTCAGCTTCTTCGGTGCTGACCACAGATGGCCAGAGATGCACGCAATACTCCAGGGAACATCCCACCAGAAATTTGTACTCTAGCATATTTAATTATCAACACATGCAGAAGAAGTGTTTAACAAAATCTGAAGGGATACCACTTTGAGAAGAAGGCTTGGTAATCTCAAGCAATACAAAAAGCACCAGAACAAAAAATAGATGTATTTCATTTTATTCCAACAAAGGCCAGAAATTGGTTTGCAAATAACAAACTCTATCTGGTGCATTTATAGGAAGTGCCACAGTCAATCACATTTTTGCAATGCCTGTCTGGAAGTAATGGCTTTTCTACAACAATACATCAGTTGAAGGGTTTATGTCAGACTGACCTTTTTGTTATTTATGACTGAATTTTAGAAAAATTGAAGTTGAAAGTAGTCTGCCTTTAATAAAGAACTACAGTAATGCAGATATCAAAAGAAAAGAAGCTTGTTAGACTTTCAAGTAGCTTAAAAGTAAGGCAGTTAAAAGCTACTAAGACTCAAATAAACTCTTCCCCCAATATGAAATTTTGAAGTGACTTTTAAAGATGTTCCACAAACCCCTTTCTGAACATGTTGAATATATGATTATTGCACCTTAATTCAATGGAATGATGTCATGCTCCCGACTTCAGGCTTTTCACAGGAATCCAAGCAGTGCAAAAAAATCTAATGAGTATTGGAGATAACACATTGCAAATATCCTGGATATAATTCCTGGCTGCATTAAGCTGAATGAAATACTTAGTGACATGGATAGCCGTCACAAGATGAAACTCTCAGGTTGATTATGAAATTTGTTCATACCCACAGCAGTTTTGAACACAGTGGAAGAAATGCAAAATGTATCGATTAACTTGCCTTTTGGGAGCTGTTTGCTTGCAGTCAAGGATTAACAACAACAGCAAAAGCAAAGGCAAAAGGAGGTTTACTCTCAGTAGGCCAGCATCAAAACTAACAGCTTTTTGCTTAGGCCTCAGTCAACTCACTGAGATGGAGATGTACATTTAGATCGAACCTGCATTTGTGTTAAAATATTTCAAAGTAATTTGACAGCAGTATATTTACTACACCCTCAGCTCCCTTCCAGCAACCATAGCTGCAGTTTCCAAATGCAAGACAGCAGGGCTCTGGCTAACATCAGAGCAGCCTGCTTTAATGACAGCGGTAGCATTCTGCTCCTCCCAGGATGCACGTGATATCTTGCAACACTGAGTCTGAGCTGGACAGTCAAACTGTATCTCTATGGATTTATGTTTGTTTTTAACCAGAATTTCAGATACTTTTCAGGTCACTCCCCACACCTCAAATTTTGCAAAAGTAACCTCAGAAGAATCACCAGTGGGGAAGCAGTTGTGGTTTCCTGAGACCATCACATGTAAGGCACGTGCATACAAACAGTGAGGCAATGTGCATGGTGTCATAGGAGAGTTTGAGCCTGTTTAATCTCACAACACAGGTAGATGAGTCCCAAACATGACTCAGAGAGAAACCAGTAGGGAGGCCTGGATGCCCTGTACACCTTAATGCAGCCCATGCACATGCACACCCTCAGACACCCTTCCTTCCTGAAGTTTCAGGAACAGGGAAAGGAGTACACTACACCATGCTAAGGATCCACCTGTTTCCCAGTATTTAGCGGGACTTCTGATGGATTATTTACTCTGAATCACAGCATAAGAGCATTTCGAGAAAAAAAAAAGAAAGTTTCCTGTGTTTCAGTTATCAAGTAATACTGCTGGGAAACTTCATTTTAATTTAACTTAAAGAAGTATTTTCCAAAGAAGCATACTTTACATGAGAAATACAAATTCATTCCAGCTGACAAGAATATACTGGTATCTATCAGAGAAGAAGCTCTAGGAGCTCGAGACACTTTTTACATGTATGCCACAACAAAAGCCTTGATGTTTACAAGGCACTTTTAGGAATAATTCCAACTTCTTATCTGGTCTTAAGGGCAGGTCTAGCTTCAGGTTTTCAACAATCCGTTGATTACTCAGCATTTTGCTATGGAAATACTCTCACCAATGGGCACAGGGATCCACCATATGTAGCAATGCTTCACAGTGCTAAATCATATGGCAAAGTTCTTAGCTGAATTCAAATGGGCTAAAAAATGGAGGCATATAGCTCTAAGTTGCTAAATCACTAAGGGATTTTAAGCTGGATTTTTTTCTCCAGCTGATACCAGACTCTTCTAACAAAACCTTGATCAAATATCTGTCAGCAGAAGCCACATATCCCAGACACTTAGTAAAAACAAGGAATTGAATCTCTCTCATGTTTTTTGTCTGAGAATTTTCTACAGTGGCCTAGGATATTCCTGAACCAGCTGTTCATTCCCACTTGCAAAGTACAGTGTGGCATCCTCAGCTGTAGGCCCCCAGAAAAACACTCTCAATGAAAGGGTGAAAAGTCCCACCTGGATGGTGTGTGCACATGCATCCTTATGAAGAGATACTTAGTTCCATAGCATTTCTGCTATCTGGACAACTATGGTGATAATGATATTTAGAAAATATGCAGATGCTGAAAGCATCAAAAGGAAATAAAAACTGCTATTTTTCAGCAATAAAAACTGCTCCCCTTCTCATTTCTCTTATGTAAAGTTGAGAGTGTTACACAAGTAAGTACATTTAAGTGGAGAACAGGTGACAGACGCACAACAGACAGTATGGATTTAGACAAAAACTCACTTTTATAGATACACAGCTATGTATTAGTACTAATGCTGAAAGAAATACGGCAGCTTCAGTGAATTAATTTCAGTTTCGGTTTTAGCTTCTTGAGAAAATGGTAGTTAATATAAATTTATACCGAACATGAGAAAATGCTACAGGGCCACATGGTATAAATACCTGCTGACAGGTAAGTAGCTTTGGTATTTCTCTGAGAAAAAACTGACCTCCCCAGCCCTGTCAGAGACAATGTGTGTTTCTGAAATCTCATATGTTCAAAGCTACCAAAGCCATATGCTCCTTCTGAGGCAAGCACAAACACACGTGCTTGTTGAAGCTGCCAAGCGCCCACACCATAAACAAGATTATCTCCTCAGCTAAAGGATAACAAGTGTTCCAGCATAAGTGCACCAACTGCTTTCACAAAAGCAGTATCTGTATAGCTGTACATTTCATTACTTCACAGAGACTGATTAAAGGAAGAAATCAGTGCTGATAAAGAGGAAAGCCTGTCATTCGCAAGACTGAATTGATTATCCAAGATGAAATCACACCAGTGTTGTCACCCAGCCATGCTGCTACTTGCAGGTCATCCCCCTCGCAATATGGTGCTGTTTATTACACAATCTTCTTTCTTCCAATATTATCAACAGCAAAGTTTTTACCAAAATATATTTCAATAGGGTTTCATTTATGCTAGCCTTTCCTCACATTTCTTTAACTCTTAACTTCTTCCTTCAGCTGTAACACTGGAATTTGGATTACCACTTTTTGATGTGGGTCTTGATGAGGATTTCCACAGACAGCAGACCAGCTTTAACAGACCCTCCTTCATCCTCCCTTCCTCCGCTGCTCACACTCACTCATGTGCCAGTGCAACCAAGAGGGCAGCACATACGGGATAAATGATTCAAGCTAAAATGTTACTCAGGAGGAAAAAAACCACAATTTTTTTTACCCCAGATCAGTTCACATGCAGTTTATCATAAAGGCAAAGCCAGTATAAAGCAGAGGGGCAGAGACGCCTGAAGTGCCATCTCTGCAGAAAGAGTTGCTCAGACCGTTCAAAACAAATCACTGAAATGTACCAGCAGAAAAAGTGATTTGGGGCAGGGACACGTGGCTTGGGCTGGGATTCTTGAAATCTGTCTTGTTGCCAAAAGTCAGCATCACATGAACTGAAACTTGCAGATTACCAGGCACCCAGCTCAGGACTGTGCTTGGGATTCTCATCTTTTGCATCGTAATCTGAACACCTGACTTTAAGCTCTTTGGCTACTGGAGAAAGAAGCTCATCTTTTTAACTCCCCACAGCCAATTTCTGAGACTGCTGAGAACAAGGCCTGTTCCTTTCCTTCTTCCTTTCTTCTGCTTTTATACATTCTTCCCGAATTCCCCACCAAAACACGGTCCAACAGAAAACATCTCTGAAAAGCCAGAGTCAAGAGCAATAAGTCCGTAGTCGGTCTTCATGCAGCAAGTTCTCAGCAAACCCACAACGACTTTCAGAAGCACCAGTGTTATCCAGCTTAGACCGAACACCTTAAGTGAATGCCCATCAGTGCAGCACTGTCTGAAATGATCTCTTCACAGTTATACAAAGTATATATTTGAAGCTACTTTATTCTCTGTGAAAACTTAAGATACTGCTGAAAAACGTGTTTAAACAGAGGATATGCAAAAGCACTATTCACTTGTAACTTAGACATTTAATCCTTCAAGTTCTTTAAACATGCACTTTAGTCTCGCTGCCTATTTTTAATTATGAAATCACCAATTTAATGATGAAGTCACCAACCTCTGGGTTTATTGTTGCTAAATCACTTGTGTTTCAACAGAAAGTCTTAAAATAGTTTAAAATTCAAGGGACTGGCACTTTTTTTTTTTTTTTTAATTTTAAGTTATGCATTCACTGAAAGCAATAATACAGAATTGCTTGTTGGCTAAGTGAAACAGTACGCAGACATCAGTCATTCCTCTTCTTGGGAAGGCTGCCAAATGAAAACACATGATGGGAGTATGGCCGAAGGTGCTGTGTGGGGTGACAGAGTGCAGTGCTAAAACAATAGCTGACGCTGCACATTTGAACTCCTACTTCTCACTTTTCCCCTTGATAAAATAAAACCACATTTATTAAAGTATCTGTATATTCTGGTTCCAGAAGATCAGTGGCTGACAAAAGGATTCCCAAGTCTTTAGCACTCCTCTTCCTTTGTTGGCACAGGACAAGAGTTTGTTTTTCAATTTGCAGAAAAGCATATGCAGTCAAGTTTGTGAATCAACACCTAAGCCTGTGGCCTTAGAGATTTATTTTCCATTTCCCCAACTTTGAAACCCCAGCTGTGCCTAAGAAAATTGCTTCATGCAAAGAATAGTAAAATAATGAAAACAAACATAAAAGTGGAGTGTCGTCAAGAGTCTACATCCACAAAAAAGAGATGGAGTGGAAGAAAGATAGCTTCCAACCCCAGAACACCCAATTTCCAGACTCCACTGAAATCTCTTTGATGGGAGTGGGAGGAGAGGCTGGTACAGCCCTGTGGAATTCCTCTTTAATGTGGCTTCATTGCTAGATGGCTTACTAGCAGTAGGGTGGGGAGAAATAGTTTAAAGACTAGCATACCCCATAGGCAGAACAGCCTGCATTTCAAGACGACAAATCATCTCCATTGTTTATTAGGAAAAGTTTCAGTAAGGAGCATATATAATTTTATTTATTCCTACTCCAGTACTGCTTCAGGACTTTCCACGGGGTCTGTGGAATTCAGTCCACATGACTGAATTCTGTGCTCTATTAAAAACCAACCAACTGACCAAACAAACAAACCAAACCAATCAAACAAACAAACAAAATCCCCCCCCAAAACCAAACCAAACCAAACCAAAACACAAAGAAATTTTTTTCCTCCTAGGGAAAAGAACAGAGGTATTTTAGGCTGACATGGCAGCAGACACATGATGGATGGCTTTCATGGCTTAGCAGCTTCATGGTATTAGTAGAGGAAGCAGAAAATACTCTTGACACACACACACGCACACATTTTCAATCACACTGGGATTGAAAAGAGGACCAGTTTACAAATGAAGAGAAATGCTCTGCCTTAGAACATTCTGTTGGAAGTCAGTGTCCTCAAACCCAAGCCCCATGAGCCCTTCTTGACTCTGTCTTCCTATTACAGCCACTCTCCTTCTCCTAGTACATGCACTGAGTAGCCTCCTCCATTGACCAGTCTCTTCCCTCCTTCATTATTCACGGTTCATTCTTGTTATTGGAGCAGTGGATGGAAGAGAAGATAACATACAGAGAATTACTGCTGGCAGAGTTTTCTCTGTTTTGATGCTACCCTTAGACCCCTCTGAGTGACCCATTGTCTCTGACAACTGAAGCAAAGACTGAAAGAAATGAGCCAAATGGCAGCCTACACCATACCGCCACAGCACAGCAGAGACAGCAAAAACTGTTGCCTTGGATGCTCCAGATTTGCACAAGTTATTCCTATGCTCCTATCAGGGGAAGAAAAATACCAGTGCTGAAGCTGCTAGCTGTCTGAATGCCTCCCTGAGAAGTGCTGCTACTCAGCCTCATTCCCTGTGGGCGTCCCCAGCTGAGAAAGCTCTCATTGTTCTGCAAGCTGGCCAGGCAATTCACTGCACTCAGCCAAAATATTTGTGCCATCAACTTCCACAGTACAACCTGGAAATATTTTCATTTGTCATGATATTACCTAAAGGCAGAGTATTGGCAAAAATAGATGTCATCTGACAAACTTGGAAGACTGGAAAAACATTTCTCCTCTCGCCCTTTTGTGAACTTCACACTCTTCAATTTAGTTTTCCAATGCAGCACAAATCAGGTGATTTGAGACTCTTCAATCATATCTGTCAGGCTGCCATGTCAGTCTTTTTAAGGGGACGATGCCAACTCGCTAACCAGCCAGAAATGCTGATCCTGCCCACACCACATGCCTGTCCTTCTCCTCTCCTTTATCTCATGGAGTGTCAGCCCACTGTGCTCCAGCTGCCTTGCAGGAAGGGGCACTGCACCTCTTAAAAAACTAGCGTCTGCCTTCATTCGGACCTCGGCTTCCTCTCCCAGGCTGAGAAGGGCTGCTCTGAGTCAAGGGAGAGTTCACCACAGGAGAAGAGAGGAGACCAGGGCAGTGAAGGAAGGCAGGTTACTCACCAGGCACACGTCAGTGGGGAATGCAGCTTCCCTCCCCCTGCCAAGAACAGGCACTGAAGCCAGAGAAATTTGGGAAAGGGATGCGTATGTTTCCATTCTCTCCTATCCTCCCTCTAGTTATCTAAACTTACTTTTAATGGGTCAGTCAACTTTATTTTGAGTAATAGCTTTCTGCTGCAACTTAAAGACCCATACTTCAAGAAAAGTGAACCCAGAAAGGAAGTCAACAGTGATAAGAGAGTCGATATTTTGATATTTTCCATATGTAGCAATATTATATATATATATGTATATATATATTTTTTTTTTAAAGCACAGATTATTTCATACAGAGTTCAGGAGACCTTTAAAACAACTGAAGAGAAATACTTGGCTAGAAACCAATTCAACAGTAAAATAAGAAAGGATAGTGTGCAGTGGGGGTAAAAATGCAAATTAACCCCACACAGTACTGTAGTATTTATTACAACTACTGCCAATAATCTTTTAAACTATGTTATACACTCTGGAGCCTATCCTATAAAAATTCATCCTTTTGCTTGAACTCCCCTTGGCCCATACAATTCCTAATACTGTAAGCATGTCATGATGCACCGCAGCTGTTTATGTCCTTTTCTTACACTTTTAAAGTGACAATAGTGCTGGTGTTGCTTGTCAGAGGTCATGTGCTTGATCCATTAAATGATACTGGCACACATATGTACTACAAAAATCATATGTGCAGCTATTTTCACACTCCCCTCAAAATACACTTGAAGCTGCTTCTGTTCTCATTTCAATTCCTGAAAAATATTTGCTCATCTAATACCAAATGTCAAACAAACCTTTGCAAGAACCAAGAAGCAGTAAAAAAAAAAGATATACAAGCATCAGCTACTAGGATAAAAACAAAAGCTTGCCTGCTTAGAAAAATAAACTGAAAAGCAATCTAAAAGTGGGACTACAGAACACCGTGTCACACAGAGACACCTGAGGAAGTTTAAACAGACTGAGATGCTTCAAGGAACATAACCACATTAGCACAGTCTTCTAGACCAGCTTGCTGATACTCAACAGGACCACTTAGCTGAGCCTGAGTCCTGAACTGACACAACTGTGTTGTGTTCACTGTCTGAAATTGCTCATTCAGCATGTGCTTGGGTATCACTGGACAAGATAATATAAATGTATAAACATACCTCAGGATTCAGAAAAAAATAAGCTGATCCTCAACTTTCTACAGGATTTGACAGATCTAGAAAAGACTTCCTTGTTCTTCTCACATTATACACATTTGTAAACACCTTTCAAGGAAGTCTTTGTTTTCAAATATACATTTGGAAATTACATAAAGCACTGCAGAGATTCATATAATTTGGAAAAAAAAAAAACATAAGAGAGCCCAGTTCACCTGGACTATCCTCTAATTAGATGCCTGACTGTATACTAATAATATAGTTTGCTGCAAAGTTTGGTGTAAGCAGTAAAAAAGGATCTAAGCCAGTTTTACATATAGGGCTTTTGGACTTTGTTTTTAAATCCCTAGAGTAATGTTTTCTAACAAAACATCAAAATATTGAATAAGCCCATTAGAGCTACAGCAGTCTGTGCTGATGGAAATTGTTCTAATTATAGACAATTTTGGAAGCAAATTCTGATGAAGTTTTCCAGACTGAGGGAAATAACATGCATAGACATCAAAGGACTAAATTGAGACATGGAGTAAAAGGAAGAGTAATAAAGACAGACAGATATATGAATGAAGTGGTGGTGGTTTTATGCAGAATATTTCCCCCTTTGACCTTCCAAAGGGGAAATTTTAAACAAAAACAAAACCAGACCACACCATAGCAAATGCTGGCAAACTTGAGACAACCAGGAATTAATAGTATTCAAGTAACTGGATAAAGCTGTCAGTCACCAGAAAGATGAGGGCTGGAACTAGGTCCTTTCGCTTGCATCCCCTTCAGACACAATGACAGGGGAAATCATCTGTCTGAATCCCATCTTACTACCTCTTCTCTTGCTTAATTTTCTGTCACAGTCACCTCTTTGAAGAGTAGAAACTAGTCCTCAAAACTGCTACATCAAAATCCTATTAGAACCTTAATTAATATCTGGGCAGGCTCATTTTGAAGAGGTGGCTTTCCTTCACATTTCTGCGAGCCCACCGCTCCGTACCAGTGACAGCACCGCTGTCTTACTCGCCTACTTCCAACTGCGTCAGTCCCATCCTTTGCACAATAAGAATGAAACAGAAGCCTGAATTTTACACTTCACTGTTTTTGTTGGCCTGAATTTACTTTTTCACAGTATTTTAAAATCTTCATATGTCTTTATAAAATCCCTTCAATATATTTTTGAGGCTTACAATATTTGTGTTAAGTTACGGGACATTAGGTTGATGTAAAGATGTGATTCATTCCCTTTGTGCTTAAGGTGATCATTCTGCTTATGCAACACAGCACAACAAGACGTGTCTGGGAAAGACATAAAAGTAGGAATCAATCTCATTTTCTTCCTTCACAGAGGCAGAGTACACCCCTACCAATCCTTTCTACTCATTCATAGCACAAGATTGTAAGCTCCATAGAATACAGTAACATCAGAATTTAAATATGGGACTTGTCAAATGCTGATGTGCTACAAGTGTCCTATGGGGAAAACTATTACATGAATTCCTGAAACATTTTTTTTCCCCATTTTATTATGCAAAACACTCAGTTTCTGGAGCATGTCATTAGAGACAAGCTCAGAAAGGCAGATACATTGCCTGTTTTTTGACTGTAAAAATGTTCCTTGGGCAAAACGCCTTGAAGAGAAGCCGTAGCACCTACTCCCAAGGTATTTCCATCTATTCTGAGGAGGCACTGGTTAACTCTAATAGGAGCTGGCCAGATTACTGGCATTTGGGAAAACAGCAGGGCAGGTGGACAGAAGAAATAAAATGGGTGCAAGAGATACGGCGTACATGTCAGGGAGGAAAGTGAAAGACAAGAATTGGGCATATCTACCTCAGCCTGTACTTTTTTTTTGGTGAGATGAATCAAAACAGGAACTTTCAGCCATTTAAAAGAATGAAACTGAGGTTCTGCTGTTAAAAAATAGTATTCAAACATTTTCTAAAGAAACTTAAGTAGCACTGTCAGCTGGGGCACAGGATCTGAAATTTGACAAGGGCTTCTTTGGTGCCAGAGAAGTCTATTGTGCTGCCCAAATTTTAACTCACCCACATTTGGATAGTCAGGAAGGTTCTGAGAAATCATTTGTATAACCTTGTCAGCAATAGGTCCCTCCAAACGTTCTGCCTGCACAGAGGTACTCCAGCATGGTGCTCTCAGGCTCCAACAAGCCCTTCCTTGCAAGCTGCTTCTCTTGACAGCTCATGATGCTGCGATGTTACCTTACAGACAACTGCAATAACAAAGTCTCCAAGACATGGAAAAAAGAATCACCACCTCTGGTAGACATATGATTGAAACTTGGACCATACTATCCTTTGCCCGATTATCTGACAAAGGGCTAAGCAAATTAAACACAAAGCCCAAGCAGGATCAGAGGAACAATGATAGGTGGAGGAATCTTAGTAATGTAATCAGTGGAAAACCTAATCAGTGAAAATTAGAGCATATTGAATTGGCTGTTTCATAAGACCAACCAGGGGGCAGGGATAAGACCATTGTCCCTGGTGTGAAGTGCACCAAGGTGAGTCAATGGGGAAACTCTTTCATGAGAACATTTCACAAACAAAAGGGGGTGACTGCCCCTGCAGCACAGGGACTCAATGTAGGATGTAGGAAGAACAGCATTTTGGGACTATGTAAAACTTATCAGGGAATTTTTGAAGGAGATTGTGAGAATGTATAAAGATTGCCAGGGAATATTTAGTAGAAGGACTGAAGATGGGGAAAGGGAGTAATCAAGGTGGATTGGAGAGGAAGAAGCAGAAAAAATAGAGGGAAAGGGGGAAGAAGGGGCTAGTTGAGTGTAAAGGTGGCTGTTCAGTAGCTTGTCTGACTGAGCTCTGTGCTTGAGCACCAGTTTGTCCTCTATTCTCATTAAATCTGATTTCTGACTACCTTCTGTGTGGGGTGCACTCTCTGCTCTAGATGTGTGCGTATGAACACTAGAGAGCAGGAGGAGAGGTCTGAGCGCCAGCAGCTGGAGTGAGCCGTGAAACTCAGGGGCTCATGGGTGCTGGTGTGAGCAACTGGAGCAGAGCAGGGGCACTGGGGGCTGCTACTGGAGAGACTGAGAATCTAAAGCAAATAGCAGCAGTGTGTGTGTGTGTTGTATTGCATTAGCAGACTCCAATCCCAGTGAGCAGGAGAGAAGGAACAGGATTGGGCCACCTGTGCTCTTCACGTTCATCTGAAGGCTGCGGGTGTGTAAGTGGGTGCTGCTACAGGCAGGACTTTATCTCTGTGATGACTTGTCTCGCTGGGCAGATGTGTAGCATCAGCACCCACATGCTACCTCTAGCATCCTTCACATACAGATAGTGAATGCTTCAGGGAGCCACAACTCGGTGCAGTACCCATGACTGTGAGACAGTAACTATGCTTCTTTTTAGATGATTGTCAGGACAAATATCTTGACTGTGAGATCTTTGCACAGAAGTCTGCCACAAGAATTTGTGAATGCTCCATCTACAGACACACTTTTATGTTAAACACAAAAGTATCAGAAACATCATTCAGTGGACTAAATACTGTGCATTAACAGCAAGTATCCTGCTCCTCTGTTTGGACAAGTCAGACTGTTCTCTCCAGCTTTTGTGATTTTAAGCAAAGACAAGCCCCTTCTCAAGTATGCTAGATAGCTTTGTTGCGACACCCTTCTTGTTTTAATTCCAACACTGATGCAGCATGTTTTCACTAAAAAACAAACAAAAAAATATCTTACCTCCAAGTTGTAGAGATATTTGAAACTGTTTTTCTGATTGGCTGCCTTTTCCACAGCTTGAGCCAATTTGACTGCTCCTCTACCACCAGCTGACCAGTGGTTGCAGGGTACAGCATCAAATGCTCCAGACTGCTTTGCAATCTCACACACCAAATCAACCTCAGCAGGAGAGTCAGTTCTGCCAACCAAACAGTTCTGTCTCATTATTTTGTTTAATCAGTTCTCTTTTTATAACATTATATTCTTAGCCTTATTGTACCATCACTTGTAAAGCAAGTCTACATAGAAACTGTGCTGTATACATAATGCATTTATATACAGCATATTTACACGTTTCAAGAACACTTTCTGTAACTTTTAGAGCTAATTAACATGGAAGATTAACATTTCCATAACAGTACATATTTTTTGGAGGTTTTAAAACCTTAAGAACAAGCTAAGGATTTAAAGGTCTTTATATTCATGACTTAAAAAGGAAATTCTTTCACAGAATCCCAGAATGTTAGGGATTGGAAGGGACCTCAAAAGATCATCTAGTCCAATCCCCCTGACAGAGCAGGAACACTTAGATGAGGTTACATAGCAATGTGTCCAGGCGGGTTTTGAATGTCTCCAGAGTAGGAGACTCCACAACCTCCCTAGGCAGCCTGTTCCAGTGCTCTGTCACCCTTACTGAGAAGAAGTTTCTTCTCAAATTTAAATGGAACCTCTTGTATTCCAGTTTGAACTTGTTACCCCTTGTCCTATCATTGGTTGTCACCGAGAAGAGCCTGGCTCCATCCTCGTTCCATCGTCACCCTTTATGTATTTGTAAACATGAATAAGGTCACCCCTCAGTCTCCTCCAAGCTAAAGAGACGCAGCTCCCTCAGCCTTTCCTCATAAGGGAGATGCTCCACTCCCTTAATTATCTATGTTGCCCTGTGCTGGACTCGCTCCAGCAGTTCCCTGTCCTTCTTTAACTGATATCTTCTGTACTTCATGCCAAAAATTAGTAATTTCAAAACCAAGAAAAGTGTGAAATTTGAACTGTGGATTTACTCACAAGAGTAATGAAAGAACAGACTTACTTGAAGACATTTAGAGCAACCACAACAGGAACTCCAAAGAGCTGAGTAATTTGAATCTGTTTCTGTAGATTACAGCAGCCATCAGCTACCAGCTGGAGGTTCTGTGCAATTAAATAAAAATTAATGGAAATGGTAAGACACATCAAGTCTTCTCCAGCCAAAGAATTTTCCATAAACTAAACTGAACATAAACAGTGCTGATCATGACAGTTGCAGGCAAGTAAAATGCTTCCAGAGAAAAATATTTTGGCACTTATCTTACTAATTCTTATTTCAATTAATAAGCGACAGACATACTTAAGTAACTAAGCAGTGTCCAAAATTCTTACATTAATGCATTGCTCTTTTCTAGGACAGAAGAAGACAGCGCAGCTGATGACTGCTTGTCATGACTGTGAAAGGGCTGTTAGTCTCCTGTTCGCAAAGTTTATAAACAAACTACAGTAGCGTGGTGTGGTTTGACATATATATGTGTCAGATGCATAGTCTAATCAATCTCTCTATATATCCCAGATAAAAGCACATTATTTGATTTACTTATTCACTCTTTTACCTCACACTTTGTAGGCCTTGTCTTAATTGCAACAACACATCCTTAGCCTGATAAAACCAAAAGACTAGAATTTGTCTACCACAAAGAGACATAGAAACGAAGCCTGCAGAAACCACTTTTTTTGAAGAGTGACATTCAACACCAGGCATGAAGCACAAACAGATTAAACCTATTTTTTAATGAACATTAATTTCAGCAAGTGTCTTTGACTCCTGCTTCCCTCTGCTCTTGTGCTGCCATGAATACCTGTATGATGGACTGGAATGAAGAGCTGATCAGCCCGGTCATGGAAAAACTACTGGAAAAAAAAGCTATTATTTGAGCTAGCTCAGCTCCTCAGTACAATCTACCATGCAGTCACATACATAGCACACACAAGAAGGATAACACCAAGTGGCTGCGGAAGGTGAGATGGGTTTACTTGTTGGCAATCCCTGTTAAGGTGTTCACTGAATGTCAGCATTAGAGCATGTTATTGTCAAACCAGAGGACCAAGAAGTTCTGACTCTCCACAGACCACATTATTTGGTCCCTTTAAACACAAACTTCTCCTGAAGTTTTATAATAGTTCCTCCTACCTCTTCTGTGTATTCCTTCTTCAAGGGGGCACCAGCAGTTACCTGGAATAATAAACAATCAAAGTCATCACAGATTGGCACTTGTCATAATCCTAAACAGTCAGAAGTGCACTTTTGCTTACTTTCTACTAATATACTGACAATCAGCACATACATTGCACACAACATCATAGCTTGACTGCAGCTTCTGTTTTATTCTAAGTTACACTGGTATATGCAGAAAAGCAACACTTCCTACTGTAACTTTGGTAGCAAGATACAGATAGTGACTCAGCAACTAGTTGTAAAAAAATAATATAGAGAAGGTAATTGGATCACATTCAACATGCTTAACAACGCACCAGCAATGCAAAGACAACAGACAGCAACCTCCAACAGCTGTCTGAAGGAATAACAGTAACAGACGACTAGAAGAGGAACATTATCTTTGGGTGTCTTGTAATTACTGCCTGTGGCAATGATCCACATGACAGTAATTTTGCTTTGCTGGAAAGCACAAAGGTACGCAGACAAAGAGTATCACCAGGGTACTATGCTGGGTCTCCAAGGACCAAATACATTGAGCCCAGGCAATGGACTCAGTTACTTTTGCCTCAAGCATTGGTCTTGGTCCATTTTATAGTTAACATCCCAATAAAAGTATCTGGTAGTCTGTGTGCCTCTATTACGCATTATACAAATGAAAGCTTTATACTTCTAAAGACACAAATCTGACAGAAAGACAGGTATTAAGACATCTTTGAGTCCTATTTTTGCTAGATTGAATGATAACACACAAGACTATATACCTGCCTTGATATGCATGGAAAAATATAATTAAAAATAAAGAAAACTTGCATTAGAAGTGGATTAAAAAGATAGTTCTATAATCCTGTCAACCTGAAAGACTGACAAAGGACAGCTCAGCTTTAGCTTGAAGAGGTGATTAGTTATAAGGGAGACCATGCATTCAAAAATGTTGTGGCTGTGGAAACAGCTTTGGTATTTTCACCCAGTGAGACTGTTTCCCTGGCAGCATCACTCACTTACATGCTGCTGGGCAGACAAAAGTGTTTCTAGGAGTTAAGTATCTGCCTGCGTGGCTAGCAGAATCTGGTCTGATTGTATGACTGAGGAATAAGTACTTCTACAATCAGTAATCAGTATGAGTATCTTCATGGCTTAAATAGCAAAAAATGATACACTAGTGACTTTTTTGCTAAACTGGGAAAACAGTTGCACAATTTTATCAGTTACCTTAGCATCCCCGAGGGAATTAACTTGAGGAGATTAAAAGGACAGAAAGAGTTCCCATTATTTCAGTGAAAGAAATCTCAAAATCTTCACTAACAATGTTCCCTGCTTCCGCTCACATACTGCAACCCGAGCTCTTCCCATTCCTCCTCAGCTGCCAACTTTCCCAGCCTGCGACTACTTCAGTGCACTAACAAATGCTATTTCAAAAGGCAGGGAAAAGAATACAGATACATATCATAACTTTTTTTTCATGCAAAAAAGCTTCCCTCCCTCAGCAAGATTTATTACTTATTCAGAGCTCTTTCATCCCTGTTCTCTCATTTGTGCCTTTCCATTCCTTCATTAACTTTGTAGGTAACATCGACATAAAGAGGTAACTCAGGAGGGATATCTAAATACTGCCCCATTAGCCACTCCCAATATTTCTTAAACCAAGATATTTTAGTTATTTCAAATATTAGCAAGAATTTTATTTTCCAAGAAAGGTGCAAAAACTTACATTTGGCCCACCTCCATGCATCTTCAAAGCCCTCACTGTAGCAACAAGTACAACCACGCTGGGAACCAAGCCAGAGGCTCTGCATTTGATGTTGAAGAATTTCTCCATCCCGATGTCAGCACCAAAGCCAGCTTCAGTTACTGTTAAACATTAAAACAAAACAAAACCAAACCAAACCACATATAAAACATGCTTTCAGTTAGACTCTATGGGATATTTCTACTTTAGCACACAGTGCACTTGAATATACACCAGTACTCAGTTTCAAATGAACTTTCAAATAGAGGTCTATTTACATTACTGAGTCTGATTAAAAAACTCTTCCCAACTCAGAAATAAATTCTCTCATTCTTGATATGTACAATATGTTATCAAAAGTAGTCACACAGGGGAAAAAACCCAAGCAATCCACATCAGTTGGAAGTAAAGGCATTTAAAAGCATCTAGTCCTCTAAAATAGCTATTTCTGCGTAATTATATTTATTTTAAATATCTGAAATTCTTACAGATCTAAGACTTCCCGGCATTATTGCTCCTTCCTTCATTTCACTGAATATGTGTTTTCATCATAATTAATGAACCCAAATTCTTGTAGGTTTGCAGAACTTCTGATCATCTCTTGCCTTTGTAGAGCAGATATTTAATTATAAACACAAACCAGCATTTACAGTCACGTCTCAGTTTTGAAGATACTATTAAACAGTGAATTCTATAATGGGACTTTGTACCTAATAAGTCATACATTCATTCAGGAAAAAAATCTGTGCAGAATTAGGATATGCCTGGCAACGTATTTTTAGAAAAGCTACAAATAAAAAAGAGGATGAACTGTATTAAATGATGTCATTCTCTTCAGAGCTAATTTGCTTGGATTTGCCAAATATCAATTCTTTCATTTGCCTCTTTTAAAATCCAAATAATTTACTTTTATTACACAAACACAAGCACAGAGCAATTCAAAAATTCAAGGGATTAAATCTCCTCTCGATTGAAAATTTGCCGATGAAACTGTTTCCCACCAGAACACACTGAAGAGCTGCGATCAATGCATGCCTCTGGAAGATGGGAAGGGACTTTCAGCCAGATAAGTGAGGCTGGGAAAATCACTCGCTTCAGAGGCTCCTGGACCTGACTCCAAGCAGGGCTGGTAAGGCACTCCCAAAACCCCAAGCAGCTTGCAACAACTAGTAAATTCCCTTTTCTTTCTCTCCCTCTTGCCAGCAGTTTTGACTCTCATGCTTAGGAGGGGACCACAAACAGCTGATTGAACATTTGGGGGCTGGAAACCTTCAGCAGGGTCAAGGAGGAGGAGGAGGGGGAGGTGCAGATCAGCTCTGCTGCTGGGGGAGAAAGTATCTTTCTGTTGGCAGCCGATGTGCTTCAGGAAGTCCCAGCCTTTGTGCATTTGTCCTCACCCCACCAGCCCCTTTTCCACCCCTTCGTTTCACACAGGCTGAAACAATTGTCTGTGTGGCTCTGCTGGGAGGGAGGAAATGGCTGCTGGGGCTGGGGGAGGAAGCAAGAGCTCCCAAACAAGGGGGTGGGCATGCGGGGGGAGCAAGGACCTCTCGAAATAGTAACATGGCAAGTGTCATGATTAATATTCTCCAAAACCATTGTAATAAGTATAATATATTTTTCTGAATAGCCCTAAGAAAATCAGACATACTAAACATGGAAACAAAACAAAAAAATAATAAAATGGTGGTTTATACACACACAATAATTCACAGGAGCAAAGCTAATGTCAGGATAAGTCATATTAAAAGCAGAGCCAGGGATCACATGTCTGTTTTCCAGTAACCCCCATTCTTCTTCTCCAGTCCCTTACGTGGCATAGTATGATTAATGAGAACTCTAAGCTAGGAATATATAATCATGATCAATCTTTAATATAAACAACAGATAAACCACCGAGTACTTGAGAGGGTGGGAAAATAATTTGTCTCTTACAGAGATTGCCAGCGTATACACATAGCAGTCTCCTAACATTGCCAAACAAAGTTTCCAGTGAGTTAATTCTTTTCATGCCAAGCCTTGTCAAGGGTCAGTTTTCCTTAGAGAAAGGGGGATTCCGAGTCTACCTTTCAGTGAGAGAAAAGCAGAGATTTCAGCCTTCCAGCAAGCACAGCAACAGCACACACAGCACTTCAGGGCTCTCGGGGGAATGCTCGACACCCTTCAGGCAGCTTAGGCAGCTCAGGAAAGCTGTGTGGGGAGGGGAGGCATTTATCTGGATAGCTGTGCATATTCCTCTATTCTTTGTAATGCTTCCTTTTGATACAGAGGGCAAAATGCACATTTGCCTAAACAACACAAATCCTATATCGACACTTGAAAACCTAAAAGAACACTGGTATTGTCCATGTGCTACAACACAGCGAATGGGATTTCTTCATTTGAGGTGGAGGAAAGGGAGAGGAATGTTTGAGCTTTCTCCAGTGTGCGGAAGGAAACAGGATGTAGTAGAAAAGCTGCCTGGATGAAAGTTGTTAACTCTCTTTTATTTCCTCAGAGGAACAGTGAGAAGATTAAGTAATATGCCAAGCTATTATATTTTTAAATCTTTGTGCTGAAACACTTAATACAATTACTTTCAGATTGTTTCCTGCTTTCCAAGGAAAACTTAAATGAAAAACAAACACAAACTTTAAATGGGGAGTTTCAAGCTAGTTTACATTTGGAGATTATGAGATAAAACAGCTAATCTCTTTAAATGCAACAACAGAAATTTAAAGTAATACATGGGTTCATTTATCTCAGTTACAATTTCTCATACATGATTTGTTAACAGAAGGCAATTACAGATTACAGGTGAACTGACAAAGATTTGGGGAACAAACATCTACCTAAGGAGATGCAGTCTGTTGGACCTCAGCTGAGGGAAAGTTTATGATGCAACCACTACTACCTGCCTACACAGAGTCTTTGCCCAGCTTCATCTTCCCTCCCTGAAAAGCTCTTTGTGCTGTCCCCTGCCAAGCACCATTTCCTAGCCCTGTGAACCTCTGCGGCCTGGGCTGCTGCCCTGCGAGCATGTCGGGGGGTTATAACACACATGATACCGCTGGTGTGATGTTAACTGCGTGCTTTGATTTCCTGGCCACATAAGTAGCAGTTTTAATGAAAGAGGTAAATGAATTGCCTTCAGTGAGCTCACACACACAGGGATTTGCACTTCCAGCCTGAGAACACAAGCCCGTGGCAACATATGCCAACCCAGATTGGTGATTTTATAGTCCTAGGCCTTGCTTTGCATTCCGGATCCTCTTCTTGCACTGCCAAGACTGGACAATGACCCACACAAATATGCAAAGACTATTTTTCTGGCTGTAATTTTCAGTGAGTACAGCTCTCCGGAGCTGTGGTCATAGAAAGTGCACAGCGTGGTCATATAAAGTGCAAAATTTAATTCTACAAATACTCTGCTGCTTGGTTTTATGCTTCAATTTTATAGCCCAAGTATCCTAAGGAACATTAGAATGAAGATTAAAAATTAAAATTTCATGTACCAGCAGTGCACTACCATTACATTACTTTTAGTAGTGAGCCACAAGTTAAATCCAGCAATTACTATACCCACATATATCAGAAGTAAACTGCATCAAAATGCTCTAATTATTGTTCAAATAATTTCTTCTCATAAAAGATCCATGTGAGGGTGACCAAAAGCTAGGCTCATTCTAATGCATCAGGGTAATTGAGAATCTTGTCTCAGAATAACAGTAGGCAAAATGCAACACACAATTGCTATATGCCTTTCTACAGGTCATTTATGTAACATTTATCTCACTCAGTTCAGCTACCAAAATAACCAATAAACCACAGTTTTCATTCAGAGCAAGTACACAAAATATCCAAGTTAGGTGTAAAAGGGAAAGGAAAAGCTCACAAATATGGAATTAGGCAATAGCAGTGATGAGAAGTGTGTCACCCAGTGTAAAGTCAGAACAAAGGATACTCTTCACCTAAGTCTCTAATTCCACTCCAGGGTTCAAGCAAATTAACAAATCACTCCTATGGTTTGCTTTCTTGTTTTTAATTAGCATAACCTTTTCGTGGAATTACTGCCTTGCCAAGCACACCTGGGAATATTTTATCACCTATGCAGGACAATAACTTAAATAGTCAGTGTCATGGTTTAAGCAGCTAATCAAATTTCTTTGTTACGCTTAATACAAAATGTAATTTTTCTCTGCCTAAAAATACATCTATCATGCTATACGTGCATAAAGTGGTTATGCATTAGCCTCACATTTACATACTGCTTAAGAGCCTTAGAGAAAATGATGTTTAGAATTTCAAGATATTTCACCCACAATTGAACTTCATGTAAACTGATGGCAACTTCTAGTGAAAGTAGCTTCTCCCTAGTTAGCCCTTTCTATCAACAAATCAATGTCAAAATAAAACGTTTGTACTATAAAGGGCCAAGTCAGACGTGTACACATGAGGCAAAGCTTCAGGACACGAATTGTGAGCCTGGATTCCTGAACAATGTAAAAGGAAATGGAAACTCTGAGCTGTGACCTGCCACTTACTCCCCACATGTAAACATATCTGTTCTGGTGCAGCTGTCTGCTGGTAAACTCAGGAAAAGAAGAGTTCAAAGTCACAGAGGCACGTAAACTGTGAACCTGGAGCTGAAGGCATGCTAGCTGTAAAGTACTGATATGTTCTTGTTTAAGTAAAAAATACCAAGGTGCACAACCACGAAGATAAAATAGGATGAACAGCGATTTATCTAACAGGATATCGTATTTTTGTTAGTATTGCTAGGGATGAATAAACCAGATGTTTGTCCATTCTGACTCTGGCAATTTATCTCATGTGAACTTCAATTATTATGGCTGATTTTGGAATGCAGCAGATAGTTTTTCTTTCCCTTCCCCCCCGCTCCGCCTTTTTTTCCCCCTCTCTCCTAACAGAGGGAGTTTTCGTGTTCATTTCTCTTCTGATACATTCTCAGATGGCATGCAACACAGGCGCTTGCAGCTACTGCTGCTGGACACGAAGTCCAGCAGAAAACTACACATGCATATATTAAGGCTGAACATTTTTTATGCCATTAAAAAAATAGCTTGCATCGGCTACCAAAGATTTTACCTCCTTATTGGAGGTAACAGGTACTTTTCACTTTTTGCTAAAGAAAGATGCCAGGGCAGTGTGTGCTCTGCAGAGGTATGGGCATTGCAGGTTTCTGACTGTTGACCATCAATGCATACTGTTGGATGAACCAGCAGATATGCCACTCCTGGCTTCTGAAGCCAAAAGGATCACACTTCTAATAGCTATTAATGCATTTTCTTCTGCAAGAAGTCCTACCAAAACAAACTTTATTCTCTGAAAGCAGATTATATGGAGTTATGTTCCGTAAATAGTAGATTACTACTCATTCGAGACTGTGTGGAAGTCTCTCTAAATGTAGACAGAGAACAGCCCACTTGTACAAGCATGCCTGAAGAGACACGCTATAGATTCCTGGTTTCTGGTTACACCAGCATACTCACCAACCCACAATACCCAAGCTCTAGTGCTTGAGACCCCTCCTACTATAAATTTCTTCGGAGAAAAAAAAAATAAATGTCCTAGAAATATTCAACTGCTTCACACAAACAAAATACTTCAGCTGAAAACAAGTATTCACATTCAAGTACCCTGCCATCATAGCTCATGACAGCAGCAGTTCAATTCATGCCACCATCCTCCAAAGGAGACTTGTCTCCAGTGGCCAAGAGTCCCAGGCAGCAGCTGACTGTCACTGCCTCCTGGCAGCAAGGGCTGCACTGGGAGCTCGGCTCTCAGGAATATACTTCAGCCATTTCAAGCTTTTGCTCAGATACATTTATTTTTCCACAAGAGATGAATTTTACTACTGAAATGCGGAGCAGCTTTAAATGAGAAACTAAAGGTTACAGCATAACCTCTCAGAGTTACTCACTTTAAATACCAATTGCTGCTGACTTTCCAAGATCATCCCATACATTAAACAAAAGCATAGGCACAATGACTCAGAGAGATTATCCTCAGACTATAGATGAAAAACAAGCAGAAAGTTTACTTTACTTACAAGTCAGACAGCTGAAGATAACTCTTAAATCTTGATTCTCTCAGAATTAAGGATACAATTCCTCTTTGGGGGTTTTACAGACCTGCTTATATATGTACGCTGCATATGTTGGATTTGAAATTTCGGGGTGTGTGTGGGGGGGAAATCAAACTGAAACCTCCAGGAGCTGACAGGAGTGGTGCTGTGTGACAGAAAGCACGTTCTGCACATCTCCACAGTTCTGCTTGCCTCCCCCTCTTGAAAATATACAGAAGTGCAACTATGGTAATTCCTGCCTACAAAATACCCATTTAGGGCATGGTTTTACACAATGGCTGAACCAAATGAGCACCCTGCTTTGCTAAAAGGGCAATTCCTGATCCCTTTTAATACTTCCACCTTTCTTTCTTGCTCCCTCCCTGCTGCTCAGACTTCGGCAGGTTTTGGCACTCATCTAATTGGAAGGTGAACTTGTGGAATTTGCTAACCAGAAAACAAACAAACTGAAAGACACAGAATTTTTTATTTCATTTTTTTTCCATTGGGTTAGATTTGAATCAGTTGAAGTGAGACCAGACAAGTGTGTGAACATATTAAAACAAGCAACAGAAGCAGACAAGCAGAGGCAGGGGAAGGAAGGGAGATGCATTTCAACAGTGGTAAACTGTTAATTCATCCCTAGCCACCTTGTCAAACCATACTGTGATATTTCAGTTGTAAAATTTGACATCTTCTCGCAGCTCACTAATAACAAGCTCGTTATTTAGATTTATCACCAGCCATAAAAAACTTGAAGATGTCTTACAAACCACAAGCAATTCATTCTAATAGAAATAAAGTGAGGTGTATGTGGCTTCACAGGCTACATGTTTCTCTGAATCCCTCTGCTAAGCCTGCTGGGTTTTAGAGCCGCTTTCTCTTAACTTCTGTGCCCTATACTCATGTAAAGATCCATAACTTATAGGCTAAGTGTTGGCCCCTGACATGAATGGCTGAATGGCATAGCTGAATATCCTAAGCAAATATACACAGTTCTCCCCTTTCTGACCTCCTTCTTTACAATATTAACTAGAAAAATTCTAACAAAAGAAGTGTGTCTTTCAGGCTTCATTCTTTTACCATTCACAGCACGTTTCCTTTCAGGTAACAGAGTATCATTTGCTCATAAGACAGATGACCACATTTTTAAAAAGGAGCACAATTTATGGCACAGGAATAAGGCAATTACGTTATCTCATACTTAAGAGATCATCATGGCCTTTGGCAAAGAATTATTAGCCTTCTGGTAATCACAAAATTAAAACCTCACCACTTTTTTATATGGAGTTGTGTGAAAGGAATAATTAACAGCAGCACTGATGGCCCTTCATTTAAAGCCGTTCTACAGTTCCCTGACTGCAAGGCATATATTAACTCAACTCATGGTACCCATAGTATTACCCTAAGTGCTTAAAATAAATTTCATCACACCTAAACCATGTTTCTTTCTGGGTATATCTCACTAATAGACTTTCATTTACTTTCACTTTAAAAAGATCCAGTTGGCTGAAGCTCCTGCCACAAATGCACATTCCATCAAAACGAAGCTGCTTTTTGTTGAGCTCTCAGGTTTTGGCTCCTCCTACTGCCTTTGAAAGAGCTACAGAAAATGGACTTTGAACATGCTTTAAGAAGTCACGATACAGGCATCTGGAAAACACTGACTTCAATAGGCAGGCAGAAAGCCTGAAGATCTCTTCCCTAGAAATATTCTACCCATTTCATCAAATGGTCATGAAGTAACACCTGCCTTAGCACCAATATTGTACTGATTCATGAAAAAGGAAAGAGAGGACATAAAGAAGAGAACACCACTTCAGTATACACCCTGGTAGGTGACATAATTTCAAAAGAGCAGCAGAACTACAATCAGGCAATGAGTGATACAGGTAGCGAATAACTAATACTTTTTTTTTTCCCCACAGCCATACAAGGTACATTCAGAGACTATCATAACTCAGAGACAACTCCATCTAACCACTCACCACCACACGCCAGGCTGTGGGTATTCACACGCTCCTGCATGCCTTCAGATGGGCACAGCTGCAAGAGGCAGCAAGGCCAGGACATCACTTTGCCAGCCACATGCACTCCTCCTTGTTCTCACCACAAAACAAAAGCACCTGTTCATGGATGGTTGGACAGAGGTGTCAGCTGCAGCTTTGGTGGATGCCACACAACAAAGAGCCATCACTGAATCATGATGATCAATGCTCCTGTCACTTGGTGCAATCACCCGAGGCATGCCAGGCACAGATCATCAATCACTGCAGTGTAAGCCTACCCCATAATGCATGCAACGATTTGCCTTGGGCTGCTGCTTTGTTAAAACTCCCTCAAACTCTTAACTGAGGCACACATTATGGGCAGTATTCCCCACTCTGCCCTTTTAAAGTCTTGGGGAGTGCCTGGTTATTATGATTACCATTTCACCCATGATTTTGGCACTGTATTTTCAGTGCATGCATGCAGCAAATCCTCCTTGTAGGAGGAGGTTTCATTCCACTTAGTCTTTGCTAGGAGACAGAATGCTTTTTCTTCATGATTGGCCTGGGAGGAGACACCACCACCACTATTCTTGACAAAACTAATGAGCCATGTTTTAGAAATCCATGGAAAAGGGCATCTCCTGTTATGTATCCCCAGGAAGAAGAGCATTCCACCACACTAGCAGTTTGTCTTGATGAAAAAATTGCACAGCGAAACCTCTGATGCAAAGGCTGTAAATTACAAGACCATCTGAGAGCTTAGCTGGATAGCTCTGTGCTGGTGGAAATTCTACAAAGTGTGTGATAGATGTTTCAAACACACAAAGAATTTAAGATAATACACAGAATGACTTTCCACAGAGAGAGCACAGGATACTGTTTGTAGTATTTTACAAGATGTGAAAAAATTGCTAGTGGTGAGAAAATGCAGCACAAGCCACGGAAGAGCAGATGAGGATAAAAGAAGCAGGCACATAAAGCCCACTGTGCTACACAGACCTTATGTAACAGCCACAAGCATGGAGAAATACAGCGGGAGCAACTTCTGAAATCATGGAAGATTTTCAGATGTAAGCCCTCCAATACCTTCTGTATCCACATTAGCTCGGCATTAGCTTGGTTTTAATCGCCTATATTTTTAAAATAAACTCGACAAAGCCGGTATTTGAAACTCTGTTCAAAGTGTAAGATTGATGGCTTGTGTCAAACTTATTAATATGTATTTACTGTTTTCCCTGTAATTTTTGGATAAGGAAAAAGGACTCAGCTGGTTAAAATTGCTGTGGAAAATAACTGTGTGTGTTGAACCATATGTGTGTACATATGTGTAATCTGTCTTAGAGAAAGAATTATAAACTGAGGAGAGTGAAGGTACTAAGGTCACACACCAACAAATCCCACATGGAGAAGGATTTTCCTACATGGATTTCCCAATTAAGAACACAACCAAAATCAAACCAAACCATAATTCTACTAGTTTACAAGCCAAATCCTTTCAACTGCTCAGGGCTAATCCTTCAATGCCTATTGTGAGTTTCTCCACTTAACCGCAATTCATGTAATCAAGGCAACAGAATTGCCATTGCAACCTACTCATTACCATTTTTGCAATATTTGTACATTATTAGTGGATACTCCGTTACTAAAGATTATAAATCATTGATTTATTTTTCAGTTCCTGTTAATAATTGCCTATCACCTTGTCATCTCAGCTACACTTTTGCCCTTGGCCTTCCCCCGCATTTTTGTGCTTTTTCACTCCTCGTGCAGCAAAGGACCCCAAACCGTACGCTCAGTTCCTAATTGGCTGCAGGAAAAGCTGAATCTGCAACCTTTGATTTATGAAGCTGTTACTCAGCCTCTTGGGAGCTCTGTTTGAGATGCAGTAGATGAAGGCAGAGGATAGACGCAGCATCCTCATGCATGTAAAGCATCTGCTCTGTCCCTGAAGCTTCATTCCCACTCAGAGATTGCAGCTGGGGCCAAGCTGAAGATGCATTACAAGCATGTGCCTTATTACTTCAGGAAGCAAAGCTGAAGAGTTTGAGATTGTCAGCTTCGATAAAGCTGTCAGCATAGCAAATCAAGGATAAAGGGATCAACAAAAAGACCCACCATATAAAAGACAGATAGGCCACTCAAATATGTACAAATATGTAGCCCACATTTTGTCTTACTGTATTTGAGTCGAATCTGTTTTCTCAATCAAATCAAATTAATTACAGGGCAGTTATATAAAACTGCAAAAATAAAATGACGAGGTCAGAGCAGCAGACTGACCCTGATATATCACTTAGGATATTAATCTTTTCTTTTAATGTTTTATTTTATATAATCAGAAAACAGTCTCTGAACACTATCAAATACTGTCAACATCTGACCTTCAAAAGCACTTTGGACATCTGCCAAAGCAACACTCTTCCCATTAGCAAATCATACTGGCCATACATAACCTAGTATTATTTGCAATCTAATTAACATGTTTAGAAATGGTTTAAAAATATATTTATATGACTAGTCATGAATTATTGATATTTTTCTTTAAAGTTAATCCCACCAGGTTATATGATCAGATATGTAAGCAAACTTAATTTATGTTTTCAAAGAGAAATAACAATTTCTTTTAAAATTATTATATTTAGACATTTTCAGCATAGAATAACACACACGGTCTGTTGTTTGAAAATTTAAAAACCAAACCAAAACAAACCCCAGTTTGAAGTCAGCCTACTTTCTGAGAAATCACAGTATTTTTCTTTTATATTGTCTTATAGAGTATGTAATAAAATTTATGAGGCAAAATAAAACATCTGCAAATAAAAAAATCTTAGGAACCTTCTGCATGTGCATTTTTCTTCCAAGAACATCTAAAGACATACTGTAATCTTTTCCCCAAACCATGACTTTATTTCAATTGGGCTGGTAGGGAGGGTAGCACAGGACAAGAAAACATTTTGGAGTTCCGATCCCAAAGACAATGTAGCTTTGAACAATTCTGCCTGAAGACACCCATTAACTGAGCTCTTAGTGTGCACATGTTTATGGAATAGCAGCAGAAAACACAAAATCAATTCTGCTAAATATAAACTTGTACTGGATTATATTAAATCTCTGCCAACTATAACTGCCATAATAAAAAATGGAAATACACGTATTTATGTCCTTACCACGTTTCGCATTTCTATTGACTCCTCTGGAGCCTTGAAAATGTAAGTCAACAGTTCACAAAGTAAATACGCATATAAACAAATATTGGCCCCTTCATATTTGTACATTATTAACAATTTTAATTATAAAAGCTAGCAGGCAACAAAGCACTCCTGCCTGCAGATTCAGAACAATGGCTCAGAAAACAAAAAGCAAAGCAAAGGTTTCTCCAACATGACGGACATGTCTGAAGAAACCTAATTCTTATGCAAGTAGTCCATAAAAAAGAATATTAGATTTCAGTATCAAAAAGCCAGTAAAACAAACAAACAAAAAATCTAATAAAGACCTTTCATTTCCAAATGATATTAAAAATAAACCATCCACTAAAATTGAAATTCAGCCTTTGAAAAGGGACTTGAACTCTTTATGCATACTCTGCCCTACTGACCCTTGCTAAAGGGTGTAAGTCAATATGAAATACTCACAAATGAAGACAGGATGATGGATTTTCTGCCAAATAACCCCAAGCAAAAGTAACGCTGTTAGCTAGGGAGCCTGCTTTTATTTCCTTTGCCAAGTGATAAATTGGGAGAACTTCCTAGCATATATTATGTTTTACTGTTTGTATTTTTTTAACCTCTGGTTCTTCTCTTTTTATAAATAAAAGCAATGCAGCCAGTAGGTAACAAAAGAACAAAAGGAACTGCTTATTTGCTTCATACAAGCTGGGAGTTTTAAAACTAGGTAAGATGGCTACTTGAGGAGGGAAGGGAAAATGAATAGGACAGAAGTTGCAATGTCATCAGTTTCTACTCAGTAGAATGGTATTTTATCAGGAACTGGGGCAGTGCCTCTACTTTCTGAACAAATGACAGATCCTTCCTATCTATTTTTACCTCTGGATAACTGTCCTGAGACCAGGCATAAAGGATAGCCCTTAACAGTTGTACACTCCATACCTTTAATTTATGAATGTCATTGACAGAGGGAAGAGTTGAGTTAAGCTCTAACATGTTGCAGAAGAGGTCAGCATATAGAGCATTAAAATACCATGTCAGCTTGTCAGTGAATTTCTGACGCATGTTTAAGTACTGGCAGTTGCCATGGTTCTACAAAAGTCCTGTTACCTTAAAGTTCTTACTACTGTAGTGTTTGGCATCTCTCCATTTGCTCTGGTGAGAGAGTTCTTGCCCCTAAGAAAGTTTCGAAACTGAATAAACCAATCAGGAAGAACGGGATTACATATGCAGGCATGGAGGCTGAAATTACCTGTGTAAGGCCATGAAGCTAGTCAAGGATGGAGGTGGTCACAAGCTGTATGTATGCCTCCTGACATGCACTACAGTGCCTCAGCCACGAGACCAGCAGTTCTCAACCTGAGAACGTGAGCTGCTGGTGACAAATGATGGACTCAGCAGCTCTATCTCCATGTCTTTTCCTGGGCAAGGAGGAGCAGCAAGGACATGTCTCCTCAGGACACCAGCTCCTCAGGAGCCAGCCAGCTCTGCTTACCAGACACCAGCAGGAACACTCACGCTGCCCTTCCCGCTTCCCCATCATCACCGTGGGAGATCCCCTGGGAATACGATCCCCGTCCAAACACAATTGCATGACATCTCCCTTCTGCTCTGAAAACCCACTATGAAGAAAACAAAGCGTGGCTTTCTCAAATAAGGTATGTATGTCCAATTCTCCACTTGCTTGGTGGAGATGGATGGGACCACCAGCACCAGACCAACACATACATGGTGCCACTTCACAGCTCTTAGTCTGTGAGAAAACCATATATTTTCTTTTGCCAGAGATGCACACAGCAATATCCATCCACCAGCAAAGTTTAAAAAAAACTTGAGAACAACCATGCAAGGCCATGCTATCGCTTCATTATCTTCTAATGCCATTGTTATGTTTTAAATTGCTTTCCTCACACTGAAATCACCCATGAATTGAAACTTCTCTAAATGTACCAATTAAAATTCCTGGTCTTTCACATGACATCTGGGCTGAGAACAGTGGTAACTCCTGGTCTCTAGGAGGAAAAGCAGCCAAATGCATAGTTTTGTTACCATACAGCGTGGACATTTGAGCAGAGATATGTAACTAGTAATTATATGAGCTTTAGAACAAAGGAAAAGACAGACAGTGTTGCTACAATAGAGAAAGAGTGTCAGAGCTTGCCAAGGAAACTAAACCAAGTTGCAAGTGTCTTCACCCACACGAATTAAAAAGTAGAAGCTATAATAATAAAGTAAGGTCAACATATTAAAGCTGAAATTAAAAAAAATATATAGAAGAGCTGAATGCACTACTCTTAATGAAGAGTGAATCAGGAATTTCAAAATCCTGGAAGAAAAAACAAACCCCATACAACGTAAAGCTTGTATCAGCATTTTAAATAAGTTTATTTTCTGTTGGTGCCTTGTATCTGAAAAGTATCAAAACCTGTACGTAAGTAATTTAGAGGAGTGGGGAGAAATCTGAGTGACTGTAGGCTTAACGGTTTTCAAACAGATTTTTGAGAAAAGAATAATTTAAAAAAATTTGAGATAAGTAAGAACGATAAGCTTTGTTTAGCAGAGGCAGGCTATGCCAGATACAAACCTTTCTCCAGTAACAAAAATGTGACAACATCTCATCAGTGTGGCCTTCAGGAGGAAAACGTGCTACAGTAATACAGAGGAATGTGTCAGCAAGACTAGAAAAAAATATAGACACATGATTAAGAGAGAGGAGAATACTCAGCCATGACAGGAGAATTGTGGGACAGGAGAGGACCAGCCTGAGAGCTCTAATTTCCTATTTGCTAAACAACCTCAGCAGAACGAGTAACGCTGATGACAAAGTTTGAAAGCATCGCCAAGGTGGAGAGGAACCAGATATGACACAGGAAAAAGCTGCTGTGGTGTTTAGAAAGAAATGAAGAGAAACAGATTTGAAAGTTATTAGTAAGCAGCCATTGCCACTGGAGATCAACGACACAAATCTGACCTGCAATTTGGGAACTTCGTACTTCCAAACATCAGAGTGTGGGAGCCTACCAGTATTGTCAATCACAGAATGAGTGATGTAAGGAAAATGAGGAAAAAAATGGTGATTGATTTGAAGATAAACACCAGCAAGGCAAGATTGACTTCGCAGAGCTCTGTGCATGCACGTATGTTGAAGAAATTGAATACTGTAACAGATGCAACACCTAAAAACGCAGATAGGCTGTGTTATAGGAAAGGCAAGCCTAGAAAAGATTAGACAAGTTGTGTTTGTTTAGTTTGACAGACAGTAAAAAAATTATCACCTGCAAAAGAAAAGACTAAGCTGGAAAACAGTTTTACAGAACAAGAGTAAATCAGTCCAAATTGGCCACAGAAACCCAGCTAACTTACCAGCAGTAGCAGCAAGAGTTAAAAATTCCAGCTAGTTTCAAACTGGAGCTCAGTCAGTTTATGAAGGAGATCATCTGATATACTTGTCAGATAAAGCAGAGAATGCAACTAAATGGCTGATGATTTATAATCGCATGTTCTTTTATTCCTGTAAATTGCCCCTCATCATTCTGGATATCAACAACAGATTTGGGAAAGCACATTCACAAATATGTTTTGTAGTGAGGGAATGCCATGTGAATTTTTAACACTTTGCAGATTTATTTTTTCTTTAATGGGAAGAAGATAAAATCTCACAAGACGGTCCATAAAGTGGGAGCTTTTATCTTCAAAATAGCATCACCTCTCCTTATTGGGCATAATACCACTTTTAAAATGAAAAGTTTAATATTAGTTAGACATAATTCATTAGTTCACAATCAATATCAACTTTTAGTTTAGAGCTTAGCTTTGCATAGTTTACAAGCTCCCAGTTAATTCAACTCTGAAATACAGTGACTGAATATTTCCTGACACACAAAAATGTTCACAACAGCTCTCTTCTACCCAATCTTCCTTCTGAAAAGTTTTATTTTGGAATGTATGCTAAAGATCAGAACTGCCAGAAGCAAAAGTTTCAAGAGATCTGCACTGAAAATGTGGAGTCACTCAGGGCTTTCTCAAAGACTCTGAACACAAAAAGAGATAAGAAAAGTTTTGATTGTCATTTGGCATAATAATTCATAAATTACTGCAAGACTGTGTTAAGCATTTTCTGCAATAGAAAGTCATTTAAATCATTGTCACCTGACCTTCAGTGGCAGCAATCCGTAAGCAAGGGATGCATGATTTGCACTCAGATTATTTGTGACGAAACTGTAAGTAAGCTTAGCTTTCAGGAACTTTGAATTCCTGTCAGTGAAAGAAAATGTGTCGCATGACGTCTCTGAAGACTTTCCAGCTTACTGGTAAGAAAATTTGCTAAGATTTTAAAAGCAACAGGTAAGAGGAGAAGATGTTTTGTTTCCTCTTTACAACATGTGAAAGAAATTGAATTTACTTTTACCTTGAGAAATGTGAAGAAAGAAATAAAAAGGACACTTGGGATGTGAATGGCATCACCATTCCCAAGTGAATGGCAAAGATTCACAATCCTCTTGCAGCAATGGTGCCTTATTTTGCAGTTTGTGGTACCACTATGTCTTGTGCTATTAGGCCATGATTTTAAGAGCCTTGCAGCAACACTGGCTAACACAGTATCATCTTTCTCCCCAACAGCCCACTGCCACAGTTGTGCTAAGTACAGCTGCTTGAGCAGCTGCATTATGAATGGGATCAGAGAAAACACTGCAAAATTTTTAACATCCCTTTTCTAGTTTGTAGCACACACGTTTCAGAGTAGGCCAGTAACACCTACACTGATAATGCTGTCAACCACCATGTACCACGAAACTGTAGCATGGCTTTAACACATAAAGCAAGAAAAAACCCACATTGGTTCAAAGAGCATAATGTTGGAATGTAATCGTATTACATTTTATTTCTTGTGAAAATAATGCATGAAGAAGTCAGAGATGAAATAACACAAGGTAGAAAGATGCTGGAGAGAATGTGAAAAATTAAAGCTCTCTGGAGGGTCACCACATGGATCCCCTTCCTAGTGGTATTGAACAACATAAAAAATTAAAAGGAAATCCTTGAACTCAACTTTTAAATGTAATAATATCACATGTACTACGGGTGCCAAAAGAAGTTTAGCCAAAGTATTTTGGCTTTATTTCTTTTTTAGGAAAAACACTACTACTAAGAACATAGATAGAAGTGTCTTACGACATTTAAAAAAGATTATTCACTTAGTGTATTAAACTCATACAAATTTTATTAGGTGGTTTATAAACTTATTATACAATGTCTACTATGAGAATTATGTAAAATGGATACCCTTTGAAATACTTCATATGTACTGAACAGACAGAGCAGCTAGCATTATTAGTTTATTCTAACAAGAGTACCAGCACAATAAAGAGTCAGTTACTTAGCTTATAAAAATTTACTGCATCTGCTTGAGTGTATACCATTAAAAATGTGTGACGAAGTCTTTCCAATTACATCAAGTGGACCAACTAAAGAAAGAAACAGAAAAGGAACCTTTTCTATGAAAGGCACCAACAGCTTGCAGTGACCTCCCTCTTGTCACTTGATATGCCACAAGGAAAGACAAAGGCACACTTAACCTTGCTTAGCACAGTGTGCTCTCAGCATTGAATGGGATGGGCTTACCAAGAGTAGGAAAGAAAGCAATCACCAATCAGGTAGTCCAGGCCTGAAAAAAAAACTTCAGAAGGACTTCGGTTTAGGATTCCAAAAACATATTCGTGCTTCACTTTTTTTCTGACTTACAACAATGCCTCTCCTCAGCTGAAACACCTTCGAGAGATTAAAGAGGTGGATAGGACAACCTGCTGAGTTGTTTATTACAATAATTTCTGACATACTGGCAAATACGTCTCAGGAAAGCTCATTCCTTTTTCATCCTTTAAGTCTTCAAAACACCTCCTGGGCAGCCTGCATTCACTGAATAAAAATCCTAGTAGTTCATCCTTTCTATTCACCTTAACAGAGTATTAAGAAACAATCAGACTGATGCAGAAAAGGAACTTGAGGCCAACACAGGAGGAAGAAGGATCAGCAGAGAGATGGGATGCAAGAAGACCCGATGATATTAAATGCATTAAGCATCAGAAATTATTACCTCTTCCCGAGCAAAACACCAGACTCATCACTAGGAGTGACCAACTTCATTCTGTGTTGATAAAGTTACCAAAATTTCCCTCTCCTTTTTTTGGTTTATTGATATCTCCTTTACCTTCTTACCAAGGCTGCCTGCATACATGCCCACAGGAGTCAACAAGGACTGCAAAACACTTTGTCCTCATGTCATGCCTGAAAGGTGACAAGTTGGTATGGGCTCTGTAGTCTAGTCCCCTACATCTCTGGGTGCAATTCATGGCACTTCTCTCTAAACAAGACTGTATCACCAATGAGACACTCAAGACATCAGCAACCAGAATAAATACCATCCCACTGATGCTTCTTTGCACTCTTTCCTCCGCTCTCCCCAACATGAGACATGCCTACTGAAATGCAAAGACTCTCTCACTATTCCTCTACTTGCAAATTACACCAAGAATTCCTGCCCCCCTCCTCCCCTCACCCACCCCCGGAAACTACCACAAAAAAGAAAACTGCTGGGTGAGCAGAACAGCAATACTACTGTGATAAAGGCAATTTTTCCTGTGCTTTGCCAGCTGCCTGTCAGTAGGCACTTGTCACCTCTTGCCTCTCGAGTAACAAGCAAGTCTTTCTAAGGCAAGGACTTTATATTTTGTTCCGCATACATCCAGTGCTTATGAATGAGACTCTTAACTGGCAGCAGTTACAAAGTGGTTGAACCCGAGCACAGTTTCCCAAATCCCTGAGAAATGTGTCTGCATGTTTAAGAACACCCAAAACTGTTTTGCGAAATGCTTCGTTCCTATACTGCAGCATCTTACATGGCAAAATATTACCAGGAACACTTAGCTCCTTAAACAGTGTAACCTTTGGAGCTTAAATCATGTATTTTGCAATATACATCATACATTATATTGATCCAAACATGAGAATTCTGCTGTCAGAGAAACAAATACAACAGTTCTTTGTTCACTTAAGGCAATCACTCTAAACTACCCATGAAAATCTTCCTCAAAGCAGTGGTGGGAAACTACAGAGGAAAGAAAGATGAGGCATAGAGGTAATTTCAGAAGAGGACTTCCAGAAAATCAAACACACTCCCCTGAACCATGCAATAAGAACACAAGCACAAAGAAAAATTTCTGCAAAACTGAAGGTTTGCAGAAGTGGTATCACAGTATCACAGTATCACAGTATGTTTGGGATTGGAAGGGACCTCAAAAGATCATCTAGTCCAATCCCCCTGCTGGAGCAGGAACACCTAGGTGAGGTCGCACAGGAACATGTCCAGGCGGGTTTTGAATGTCTCCAGAGAAGGAGACTCCACCACTTCCCTGGGCAGCCTGTTCCAGTGTTCTGTCACCCTTACTGAGAAGAAGTTTCTTCTCAAATTGAAGTGGAACCTCTTGTGTTCCAGCTTGATCCCATTACCCCTTGTCCTATCATTGTTTGCCACCGAGAAGAGCCTGGCTACATCGTCGTGGCACTCACCCTTTATATATTTATAAACATTAATAAGGTCCCCCCTTAGTCTCCTCTTCTCCAAACTAAAGAGACCAAGCTCCCTCAGCCTTTCTTCATAAGGGAGGTGCTCCACTCCCTTAATCATCTTGGTTGCCCTACGCTGGACCCTCTCCAGCAGTTCCCTGTCCTTCTTGAACTGAGGGGCCCAGAACTGGACACAATATTCCTGCCACTAAAAACTTCAGTTGCAATTTACACCAGGTGTGGCTTTCAGTATTAACCAGCTTCTGTGGATGAGCCATGAGTTTGGCATTCAGACATCAGAGGACAGCAATGAAGAGCAAAAGAGGAATGAAAGAGGTTAACACCACAGAACGAAACACCCCAAAAGAAGTAATTGCCTAAATACAGATAAAGGCATATTTCCCCACTCAGTCATAGCACAGGACTCAGCCTAAACACCAAGCTCTTTTCCCTGACACCGCTGACATGTCAGCCGTCCTCACTGATTAACAACTAAGGTGAGCCAAAAGCAAGTAACGTAGAATTAGTTAAACAGGCCAGTTTAGGCAATCTTTCATACAAAAGAAAAATGAAATGTCAGAATCAAGTGCACAAGCCACTCACAAGTGCAGGGGCTGCCTGCGCCCCACAGCCATCCTCAATGGGCCGCACTTGCTCACAGCAAGGATGGGGGGAATGTGCAGGGCAATGGGTCCAAAGCAGTAGAAGGCTGAGAAGATAAACAAGTGCAAGTCACCCAGTGCTGGCCAAGATATTGCACTAAAAGTTCAGTGATAAAACTCGCACCAAGAGAACTCAGCATTAGAGCAAAAAGACTGAGTTGTCAGTATGTAGCAACAAGGCTACATACAAGGGAAGAGGAAATGGACAAGCTGAGCTAAAAGGCTTGGGCTGCCTCAAACTAATGAGGGCTTGTGATTCACTTGGATACCTGGCACTGAAGTAGGGAATGCCTTCAATTAGTGAGAGTTCACGACAGGACTCAACGGTTAAACTTTGTTTAGATTTTATTTAAACCAAACAGTCTACACCGTTGTTAACTGGCACTACTCAACAGGCACAGCACGTTGCAATTCCAGCTGCAGAGCAAGCAGAGACGCAGGCAATGTAAGCCAGAGAGAGAAAGCAAGGTTTAAAAATAAATTTAAAAAGAACATTTTGGAGGATTTTAATTTTTTTTTTTCCTTGGCCGTGGCACATAGTCACACAAACAGTGGGATCTACACAACAGACTATTTTTTTGCTGCTGGCTGTCCCAGCTCACGCTCTCCTGCCCCTGCCCCAGCTCCAGTGTTTTTGTGACTCTGAGCTGAACTGCTTCTGTGTTAAGTCAGCAGAAAACTAAGCCAACAAAAAGGGCAACAGGTTTCTGCCGCGATGTCATGCAAAAACAGTTGAGCACAGGCTGAGAAAGGAGACAGGCTTAGCTGCTCCAGCAATGCAGGCTCAATCTGATTAGCTAGTGCATCCACAGTAGCTTTACTGGCACTTTAAAGCTCCAAATCAGGCTATAATATTACAAATATTTATTTCAGCAAAACCACTATCTTATGTGGCATTATCTCACCTTCCCCCTGTTCTGCCACTGCGTGAGGGGAAGGAAGAAGATTTTTTTTGTTGTAGTTGTTTTTCAGTCAAGACCAACTCTCCAGTTTAGTTTATCACGTGACTCTGCAAACAGGTGTGCTGGCAAGCGAGGGGTTGCACAGGACTGGAAACAAGCAGCTGGAGGAAGGAGGCTGCTTAAGCCAGGACAGAAAATAAAAAATATCTGTGTCTGTGAAATTGTGGTGCAAGTTCAGGGCCATGCTATTCTCTTTAGTACGGTCTGCACACTTCACAGGATGTTCTGCTCTAAAATAAAAATAAAGTAATAAATATATAAATAAAATAATAAATATATAAAATATCATCATAATGTATATATGCTAGCTCCGTCATTAAGATATTTATTCTACTATACAGGAAAATAATTTAATTGCAGACCCCGTCACAGATTTCTTATGTTCCAGCTTTGGAAGCATCTGCACAACGCTGAGAGCTATTCTCATAGCTCGTGGTCCCTAAAATGCCTCTCCTGGACATGCAGTTCTGCCACTTACGCTATTTCCAGCACCTCTTGGAATCTTTCATGAGCTTATGCAACTAACCTGCGTGGCAAAACATGAACTGCCATTGCTCATACAAGAACCTAATGAGTGCCAGATCCAATGCGAGGAAAGGATGAACTCCATGAGAACAATGGCAAAAGAGAAACATGGAACAGTGAAAATTTTTACTTTTAGCAAGAGTGAGCAAACTTGTTCAGCTAGTTACAGCACTGCAGCGTAGCTGTCCTGCATTCCTCCTGTCTGAACTAACCAGAGGATCAGCTTTCCCCACTGAGTTCCAATGCCAGTCTGGGGTTCAGCCACACACCTCCCCGAGCACAATGTGGTGGAGTTTCTTGCCAGCTGCTTTGCTGTGGAGCTTCTCAAGGCATTGGGCTCTCTGCCTGTATGAACATGACCTCAACGTGGACTGGTACACACCTTCCAGCTGTCATTTTAGACTTCAGTTGTGTAGGGTAGGATGTGATAATACTTCAAAAACCAGCAAGAGCTACATGTGGTCTTTGCCCATGTGCTCTGACTAGCTCCCAGAAACAATGTATTTTTTAAAAACATAAAGCTTACAGTAATTACAACCATTAGAACAACTATTTATACTTGTGACTACCTGCAAAGTTTGTTTAACTAGGCCACTCTAGGAACTATTGCTTTTAATAATCTGACAAGGATCTAAAACTCATGCTGAAGTTCTTTGCTCAGCAGAGCAAAGGCAGTCTCATTTTGAAGCCAGTTTCACGGAGATTTGTGTTATGTAGAATAAAATCTGAACAAGAGCCTTTAGCTGGCAATACACAAAGGTTTTCCTCTATTGCTGCTACACCACTTCGTCTACCAACAGAGAAACTGGGGCCAAAGACGAACGAAGCAAAAAGGAGTATTAAAGACAAACAGGTGGATATGACAAAAAAAAACCATGAAACGGAATGATATGCTCTCGTGCCTGAGGGAAGCAGTGAATGGAGGGGAATCCAAATCCAAGACGATACTTTTTGGGCTCCAAAACCTGGATCAAGACTCAAGACTGCCACCAATCTACTTCCATTCAGATGATAGAAAACACCTGTGACAAAGGGCAGGGTGAGAGAAGAAGTGCTTTGGGTTTTTACATGTTCCCTTTAAGATTATTATTAATATTGGCATAAAATGAAGTAGAATTCTTACCTTTGGCTGCAATGTTATCCATTCACTTTTATCACTGTTTGCTAACTTACCAACAAACCATAATATAATAAGCAAAATAATTACCTACCTACAAAACCTTTCTCTCCAACTAATTTGAGGGCAATTTTATCTGCCAAAACAGAAGAATTTCCATGTGCAATGTTAGCAAAAGGTCCAGCGTGAACAAATACTGGTGTTCCCTGAGTGATAAAAACAGATGTATCATTAATAGTGGATAGGTAAGAACACAAGCTCAATACTCTTGCAGTATTGATACAAATCAAAAGCACATATAGCAAGTAAGCGCTGTTAGATAATTCGAGAGGGGGAAGGGAGCAGGTACATCTCAAGTGCTTGAGACCCCATTCACTGACAGGCCTAGGTGTCAGAACCTGCTTCATCCACAGAAAGGTAATGGACAGCAGTGCTACCTGTAGGTAAATTACACAAGTTCTCACCCAACCTGCTACTAAGGTTTTGTATTTCCACTGCCCTAATGCTGTGGTGTGCTATTCTAGCATACGTACTGCAATCAGCACTTAACTGCATTGGGGCAGACAGTACACAAATAGAGCCCAGCTCCTGCCCTACTCCATCCCTTACTGCTCCTGTATTCTTCATAGACAGTACTTGCCATTCCTGTGCAGGCAAAGTAGCCAGCAGCAGTAACAAGGGACCAGAATTGATGATAAGGAGCTGGAGGGGGAGAAGGGAAGGGACATGGCTGGAGTACAACAGGTGTGCTAACGTACGGTAGAAAAAGCACCCAATGCTGCTGGCCAAGCACCTGGGCATCCCAGGTGCAGACCCAAATTCCCCTACAGTAGGCACCACACAAATATATAAGTAAAATAGACTGTAGCAGGGAGCAATCTAAACCAGCAAAAGGATAAACAAAGGGTTAAAGAAGTAATGACACAGGGAAATTTGTCAGATAGCAAGCAAATCTGATCTTTCCTGTTACTTTTTTGGCAGGCAGCACAAGGAAATAGAAGTTAGAAAATTAGTATTTATAGAAAGGGATTAGGATTAGGTGAGATATATTAACTGCTATATTTTCTCCAAGTCAGAGTATGCAATCAGAGGAAAGGATGCCACTTCAACTGTCTTACTGCAAAATACTTAAACAAACAAATCCCTATTGTTGTGTTAATGCTTTTAAAAATCTGCAGCTAGTTAAAGAACAGGTAAGGAGACAACTTCAGATTATCTCCATCCATGTTCTTTACACATTCTATATTAGGAGCTACTGCCAACTCGCAAAATTTCAGGCAAGCCACTGGACGACCTTCCTCAATTTTTGACCAGAAATAGCAATTAAGGAGGACAGTGTTCTTTGGATCAGCTGCAGACCACATCCAGCACTCCCAAGAACCACACGTTGGAAACTATTGACCACATAATAAAAACTGGTTGTTCCCCGACTTAATGACTTAAGAAAACAACCTACATAGAGAAAAATTTTCATGTTTTCCATAAAACACCAGAACAATTGGATTACAGTAGTGAAATATTTGCTACTATAGAAAAAAGACTTCCTCATTTCTGTAACACTGAATACAAATCATATAAAATGTATCAACAACAAGCATCTGTTCTTATGGTTTCCTCTAGAATTAATTCTACGTAATTAATAGTTTTGTCCAGAGCAAAGACAAGTAGCTTTTTATCCACTGGCAGATCATACATATTTGAGAAGAAACAGTGGAATAGGAGCAGAAAATGTAAATAAACCAGAAATTATGCCCTGTAACAAAAGGAATGATGCAGATTATTATCACCCTAACACACTGACATAACAGTGTTTACTTAGAATTTTTTTTCTTGTTTTCTATCTGCTAATGACCACATAGTGCAACATCACCTGGAGTTTTCCACGTTTATGCTAAAAATTTAACTTGGCCTTCAAAGCTTCTTATATAAGAGCATTTAGGTATCAATGTAATGTGAGGTGCTATACAAAATAAAATATTATCACTATCCCAAAGAGCTTATAACTTATACAAAATAAAATGCAAACCACTTCAACCAACCTAAGTTTAAGGTTTACTTCCTTAAGTTTTAATTTAGTTTAACTCAGTATTTACCCTTCTGGCCTTAGAATAAATAAGAACACAGTTTTCAGTTACCAGATTGAAATCCACAGGACTGATTCTGATGTGAGTTTTATTACTCACTAAATTTAATTTTATTCTTCCAAGCCCTTAATTTCTTGTGGCAAGCAACTACAGGGCTGCTGCCATTAGAGCCCAGCACACATGTGGGCAGATGTGATGTATGGACACAAACACAGATGATGAGGGTGGTCCAGCCCATACCATGGCTGCTATGCAGAAGGGGGGACAGAAGGGTCTCCCACAACATTCCCTGTGCAATTGAGCTTCCAAAAGTTCATCCACACAACATGGATGAGAACAAAATTTGGACTGTGAGGTCCAACATCCAATTCAAGCATACTACTAAACCACTGGCATGGACAGATACTCCTCTGGAATTCACCAGAAGAAAGGAGGAGTTATTTGAATGGTCTTTTTACAAAAGCAATCCTGGAAGAAAAATACAGTGTAGGTACTGAAGGGAGTGAACTCCAGCAGAACCTCGGGAGCCTCAGGCACACCCTGGAACAGGGACAACAATGTCTTCTCAGGCCAGCTTCAGCAAGTCATTTCAGCCCATCTGTCCCACACTGCAGAGTGCCACTTATTTTCATTACACTCTTAATAAACTATATGGAGAAACAAACAGTGGCACAGGGATCCATTCTGCTGATTGTTTTCAGTACAGGAAATGTTATTATCCAAGTTTTAGCAAAAGAAAATAAACCCAGAATGTCAATAAATATCTGAAATTATCTGGCTGCTAGATGGATGTTTATAATACTTATTACCATCCTCCCCTCATCTTTACTGTGAATGGCAGTTTAAATGTAACATGAGGAGACCATCCCCAAGCAGCCAGCCTGCAACTACAAAGAGTTGTCCCATAGAGCAGCTGCTCTGTTACGCATGGTATATATAAATGCTGAACATTAAGGGATCAGTTCACAAGGGAACAAATCTGTCATGACAAACATGGATAAACACTACGAAAACATTATGCACATTTGAAACAAAGTCATCTCAATTCTACAGCACTGGATATAAGTTCTATTGAAGTCTACAGTTATTGTAGGTGGAGTGCCCCATGCTTCCCATTTTGAGATTTTACTGTCATTCCTGCATTTAAAACACTGTCAATCGTTAACACCTCGAGGCAGCATTTCTGGTGACAGAGTAGCAGGGTTATGATGGAAATCAACCCACCAAGAAATAATACCACATTAAAAGCAGGAATTTCATTGCATAGAAATGGTTATATAAAGTAATACAATGAAAGAAAAGAATGCAAGTCCCAGAATCAAATGCCTATTGATCAAAAGAAACTCTTCTGACATTTATAATTGTCTTTTAGAACACCACAACAAAACTACATTATTTTCTAACAGATATGCAAAGCGCAAATAGAGTGATGCAGACTGAACACTCAGAATCAAAGCTACCTTGACACTGATGTTTAATGCATACAATGTTATCCAAGTGGTAATTTCATACACAGTCCTGGCTGTAACACTCTTGATCCTATGTGACCTCTAGTTTCTGCTATCAGATGCTACATTAAATTCTGACACTTACATAAATGAACATTCTATATTCTTCAGCTTTTCATCATACCAGGAACTGTTGTGAACTCTTCTAGCTATGTAATTTTGATGGTCAAACTTACCATCATGTACATTAATTTTTCTCCAAATGCATTTGTTTCCATAACTGCTTCACTATTCCCATATTTTTCTTCCTCTCTCTTCCCATGAATATTGTTCATAATTCAGCTTACTTTGAAAAGCCAATACTAGAGTGCTCGGGCACAAAGTTAGATTGTGCTAATTTTGTATTCTTTGAGCTGGTGGAAGAAAACTCATGAGGGCAAGTGCAAAACATTGCTCTCATAGACCAGCAAAGCTTCATTTAGTCTCTGAAGGCACTATGGCAAGATAGGGTGGCTGGGAGCCCTCTTTTGAAAAAGCGTAAACAGGCAAAAGAACCCTTGTGTTTCTGAATGGCACAAACTATAATACAGAATAGAATTGCCTCAGCGAATCATCCACCTTCCACTCAAAATGCTGGGCTGTGGGAACCATCATGGGAACATACATGTAAAGAAAATACACAAAATGGAAACTTCCCTAGAAGAGCAAGATGGGAAAGAGAAGGAAGTCTATTACTTGGAAGCCCAAGCTGCCTTCCAGTGTGCCCAGAAGCAGTTCAACAGTGCACTGCAGCTTGTTTGCAACACTAGGCAAAATTATGGCTAAAGCCAGAGTCTCAAAGAAACAAAAAAAAAACACAACACAAAACCCTACAAAAACAAACAAAAACAATAAACAAACAAACAAAGGCTAGAAATACAGATAGAGGTGATTAACATACACAAATTAACACTTCCTAAAATACCTCTATGGATTTGACCCTGACTTGAACCTTGAAAGTTGAACAGAGTCGCTGGAGAGAAGCACAACAAGCACAATATGGAATTGGTAAGCCTGAGAAGAAGGGCGGGCATCATAAGTGATACTCACCTCCAATGTTTGCATTAGTGTTGGCTTAATCGCATCTTTCATCAAAACTGACAAAGCGCCTGTTACTCCCTGGAAAACAAGAGTTCATGTTTTAAGGAAGCCAGTTCTAAGGTGCAACATCTCTGAGTTACACTTAAGCTTACAGCTAAAACAGGGAAAAAACCTTACAGTTCAAAGGCGAAAAAGAAAGCGTGCTCATAAGACATAATGGATAAGCAGTGTTAAAGTGTTACATAAAGAATCTATTTAGATGTTACTTCAAGACAGAAATAGAAAATATTTTGCTTTGAATACCCTTAAAAGACAGTAGAGAAAATACTCTCCCCACTTCATGGAGAGACCAGAAACAGTTATGCACTGATCAGCATGAGGATGCTCATGGGACCAAAAGATAAAGTGGAAGAAAAGGCCACTGAGACCCAAGACAGCAAGAAGGCAATAACTTGCTAAAACTGCCTAAAGAACTGACAGATGTATTTCTTTCATGACAGAATCAATAGCATGAATCAATAGCTAGCAACAACCAGAAAGGGTATTTTTCAAGACTTGTACAAATATACACATAACAGACACAGGATGAAAGCAGACACAGAGTTGACTGGGGTAGATAATGAATACATCACCAAGATTAAAAGTAGACATGCCTTACTATGGTGATGAGAGGACAAAAGGAGCTGAGTGAATTGCTGGCTTTTAATTGTAAATAATCTTATTCCTCCCTAAAAGTTTTGCTGGATGTTAAGTTTAGATTATACACTGACTGAGTGTAAAATAAGAGAAAGTCATCGCATTCCTCTACACTAAAATTAAATGCCCATTTCTAATCCTACTAATCCTACTAATTTATCAAAACAAATATATTGTTTTTCCTATTGATCACAGTGCAGAATTGGAATTCATTAAAATAAAAATCAGAGTACGCAATACACTTATTGAGTAGATGTACAAGCCTGTTTTTTCCTGCTGTTTGATCAATTCCACAGCCAGCTGGGACAGAATTTCTCAGACCAGAAGTGCAGTTCTTCCCCTTCCACCCCCAGCTGAAGGAAATGATGTTCGGCACTGGTTGCTAGCAACACAGAACTAAGCAGAACCAGGTACACACACTAGCTAGAAGGCAATAGGTAACAGAAATACCTCAAGGAAAAGGTCAGTTAATTTTACAATTTCTTTCTGTATCTCAGTTTTTCCATCATCATATAGCATAAGCTATTGATCATTACACTAAAAGAGAAACAGCTGCTGATCATTTTCAGCACATGAACACTGAGATAGTTTACAATCTTACCACGTGAAAGGCAACTGTAATAGCTATTCAGCTTTCTGGAGAAAAAAAGCCAAATGGAAAACTTTATACCAGCTGGTCAATGGCAAGGTTAACATCTACCTGAGCAGCCACGAATCAGCCCTAATCCTTTTCTTGGGCAACCTGCCTAAGGACTGACAAGTGGTAACTCACGTCAACTGTAGCCACCTGATTAGGGGTTTCTGGTGTCTACTTTATGCTGGATGAGACCACCAGCTCATTCAAAGTAAGCATGCCAACAGTCGTTTGCTGGCCCAAGCCATGTTGACCGGAGAGAAGGTTTTGGTGAAGAAGTAAAATATAAAATAAAATCAGGACACATTTTCCTCGCTTCCTCCTCCTAGACCATAATTGCTCAAATCCTGTCTCCTTTCCTTTCTGATACTTTGTCACCACTTTGATAAAAATAGTGAAGCAAAAGTCCCATACACTTCCCGTGCATTTTAACTTTTTGGGAAACTTCACCCATGTTAAATACACATTCTGGACACAAATCTCATCTGAAGCTGAAAACAAATAAAAAAAGATGCAAAACCCAATTAGGACACATCACGACTATCTGCCTTACATGGTGCTTAAACAGGTTTGGTGTCAATAACGGCCCTTAAAAGCTAAGCAGCTAATAAGGTTTTCATCTCTATCTGACATGACTCTATCAGAATGAAGTTTTCATTCCTTCATATCCCAAATCCTCCAAGTAGCTGGCAAAGAATTCCCACAGCTCACTCAACGTCCTAGATCTGCCTCTCAAAGCTACTTAAGGATTATCAGGTTCCCATTTCCAATTCAGCAAAGGTAGATAAATTTTTTATAAAAGAATTAGAGGCTTAGACACTTACACACCAATTAAGCATGTGAGAGCCCAAGGATCATTAGCTTTCTACTAATTCACTGGCAGAAGAAAGAAGTAGAACTCTGAATCAAATGTATATGGACACCCAACTCTCCTGGGTTCTCTCCTGGAACTGATCCCAAGTACTTCTGAAAATAATATCCCCTTCATCTATCCACCAGCTGTCAGGACAGGTATGCTCCCCAGGACAGCAAAGATCATAGAGCACAAAATAAATTACACACATGACACAGGAAAGGCAAACTTAGATGAAAAACCAAAATACTTTCAAAGCAACTTCCAGTGGTGCAGTCTCTGAAGTCTAGCAAGAGTAGAAATGAAAGCCAGCATCAGGTGACAAGGGAAGTGATTGAGTAACTACTGTTAAATGAATAAGGGTTATACAGACTGAAAGGCAGAGAAAAACTCTTTTCTTGATAAGAAAAATAAAAAAATACTTATAACTCCCCTTCATTTGAAACTATAGTCTCTAACAAAATAATAATATTTTTCTGCAATATCAGTTCTGTAAAAAACTAAACCCTAAACCGTAAGCTGAGAAGAACTGCAACCACTTGTGTTTAAAGTATGTACACAATGTTTCTGATGAATCAGAGAACAAAATATATTCAGACGACAGATCAGTTATAAAAGTAAAATGAAGCTATTTGTTTTGGTCCTAGAATTATTGAAACCTAACAGCATGGCAAAGAAAGTATGCTGAGAAGAAGTCTTATTTAAAAAAATATTTCTTTAATAATTTTCACAGCTGCTGAAATACTGATCTAGGGCATACATACCCATTTAATTTCACATAAAGATATGGCATGTGTCCATCAAAATTCTACTACACCGTAAAAGCCAAAAAGCAATTCAGTCTTAAAAATACTGTACAATGAGCACCACATTTTGGCAAAGACTTCTGTATGTTCCATTGCAGAGGACAGATATTTAATCCATCACTCTTATGGAAGGAGTCTTCTCAATTAATGAAATATTCAATTTATCTTTTTTCTATTACTCCTAGCCTGCCTCTGCATCTGGTTCATATCTGCCAATGTGTACTTTAGGTTTTACTATTGTATTATTATAAATATATTGCATATAAAGTAAAAATTAAGAACAATCGTGTTTTTGTGAAGTATATTGTGTGTACATCTGGAAACAAATCATAGAGAAAGGGTTTAGTGGTTTTGGTTCACATAGATTCCAATGAACCAAAGACTATTGTCAAACATTTAAGCTTGCATAAATTCAGTCTGGGTAGTATATATAAAACATGAACCTCAGAATTTTTTAAAGTGACAGGTGGGAATGACCACTACTCATTATTCAGGTTGTGTGGTACTTCCCATGATAAAGCTGCCTTTAAAATTTGTTAAAACTGTATACAATTGCAGTTCCATGTCAAGTGACTATGATAGATTCAGCCTTTTAAACTTGATTTTGTTTTATGAAAATTTAAGCTAAAAGGATTGAACTGTTCCCAGATTAAGAGCATTCGAAAACCATGTATGTTGTTTTTCCTATGTTCACTTATCTTGAGATCTTTCCTTTCTGAGCTATAAAGCTTTACCTCTTCCCTGACCCTGGCTCAAAAGAAGGATGAATATTCAGGAGGAGAACAGCTTCACATCAAATCTCTGACCACATCTGAAAATTTGCTCAAGATACAAACCTTGGGAAGATGAAAATGACAGTTCATAGATACTCATTAGTGAATGCTTAAGGCTTGCCCCGCCCTGCCCAGAAAGCTTTAGCTGCGCTGTGCGGTGTGCTTGTATAGCCAAGGGTGTAACGGCTGGATCTACAGTCTGGACACCTGGACCACAAGTAAAGATCTCTTTTCCTGGATCCTAATGGAATCCTTTTCTAATACATACAAGGAAGAGAGACAGCCTCACGGTGCCTATGAAGAGGAGTCAAAAACTGGGCTTGCAGAAGCACAGTAACCACATAGGCAACATTAGCAGCAGGGGGAAGAGTAGATACCCCATTTAAAGTCTAGAAATAGTAGATTTAGTTGCAAGCTGTCCAAATAGACTGACCACCTGTAGGAAGAAACCAGCAACAGAGATGACATGCCACCCAACAGAACTGAAATTTATCTTCTTTGTACATATGAATTTTGACATGGTACCGTCTTTGATTATACATCTCCTGCTATTGTTTGCAGAGGATTCAACTTTACACAGTACACTTTCACAAGTGCAGTGCAGTTATTTATAAGCTCTCTACCCTCGTACAAAGTAACCAGTGTTTAATTTGACAGAGAAATCTTAGCAAGAAAACCCACCACTAATTTCCTTTTATGACATTTCTCAAATCCCAACACCACAGCATCTGACTTCACCAATATTAAGAAGTCTGCAGAAATTAACAGTTGTTACTGTTTTCAGAAGAAAATCCAGAACAACCTTAGACAACATAAAATAATTTCTCCTCATTCAAAGTTCTTGATGGTGTTTCATGCTTTCCATAGATATCAGCTTTTTAGCTCCTGGGTATCAAGCCGGATGGAGGAGTGCACAGTGCCTCATGTACTGTAACAATCAGTTTGTATGGACACAGCATCAGACACAGTTTGTGAAAAACACAGGAACAGAATTCAACCCTCCAAAAAGGCACTTTTTGCCTTAACCATGAAATCACCTTCCTATTTTTCCCATAGTTCTCATCCTCACTTGTAACACACTCTGCAACAAAGAAGGTAGGAGTTTCTGCACTTCACAATCAAGATATGCACCCAGGTCCTCCCAGTGCACAGTATGGAGAACCTGCAGAGGAAGCTGCAGATGGTCATAATACTTATCTCCTTGACACTGTGATGATTTTTTTTCTGGACAGTTCTTCTATTGTATAATATAATACACTGCTTTAAAGAAGAACTAGAAACATACGTTTAACACAAGTGACACTATCAAATGATTGAGATGCTAAGCGTAGGAAATTTGTTTAAAAAAGGGCCAAAGAAAACTGAATTAGTAACAGACATTTTGCTGAGCACTTCTTTCATTTTAGTGGAAAAATTTTCAAGTTCTCTGTGTGCTGTTCAAAATTTGAGCCCTAGCATTTTATTTCCACAGAGCAACTATAGATGAAACAAACTAGAGAAAAGCAACTGCTTTCATCCATCAAGCTGATTAGCATTAGTTGGATGAAGACCAGTTAAATATTTTGCAATATTAATACATTAAAGTACCTTCATACAAAAGTAGCATCAAGATTAAAATCATGTATTTAAAACATAGTTTTAACTCTGAATTATTTTAAAGTTTTTGCATATGCATTATAAGGTAACTCATTCCCCACCCCCATCCAAACGTTATGCAATTGAAAAAGAAAATCAAAACTTCAACAGACAGAATATTAAATGCGGTTCTTCAGGTCTCCTGCATAATTGGGAATAGCTTATTTGCTCTGAATTGTAATGGTACTTGGAAATTTGGGTATGCTTCTCTTAATTTCAATCTTAAATGCAGGCAAGCTAGATATTATGTTTTCATTTCCTTATTAAACTGGAATTCATTAAGGCTGTGAATGTATTCCTGGCTTGTGGATTTGGTGTCTTTGCTGAAAACACAGGATATACTTGTTCGTTTGCTCATTCTAAAAATGCAGTAAGTTTGTGCAGATGTCCACATAAAAGGGACAAACAGGAGAAAATACACATAGTCTGTGTGATGCAGGCAGTCCTTGCCAGCAGGGTGGCAAGAAAGCATGTCTCCAAGACATATCACACTTGCTATGAGGATATATTTGGATGACAAAATAAGCATAAAAACATAGCATTATTATATTTCCTGTATTTAGGGTGTGCCATGAATCTGCAAGATATCAACTTACTTTGGCAATTAGGCCAGAATGCAAGTAATGTAACGTTACAGTAAAATAGTGCCAATCACAGGAAGCCTACTCGTGCCTTTTAAACACCTCCAGGGATGGTGACTCCACCACTTCCCTGGACAGCCTGTTCCATTGCCTCACAGCGCTTTTGGTGAAGAATTTTTTCCTAATATCCAATCTAAACCTCCCCTGGTGCAACTTGAGGTCATTTCCTCTTGTCCTATCACTTGCTACTTGGGAGAAGAGACCAACACCCTCCATGCTACAACCTCCTTTCAGGTATAGACAGTGATAAAGTCTCCCCTAAGCCTCCTTTTCTCCAGGCTAAACAGCCCCAGTTCCCTCAATCGCTTGTCATCAGACTTGTGCTCCAGACCCCTCACCAGCTTCGTTGCCCTCCTCTGCACTCTCTCTAGTACCTCAATGTCCTTCTTATGATGAGGGGCCCAAAACTGAACACAGGATTCAAGGTGTGGCCTCACCATTGCTGGGTACAGTGGCACAATCACTTCTCTAGTCCTGCTGGCCACACTATTCCTGATACAAGCCAGGATGCTGTTGGCCTTTTTGGCCACCTAGGCACACTGCTGGCTCATGTTCAGCCATCTGTCAGTCAACACTCCCAGATCCCTTTCTGCCAGGCAATGATTCCCTTTTACTGACTCACAGCCTGGCTATAAGGGCTAGATGGAAGTACATATTGAAGCTGAAGTAAAGAATGAGGAAACAGTAACTAATGAAGGTAAGGAAGAAAAAGTCTTAATGACGTGAAGAGATAACCTTGTGCCCAGCACTGTCAGCAACGTATGAATTAAGAATATCTTGTTTCCATTTTGATTTAGTGGTATAAGCATTCATGTGTTAACTATCATTGTAACATCTGAGCACACTTTACAAGTACAGTAGCAAACATTATCAGCTCTCTCAAATAGGAGCCTACACCCTGACTCCCTCCAGCACCAAATCTGTTTGCCTTAAGAACTGCAGAAAAGTATCCAAGTAGGTTATGGAGACCAGAGACTTCCTAAACCAGATGTTACCAGAGTGTTGGAGAAATGAGTTCTACATCTTGTTTTCATTGTGAGCAAATTTTGACCCAGAAGATCTTTCTTCGATATCTGACTGTGCTGTTCAAAGCAAAATCCTTGGCATGCACATGCCTTTCTAATGGTTCAAGAGGCAAAATAAATGCATCAGAGGTTATCCACAGTACTGAACATTACCAAATCCTCTGCTGTCACTGGTTCTCCTTTCTTGTCATTAGCCACCACCATTTTCCCCAGTCTCTCTTTCATATCTTGCAGGCTGGTGGTAAGTGCCAGGATGGCCATAATTTCACTTGCAACAGCAATATCAAACTGAGCCTGTAAAATAGAAATCAGAATCTTGGATCAAATCCTTACAGGGAATCATCAGGAATAGACTCAGGAAAGACAGATTTCACACTGGAATTCAAACAAGTTCTAAATTGTAACCCACAGCGTTTGAGATTACTCAGACTAGAGTAACCTAAAACACTTTGTTTATATTCACTCATTTATGTTCGCCGTTACACTTCATTTACTTGGGGACCAAGCCTGCAGACTGCTTAGCCCCTTGGCTCACATTATCCTTAGCAGAAGCTCCCTGAAGGACCAAGAATTTTTTTCTGTGGCAAAAAAGAAAATCACCAGATGTGTTTTGAACTTTACTGGCATGAGCACAGCACTGTGGTTTTTTTCTATAATGCTCTCCAAAAGTTTTTTTTTATTCTGGTTTCAAAAACATTCTTGTTACATTTGATCATTCTATGCTGCTAGGTCTTGTGCCTGACCTATGATAATGTAAAATATATCTTCATCCTCTCTTTTTTTAATGAACAAATATATGAGTTAAAAAAAACCCAACATGAACTATACATGGCATCAGTCCTGTTGCTCTTGTAGAAATACATCCATACTGTGCAGTATTTCAGCACAACTTAAGCTGTAGTCTTTACTTTTAAGAGCCTGCAGAACACACTAGCAAGGTTTGTACTAATTTACTATTAGTAAATCCCAGACCACATGCTGTCAGAACGTAAACAGAGAAGAAAGACAAAGTCACTAATGCATTATGTGGTAGGAATGCAATGTTGGGAGTGAACAAGAACTGCAGCTTCTTTAGTAATCTCTCCATCACCAGCAATTAAAGTCTGTACAAAAAAGTAGTAATTGACATCCTACTGCTAGCTATGTAAAAAAAGCCCTGTTTTTAAGAAGCAACTACAGAGAATTGTTTAAAACATACCTTACCGCTCCTACCATTTGCCTAGTACTTTAACAGCTTCTGCCTTTTTTTAACCTGTGTTCCTGCTTTTAGATTCTGTCTTGACAGCAACATCCCAGAGCAGCCCTGAGGCTAACCCCTGTGTACTTGTGTGTTAGTTGAAACTTCTGAAGACACCTGAGCACTCTTCTGCATTGGGCACAGACAGGGAGAGATAAATACCATAGAAAGGAAAGACCAATGCAGTAATTGAGATTTTCAGCATAGTGATTCAACTGAAATGCTGAAGTTACAAAGCAGATTTTCTGCGTTCCCCAGAAGCAGTTCGGTACACAACAGGATAGCTGGGTACACAATGAACATTGTTAGCATTGCAATGACATGGATGTTATTATCTTTTCTGGAGTTAAGAATGTCTCTGGTAGGTCATTGCAGCATTTGTAAGAGGAAATAAGCCTGAGAAATCTATGCTCGACCTATATACTGCAATATTATCTAAATTTACCAGAATATTTATCAGGAGACTAAAAAAAAACCAGTTATTATCGTTTTTTCTATATAAACCAAAAAGACAGGAAAAACAATCCCAGGTAGATGCTCAAAGATTGACATACTATTTAATTGAAAAAAACAAGCACAAAAGACTGTGGTAGCAGGTGCTATTTTAACTCTAATAACTTTTATGCACCTACGAAGTGGTGACAGAAGCCTTAGCTGTGAAGTCAGTTCTCTGTTGATGAAAGGATCCACCCACATGGATTCAATTGCAGGATCAAGGGCATCAGTCATGTAATACTCTTTTAAAATCCACAGCATCCCTGCTCATTAAAATGCAGACTTTTGTGCCTGCTGTGCTCTGCCATTTTACACAGGTGTCATTGATTTTAAGAGTGCTAGAACATCACTCCAAATATTTATAAAATGCATCTGTTAACTATGAAGTCCTGCTTTCTCTGCATCTCCGGCTAGGCTCTGAAATGAATTTTCCTAACTGTTAGCTCTACTTCTCAAGTCACTGAGTCCATGTTAAAATGTGAATGGATATGCACCAGTCCAGCATATTGAAATTGAAAGCATCAAGGTCCTTTTAGCCAAAACAGTACAGAAGCAACATTTGACAGCCATATGTCAAGTAGTGCTCTATAATACAACAACCCACATTTAACTCAGCAGCATAATTATGGTGGTAAAATACTGCACAATAAGGCTGGCAGAACCTGGCTTAAAGCTAATAATCACACTGAGTCACTGAAACAAATCTAAACATAGGAAAAAAGCTCAAGTGTTGAAGGAACTTGTACCAAGTATAATATTTTGTGGTCCCAGCCCATTATCAGAGTTGAGTATTAGCTAATATTGAGTTTCTGTAAGTAATAGACACAAAAGTCTCTACCCTGTGTGCTCAAAACCAAAACAAGTAGGCATTTCTAGTGGAAGGTGTCCCTGCCCATGGCAGGGGGGCTGGAACTAGATGATCTTTAAAGTTCCTTCCAACCCAAACCATTCTATGATTTCTCTTTTCATTTATCTCCAATTTGACTGTTTTAACTGCTGAATTGAGCAAAAACATTAGCACTATTTAGTCTATTTAGGCACAAAGCCTAGCAGAGGTCTGAAATAACAAAGAAAAATGAAAGATAGTATTTCCAAAATGCATGAAAGCCTTATCTCTACCATAAGAGCTATTCACCTCAAAATAGTCAGAACCTCACGAATTTCATTAGTCTGAATGTTAGATTACAATATCTTCATTGAGTTAGAAGCAACTCTACATCATCACAATGTATTTCTTCCACCTGGCATTGCTGTTCCACACGGCATTGTTTCAGAAATGCATTTACCCACGTGACACCAGGAACACTTGTTCAGACAGTATTGGAGAAGTCTGGCTTCCAATTTATCAGTAAGTTCTTTAATAAACATCCAGAAGCTCTCATATAGTAACAGGGGTTCACTTTTTACACTGCTGAAAAGTACACACATGTTCATTTTCTGAACTACACCTTCAAGCTCACATATTAAAATTAAGCACATGCTCCAAGTTCTTACGGTTTAGATCCCAAAGCTGAGATGCATGACAGGGAAATGAAAAATCTGAATAAAAAGCTAATGGTAATTTTCAGTCCTCACCAATGGGACTAACAACATGATCCATCCCTTCCCCCAGTTTCTTAATATTATGTTTAAATGTAATTTATGTAATTTAAATTACATAAATACTATATAAACAGTTCAAGGGACTGAAAAAAGTAAGAAAAATAATTAAAATTAACCTTATGAGGGCATAAGGGCACCGTTTATACCCATAGGATGATAATGTTGAACCTCTAACATCTGCAATTTTTTCAAGTCTTTTCAACACATTGTGTAATATGCATTGGTTTCTATTTCTGAAACTTCAGACTCAGTTACTCATTAACACAATCAGTTTAACTGCAAGAATACTGCTCAGCAACAACAGAAGTTAGCATTGCAATTTGAAGAAGTATACTGAAAGAACTGCAGAAACCCCCCTCAGCCTCTAAAGCAAAGTCTGTCCAGGATGAGATACATTAACTGCCTTTACATACCTGACGGACAAATCCCTTCTCTGTATTTGCTTGCCCAACTGTTATTTTGCGCAGGAATCTGTCATTTGTATCCACCACTGAAATAAGAGAATAGCAAAAGCAACAAATGTTAACAATGGCTCAGGGATCTGGATTTTCCCAGGCACACCTTGTTACACACGTAAGATTCAACTGCTCCCGCGTGTTAGCATTAGCACTGACTTGATTTCTCCCTTCTAGTTGACACCATTGGATGACAGGTTGAAATAGCTCTAACACAATGTCTCTGAACAGTATTAGATTAACAAATTCTTAATATGCTAACATATAAATTAATATTTTACCTACATCAGAAAAATCTGTCTTAGTAGGTACAATGCACCTCAGACCTACCTCAAAACATTTGCTTTGTCATTGATCTGTTAAGAATTGATTTTAAGACTGCAGGATAAAGGGTAAACTTGGTCGGTTTTTCTTTTGAAGGATGATTATGTTGTCAGATTGCTTCTTTCAGACAAGTCACTTACTTGCACATGACAGTAACTAACTCCACATTCAACTGCACAGCATTAAAAGGAAGTTTATTTTCAACTGCCAAGACCAACCATCTGCTCTTTAACACAACTTCAATTTCAGACAATTGTATTTCTCACACTTTTGGTATTGCAAGGGCATGTCCTTGCATGTCCATCCTATGGAACTGATCATTGCAAGCCAAGTTCTCCAGTTCTGCACTGACAACACTCAACTTCAAATGTGCTTTTGTAGGAACCAAACAGCAATACTGAGAATAATCAAAGAGTACTCTTGTCTGCTGAGAACTGATCGGGATGTTTCTTAGGAAGAAACATCAGAAGGATGTTTCTATTTGTTAGAAAATGAGACCAAACTCCAAAATCTCTCCTTCCCAGGAGTGGCAATCCCTACAGAATGCAAAAACAGGCTCCCTCTTTCCTACAGGCTCTTTAGCCCTACAGAGATTTCAATCTGCATCAACCCTAAAAGGGAGGATGGAAGGTACTCCTGATCAGTTCAGCCTGTAGCTTCACAATCAAGTCCGTCTTCTGGTAGATGTAGATCTGAGCTCTTACTTAGAGGGAGAGAATCAAGGAACCTCCAGAAAAGCTGTCTGTACTGAAGCTCAGTGAAATCACCTCCTCCCACTCTTCCAGGTGCTTTTGCAGATTAACAAATTTGTCTGTACAGAAAAGGATGACGTAATTACCCAAGAACAAGAGAGACTTTGAATCTTGGTTGTACACAACCAGAATTCAGGGTTGTGAGTGAGCTGGAAGAAAAGCAAGACTTAAGCCACTTCCCCCTTCTTGGTCATTTCTCATGAGGCTGTTGTAAATACCACACATGCCTTATTCGCACTGCATGGTATTTAGGCCCCTAATTTCCTCAGGAATTCCATTTAAGGGATGGTGCAGCATACATCTGGCTAACTCTTTTTGGTTGCTATTTATACACAGTCATGCTCTAGAATACTACAGCGCTGGCAGAAATTGCAGAACAGAGCCCAGTCCAGAGCAGCAGCCTCGTACCAAGCTGTGGCACCATATGCCACCGTGAAGCCACATGGCAAGCTCATCTCTCAAGCACAAACTTACCGTTTCTCCTCTTTGGAAGCTCAGTCTCAAGAGCAGCCTAAATGTCTTCTCTGCCTACCCAGGCACTGTAATTAGCCTTCCCACCAGCCTGGACAGCCAGTGGGCTGCTTTATATCTGGCCCTTCCTAGTGGAATCATATAACCTGAACACCCTTCCCATGAAATTATAACTACTCCTGCAACTCTTGATGGTCACTAGGACACACTGGCTTTCTCACCATGGTCAGAATTCATTCTCCAGAAAGATTCCAATAGCTGTACTTAGAAGTGGTAAAACATGAAATAATTGTTTTTGCCACAAAAGCAAATTTTCCATCTCCAAATTTTCCCTCTTCCTCACCCAAAGCAAACACTTCAGCAAAGTTTAGGTTCAATCAAGTGTTAGGTTTAATGTATCTATTTCCTTATCCCCTAAAGATATAAACAGGATCTGAATACCACGGAAAAGGTAAGTAGGGGGAAGCTTTCCTTCTTTCCAGTACGTTGTACCTGTTCAAGTTACTAGAAGAAGATAATGAACTTTAAACTTGTGACACTTCTAAGGAAACAAGTCCTGACTAAAATGAATTTTCAGACAATCTGATAGCTTTCTCTTCTGCCCTATAAATCCCCTGGTACATCACAAGCTTCACAGATACATGGATTGCAGAAACAGCCTCAAGCAAAATATTTTCCAAGTTATCTGCAATGGTCCTAAACCAATTTTTTTTTTTCTGAAATATTTAAGATATGTACATCATATAGAGTTGTGTGGCGTAAAAGTTTCACTAATGTTTATGAGATGAATTAAATAACTCACTTGAGGTTAACACCAGTGGAGTAATCTTGCCTCCTCCCAAACCCGCGCTGATAAAATCGATGAGTCATATTACACTAAATATTTGTATTATTCCTTCATCCTAATACAGGTCTTTTCCATGCAGAAGCACTGTGTAACTAATAAAAAAAAATCCTATGCCACATCTCCCAGTATTGTCTTGAGAAAAATATCTGATCTGAGATGACACGCACACAATGGACACAGTAAAGCATGGCCAAGGCTCCCCACTTTGCAACAGATCCACCTTGTTTCTCTGAGCATCACAATACATTCCATTTAACAATAATTTTCAACTAATAACTTTAGTGTTTGAAAACTTAAGAAGAAAATAAAATCCAACAGAATTTAGCTCAAAACTTTATGCAGAGTTTAGTTGCTTAAGAAAAGAGATACTGAAGTTGAAGTAAACACTGAGATTTAACCCAGCACTAGAACTGGAAAATGCAGAGGGGAGTTGTCTGAGCGTGTGAGATTGGATATTGGTTTGCTTGGCATACATAGTTGAAACCGTACCACATCTTTCATCAGTTCTTTCTGACAAAGCAAACAATTCAAGACAGTTAAAAAACCCATATAATCCCTGAGGCTGCTGATCTGGGGAGGATGAGGGACCTAAATCAAGTAGAGTAAGTACAAATAATCTAAAACCATAATAGACACAGTTAAGAAAAGAATGGATAAGATTTCTAAAATGCACGGAAAAGCCACTTTCACATGTTTTAAGATGCATTATCTGAGGTGAGAGACACAAGGGATGTACTTAAACTGTGAGAGCAACCTATCCTTCAGAATATTAGCGAAGTCTCTTGAGTTACTGCAGATATTTAACAAAGTTTAAAGCAACATATTGCACCCAAATTTGTTATGTACCCCCATTTCCCACTTGTTTTCAGAGAGCAGAAACAGGTCTGATTCAGGTAAAATTAAGCAAATTAGGAAATAAATTATGATTAAATCCAACCTGTAGTGAGGTTTTCTGACTACGTACCTCTTTGCCATGTTATGGTAGATGGGTCAATATCAAGGCGCACAAATTTGCTGATCTCCTCTTCTGTTAAAGTCCCAGGATCAGTCTTGTTTATTCCCAGCCTCTATGCAAAAACACGTTAAAGAAACATGATGAAGTGTGTTTGGCTTCAAAAGGTACAGCTGTTCTGGCTTATCACCCTCGGAGAAATACTCATAGACCATTAAATGAATAATCTCTTTCTTACACAGAGGAAACTCTTAATGTAAAAACCAAAGAGAAAGTTCAACTATATCCATTACTAATAAAAAGACAATTAATTGCTTGCTCTAGCTAGTGGAAATCTTTGAAAGACCCATGCATTGTATTGTGTGAATCAACTTTGAATGAAATAAAAAAATTCTTCTTTAAGACCCCATCACCATCCATAAACTCAGTCACTTCTAATGAATAAGTCAATACCTCCTGGCTTTTACAGTTTCACTATTTCAGCAACACCAAACCTGAGGCATTTCCCACTGCATTAAGAAGGGCAAAAAGCTGTTGAGAACACCTTGCAGGTTTTGACACTTAGTACGCTAAGATTTTTTCACCCTAGTTTTAACAAAGAAAGGCTTATGTCCTCAACAGCCAGTCCTGCATTAATATTTTTCTAATCTGTTGGTCAATTGTAATCCAATCTGGCATAGTTAGGAGATGATAGTTTCTTACAAATTTTATGAAAATAGGCAGATGGAGAAAGGAGCAATAACCCACTAGCATTTCTACTGGGGGATGGCAGTCTGAGTTCAGTGCTCATCCTTCCTGCTTGGCATATGAGGCATTTGCCCAGATATATTTTTTCAGAGTACTTTTCCACAGAGAGTTGAAAGCAAAGTTTTCAGTCATTTTTATAACTTTCAACTGCTGCAAGGAGGGCTGGGCACTGGGACTGCAAAGGAAGCAGCCCAGCCCTCCCAGGGTCTCAACAACATCTATCCTGGATCTAAGCAGCAAGAAAAAAGCTGACTGATCTGGATGCAGATGGGAGGAAGTAAGACACAGAGCTGACGTGGAAAAGGAGACAAAGAAAAGACTAGGACAGAAGCAGTGAAAGAGAGGAGGTAAGGTAAGGAGGTATTGGGCTAATAATTACTGGGAAAAAAAAGCAAAAAAGCTAAGGACCAGGGGAATGATAAAGGTAGGTCCTGATGTTAGATGAGGAGGTTGAAAATAAAAAAAATTGCATGGCACCATCTGTAATTATAAGTCTGAACCACACATGTAAGGGAGGAATTTAAATCTTAATAATCCTCTTTTGAAAAAACAAAACAAAACAAAACACCAAACCTGTAATGTCATCCCATAAAGATATTTTTTACATTTGATTTTTCTTTTAGGTATAAGGAATCATTATCACTAAAAATAATTCACAGCAAAAGAATTCAGTTATATTGGAAAATCTGATGCCACTATTTGAATGTTACAAAGCCAAGAACATTCCCCCTCCTCCCCTACCTGTTCCCCTACACACAATCTAAACAAGGACAAAATGAAAATACTCCAAAAGTCTCATGGAAGATTCTGTGAGATCTACTTTGCCACAGAGTCAAGCAGGCATCACCCACATTTTAGCTTACTGGCATTCAAATGAGCAGCACAAAAGCATAAAATGTTATTAGAAACTAGGTTTTTTTTTCCAAAACAGAAGCTGGTGTTACCTCTATCCTGCTTTCCACCCTCCAATTCCAAGTGTGTACCTGGCAGCTATCCATTCCCATCCAGTGACTCTGAAACACCACCAGTTGGGACTCAAAAGCCAAGAACACACATGCAACTGGACACAGAAGACTGAAGCTCTCCTTAAGGGTCATATTCAAGGGGTTCATATTCTCCTTCCTCTATGCTAGTGGGCTGTGTTGCTCCCTAGTTATTTATCAGAATGGCAGCCTCAAATCCAGAGATGTTATTCATACATGAATTACATAGGAAGATCTTCTAGAAGCATTCAGGAAGCGAGACGGGATGCAAAAATATACTACGCACACAAATGTACTGCTGCTCCTCAAAGGAAAAAGATTGTCAAATTGGCATCAGTAAAACCCCAGAAGTATATGCTATAATAAACTTTCAAAACCAGAAAATATTGCAAAACCAAGGAATATGAGATTTCAAAAGCAACTTTACCATAATAGGAAAAGCATTTAAAAAAACCCTAGCTTTAATATTTCATCAGGAAAGATATAGCATTTAAAATATTATTGGTTTATTTCAGCAGAAAAGAATAGCAAAAATGTTAGTTATGAAAATAATATCAGACCCAGATACTATTACTTCAAGGACGATGCTTTCAGAAAAAAGTCTGGACTCGATAAATTCACAAGGCAGTTTTATACAGTCTCAGTCTCATACATCAAATAACTTTAAAGAAGTTGCAGAAGAGAGTGTGTTTATGAAGAGATACTATAATTGAGGAGAGGCTACATTAACAACTTACTCTCAGACGGGCAAGTTGAATAGCAGAAAATCCTCTCACACCATTAACTACTGGAACCAGTCTGCTATACAAAGCCTAGAAAAAACACATGAGAAGTCAATGAAAGAAAAAGTTACAACCAGGAAGTAGTTACATAAAAAGATAATGTTTTTGCATTATTCAGTCTAATTTCAGTAAGAATTTCCCAACCACATAAGTGGACTTCTGGTTAGCAACTTAAAAACAGTTCTGAGAAGGTGGTAGGCTTTTGAGCACTGTCTATGATATAACAGTCTAAATCTAATTACCGAAATTCCCTTGTTTCTATGTTTTACACACACACAAAAAATTATTACTTTTGAAATTGGGAACCCTTTAGACTTTAACCAAGGTTCAGATTATTCAAACTATAACTATCACTTGCAAACTGGCTTAAATGCATATTTGTGTTGGACCAAGTAAAAGGGATATGACAACCTGGCTCAGTTTTAACACTGTAGCCAAAAAAAGGAGGCTCCTTCCTTTACATTCTCCCTTCCCCTTAAAGTCTGAAGTTAGCATTCATGTTAAGATCACAACAGATTCAGTGGAGGGAAGAGGATCTAGTTTATTTTTCCGCACAACCTCTTCTTCTTCTTAAGGTACATCATATGCAACTATGCATCAGAAGTGTAACTTTTAACTTTGAAAAGAGTACACAAATTACTAAAAAAATAGAGAGAGAGAAAACATACTTTGTCAGACTATTTGGTACAGTCTGAAATAATTGACAATGTTCTGGGCAGATGATCTTTAACTTAAAGACTACTTTATGATAGTTATCTGCTAGAAAAATATATTCTATAAGCAAAATTTCTCAACAGAACTTAGAATGGCTTCAGAAATAGCTCACTCTATTCTATTTTTATATTTTCACACAGTGAAAATATAAAAATAGAATCAACTTATTTTGCTTTGAAATGCAGTTTATTGAAAATCTGAAAAGAAAAAATGTCATGTGGATATCAGAAAATAATTCTCACCTTATCAGATTGAGTGTTCTCATGTAAGATCCTAGCATCAATAGCAGCAGCCAGCAAATTATTTGCAGCAGTTATAGCATGAATATCTCCAGTCAAATGAAGATTGAACTAGAAGGTGAAACCAAAAAAATCTTTTTATAAGAAACCATTGAACTCAATTTATTAATCTCAGGCAGATTTGCAGCAACAATTGTTGCTATCTCCTTGAGGCTGCTGCTCTGATTAGTCACTTGTCAGTGTAGATGAAATATTATTAGGCTGAAAATACACCTAGCTACATGAACGACTTGTTTTCACCCGAGTATGTGGGAAACTACCCTTAGTTTAGCCAAACAAAGCCGTGAACATCTTTATTCTTTGCTAAATGAGTCAAGAATGAAGAGCCCAGGGCTATGATTCCACATCATTAATACTAAACCAGCTTACTGTCAGTATTAATTAACGACCTGGGGCCGAGGTGTAGATTTCTGTGGAACCCCCCAGAGCACACCGCACGTGCTGGCTCTGGGGCTGAACTTTCTGCTGGCCACGGGAGAACAGCCCCGAGATAATCAGGCCTGAACTTTGCTGATATAAAGTTTGCCCAACAAAATTTTGGGGAAAAATCTAAAATCAGCAGCTTAGATTGGATTAGATGAGGACTTGTGTTATGTAGCCACTCTGTTTTTTTATGTACCTGTGACAGAAGGAGGCAGAAGGTCAGGTTGAACTGAGCTGCAGCGCTGGCTGCAGAGGGGCACCTTGGCTGTGCTCACACTCATGTGCAACAGGATCAAAACTCTAACTAAGCACTACATCAGGGCTGTGTTTAGATCAGCTGCGTGCTTTCAAGGTGGTAGTTCACCAGTTCAAGCCATGGTTTTGTTGAGCTCTAAATTAGATTCTTTTGGGGTGAAATCATCAAGTGTTGTGAATATGTGCATAGACTTAGCCATACTATCCTTACATGTCCCATTGCCCAGAGAATCTGCTTGTGCTTTACGCTCTGGAAACCCCTGCTGACAGCTACGGGTGGTGAAGCTCCTCGGCATATGGCTAATCCTGCTGAGAATGAGGAAGGGAGGGCTAAGGAAGGCACCCAGGGTGGATGACTGCAGCCGACTGACAAAAAACACTACACGTGGTTTAGGTTTCACCTCTGTCCTTTCGACAGGTGTCCTGTCAATAAATGCATGGATCACGTAGCTTTACATCGTGAATGTTGTGCCAGGCAAGGGTGCACGCTTCAGTCAGAATATCACAGTTTTTACAGTGAGAGCATTTTGAAAGCACGCACCTAGCCGGCTCCTTCCAAAGCTGGCATGTGATTTTCAGAAGGCTTCAAAGAGAGTTGGCATGATGCCAGAAACAGAATTCCATTTACTTATGGGTAGAGGAAAGCTGCGGATTAATTTAGGAGTAAGAAAACAATTGCCTGGCCTCAGCCCATCCCCAGGGAGGTGCCCAATGCCCAGGCTGGGGCTGTCCCAGTGGCCCCAGTTGCTGCTTCTGGCTGGGGCTTGGGCAGGCACTGGCTGCCAGGCCCTGGCTGGCCATCCCCATGGGGAGGCCCAGCCCCTGCAGTTCCCCAACAGCCTGCACCTCTGAAAAACATTTTTTCTCAGGAGGCTTCTCCGTTTCACTACTGTTGTGGAGCCAAATTAACTTCCTTTTACTTATGCAGCAGAAGTTGTGGTATTCACCCCTCCGCAGTATTCTGGGCATGTCTTACACTACCACAGGAGGATCAGCCTGGCTAAGAACAAGTCCATTTTGCTTCACTCAGTGACTTCTGCTAAAAAGAAATATTAAATCCACATTTGAAAAACTTATTTCCCCAACCCACCTGCCCTGGGCCTCTCTGCCTTTTTCTACTTCACCAGAAAAGTAATGCTTTCTCATTCTCTTTCACAATAGATGGGGATACGAAATGAAAAAAATAGCAGTAGCCAACTCTTTGTGTTATATGTTAGGTGTAGATAGCGGCCCTCTTCTCAGGAAGCGTTTGAAGGATAGCTGAGGTGTTACAAACATGTACAGTATCTGTGCAATGTTTTTGCACCCCCACTCCACAGCCCCTCCCTGTCACACAAAAGGCATGTGGAGATGGCAAGGACCTCTCCAATTCTCCGAGCAGACCATTGCCGCTGACCAAGTGCTGCAGCGGCCACCTCAGCCTTCCCGCCCCTCCGAGAGGGACAGGGACTTGCTGCCACCCCCACTGTCTCACCTCCTCCATGGGAATCACTTGAGCGTATCCACCACCAGCTGCTCCACCTGCACAGGAAAGCATATGGTCACATCAGACTCACACCAGCTTTGGAAAAAAGCAACCACCCTTAAATACACAAAGCAAAACACACACCGTTGATTACACATTTCTCAGAGCTTTGATTTCTATTAGGGGATCAACGATGTACCCAAAGAAATGGGATTTCCTTACACTTTGCTGGCTTTTTTCAGCACGCAGTAAAATGGGAATTCTTGATCTGAAATGAAAACCTACACATGATGGGTGGCCCAGACTTAGGCTACACAAGGGCTACCCTCTGCTCCTGTGGGATTTAGGACACAGTCATGCACATGCAGCTATTGAGTGGAAAGATGTAGCAGTCACGAGCAAGCACTGCTTCTGAACAAAACCTTCACACCCTGGCCTGAGCGCTCCATCCCAATTGCTCCTTAGGTTACAGGCAAAGGAGTTCACTGTAGCCTACACACAAGTTGAGTGGAAGGATTAAAGCACTCACATGCACCAGTCTTGGCTGAGAAGCACCAAGCACCAGGAGCCTTCCAGCTGAAATCAAACTTGTTAACTTAAACTTCAGCAAAGCAAAGTAGAGTAGATGGGGAGTGCTTGCCCAGTTAGGCACCAATCTCAGCTGAGAAATGGCAAAAAAAAGATTGCATTACTTCCTATCAGCATTGGAGACAGGCTTGAACTCTGGCTGGCTCTTACCTGGCCTGCAGGCTCTTAAAGGGTTTCTAGGCAAAAAGGTAGCAGCACATGAGTAGGGATGACAACTCAGAAGAACAGAAAGAGATTCAGACCCAGCAAGGGTGAGGTGCAGACACAGCTGAACCATATGCACAACTGCCAACTTCCTTAGTTTAGATATTTCCAATCGATACGAGGGAATTTAGGACTCTTTTTCAAGGAAGAATTAAACAGTAAAATTTAGAGACATCTTTAGAGAGTCTCCAAGCAGAGGAGGGGCTGGAAAGGGTGTGTACTTGCAGAAAACTCCTCCTGGATAACACATCCCCATGCCTTTCATCGTATTTGGGCTTTATCTGCATTATCGATACAAGTACATGAACATAGATATGAACCTTGCATGGGAAGATGTGTGCAAGAAACCTTTATCTATTAGTTATGTACTCATAAAAAATCCAATATGCTATCATTCAGACAATCCACTGAGTTATTGAAGTAACTAAGGAATTAAAAAAGAAAAAACTAACAAACAAATGGTATTTCCTTTTAATTTTAAAGAAGTCACAGAATGTACAAATATTATGTACCTTTAACTCCAAAAGTAGGTCCTTGGGAAGGTTGTCTCAGACAAGCAAACGAATTAATGTTAAGGTGTGCAGTAAGCGCCTGAACAAGACCAATTGTGACTGTGCTTTTCCCCTCTCCTAGGGGTGTAGGGGTTATTCTAGCAAAACAAGAAAAAAAGATTAATCAAATTCTTTGCTGATGTCAGCCTGGCTATGGATATCAGAACTTACAGTTTTTTATTTCAGTGAAGAATATTTGTACAGCAAATTTCAATAAGATTACTTTATCTCCACAAAAATACTGCTACAATGTTAGCCCCTAGCTCAAGCTGGAATGCTAATATACATGTGTCTTCTATTTAAGCAATTTACTATGAGAGCAGAAAAAGATAAGATTATTTTGGCAAAAGTTCTAAAAAGAATATATTGAATTTGGATATTTTTATTACAGCACAAAAGTCTCACTAGTTTCATTAAGAAACCATCCATCAAGATACTCTGTAGTAATGCATGAGATGTTTTGTTCCCACTGCTCAAACTTTGAATGAAATAATAGAACATTTTAAATTAAATAACCAACACTTTTGTTTGTAGAGCTCATCTATCCCTCTCCAGCTTCCATGTCATCATAATCCTCAACAATGACAGATCAACTGCTTTTTAAATGAAACAGGACATAAAAGTCACTATATTCAACAGAACATTATTTATTTTATGTTTGTGTTTCATGATGTTTTTGCAGATTTAAGGGTGATGAGGGACAATTACTATCCGACCTCCCATACAAAAGCTCAAAAACCTCATGCTACAAATCCCACATCTAGACTATCATTGAATCAGGACAGAATTTTACAAAGACATCCATTCAATCTTGAATCAGAGAGTCTAACCTCCACTCAAAGACTATCCTTGTCCCTTTAACGAATGGACAAAGACAGCTGACTTTGCAAGTAGAAAACTTCATCAGCCTTCTGTGAATGAGAAACACCTCAGTTTAAGTGATGTCTTCTCTGCTTTCAAGGTCAGCACATTTGTTCATGATCCATGTTAAAAGTCGGGGGGGGTGTTGGGGGCTTTTTCCTTCTTCTTCTTTTTTTTTTCCTTCCTTAAAAGTATGAACATAGCTCACGTCTCCAAAATGCATTCAAATGACTCAGTTGAGGCACTGCATTTCTCCTTCTGACTGGCAAAAGAAGAAAGCCCCAGTCCTTCTGCCACTCACACCACTCTAAAACACATACTACTTTTTGGCAAAGTGTAACCATTTATATCTTTGCTGTCTTCAGTACTTGCAGAGAAGCAGGTGCCTTAGTGAAGCTGACATTAAGAACTGATGTTCATTCCCAAGGAAATACAAACATGCACATGCATCCTAGTCAGAGAGGAACACTTATCCTATAATTTCTTCAAAACCTGACCTAAACCATCTAGCTCTAATTAGGAATACTTCCTTTCCCAGCTAGTATTTTTTCCAACATATCACTATCTTTAGATCATTTAAATGGTGTAAAAACATCCGTAAAATTGTCAAATGCAAGAAGACACCTGTGTTACCTCCTTGCGTATAAGATTCAGCTTATTTCAGTTAGTTCACAGATTGGCAGAGGCTCTTCTTTGTTCCACAAAATGTAAACACATGAAAAATATTAACTTGTCACAAATCTATGTTTTATATCAACATCCGATCGTGAGCTTTCTGTTAAAAAAGAAGCCTTTATTGGATATGTCTGGAAAAATTTGGGCAATAGGAGGCAAGCCAAATTAACAACTTCTATACTGTTCTAGGAAATAATTTTCCTATTCAGAAAATTAACGTTTTAACTCAAGTTCCAGTGAAATCAATGGGATTTAGTACATCTATAAGAGATTCCCTGAACTGAGACTCTTCAGAAATAGTATTTTATCTGCTGATAGCTTTGCACTACTCTTGTATGAACATGTAGTACTTGGGTTACTTAATTTGGAGATTTGTTTTTAGTCACTTTTTCACATCTTTATAACATCATGATTGCCAACCATTAGATCCTAAAGCATCATCTGTAACTTACTATCCAGACTACTTTGTCATCTTGCCTTCCTAGAACAGCACTCCCTTGACTTAAAATGAAAGTCGCAGATTTTAGCAAAATATTTACATAGAGCCAACAAAAAGTGGGAGATTTGGAGCATATCCTGAGAAGAATCCATTTTATCTACTCTCAAAAGCAGTTTCGGTCTGTGTCATCCTTTTTATCCACACTATGACTTCTTATTTCCTCTTGATCTACTACAGGAGCACAGAATGCTGCTTTCATGTATGCAGCTCCTAGGAGAACAGGTACTTTTAAATCTCTACATTGTCACAACAGCAAGCCCTCCCAGTTTTACTGTTCCTGCAATGATAGCTTCTATTTTTCCCACTATTTCTGCCATCTCCATCTTGTCCCGGGATCCCTATTTTTGTTCAAAGATGCTTCCTGCAGAACACCACAGCCAGGTTAACTCACTTTCACCCTCCTGACTACTTTTGTAACACTGGTTGCCCGAAACCCATTCAAATCATTATTAGTGTTGTTTCTCCTTGTTCTCCTACTGTCTCATTCACTTTTGTCAACTGCCCTAATCTCATTTACTTGATCCTCTTATTCCTGTGCATTAAAGCCAGATTTAAAGAATGTATGAGTAAACTTGAGGCATTACTGCACTCATTTAAAGACTTATTAGGATAACTCTTTAAGTCATTAGTTATTTAAAAATGAACAACAACTACAAAACTACCAAAAAGCAAACCATACTGCTACGAAAAAGACACCTCTACCTATTTACAGGAAGTTACTAGTAAAGGACTTCTCAAAACCCCCCCAAAAAACAGTGCACGCAATGGCTGCACTGCTAACAGAGCAACTTGTATTGGCAGTGCATCCTGTTGGTGGTTACCTCTATTTTTGAATACCAGACACATGAAGTTCACATTCAAGAGAATTCAGAGGTACCTTCTCTAGGTTATTTACTCAAGTTCAGTTCAAAACACAGCAGAAGGCTGGCCTGGCATGTATAGCAGCAAAAGGACTCACTACAGCTCCTATGAAACAAGCAAAATCAAAGATGCATCCCACTGTTCAGTCAAGGAAAGCAAATTGGAATTGACAAATCCATAACCAGAAGGCATGTTGGTAGTTGCATGAAGAATAGTATCTACTTGTTGCAGAAGATACACACAATCAAGCGCCACATTACTAAAATGCTCAGGTAACCCTGCTGGCCTATTCTAAAATTACTGTAAAATGAGCCAGAAAGCACTGGGAATTTTCTATGAGAAAGAATTTTTTTCCAGAGAATGAAAACAGAAACACACCATTGCACATCCATCAAACTGGGAGGAACAGATCTTGCCTCTGCTGAACTTCTAGTACATTGACACTGCACCAGCCATGTCCCTGCTGAAAATGGGGCACTCTGGGAGAACCAGCCACCACCAAAGTGGGGGTAAAAATGAACTAGAGCAAGCTTATTTTCACCAATGTACTCATGCAAGCGCACAAAGCTTTGCAGCAGTAAGTGGACGTGTCATTGCAGACAGCAGCTTGACTCCATCAAATCTGCTTGGCCTTAACAACCTACACTTTCAGCGTGTTCCTCAGATGGGTTTGTTCATTTTAATCTGTTTTTTCCCTTCTGCGAAGCTCTGTGCTCCTTAGTTTTCCCGGACCTAGAACTGCTCAGATGAATATCTAAAGGCTCAAAATGTCTAAAGGCGGCTGTGATGGAGGAAGAAAAGCAGCAACTGGACTTCTGTAAATGTCACAGCACTTGGGTGACACTCTTCCAAGAAAACTCATCCACTGCAGTAGGTAGGAATAGACACAAACCTCTGAGAAGTCAAAACCAGGAACCTGACTTTTCAGTCTCTTTCCACCTAACAGAATAAACAAAATGTGAGGACTCTGCAAATCACACTATTCAGTGGAGCCAGATTGACTTCTCATCTTACACGAGACACCTGGGCAGGACACCTTTGGTACTCAGAGGCTCAGCAGCAGACCAAAGACTACAGGATAAACCTTAAGAACTAAACAGTTATTTAATAGTTTCAATAGTTACCAGAACTTCAGTTTTAAATATAATTTTTAAAAAAATAATAAAAAAGCACCTGAAATTAAAAGAAATTTCTATTAAAATGATTTCCTTAGAAAACTTATTTAAAATATCTTCCCTTTTGTACCTGGCCTACTTTGATCAGTTTTTATAAATACAATAATCCATCCACTTCAGTTATTTTGTGGACATTGAGACATTTTTGTTGGCTGCACTACTGAGCCTACACTCTTGCAACTTAGGTCACTTGCTCACATGAGTATAAAGTTACAACCGCCAATGGCTAACTTTAGCTCAACTGTGCAATACTGTGTTTTGACCTTATGCAAATCTAGGAAAAAAAAAAACAACAAAACCCAAAACAACTCATTTAAAATACAGTAATGAACTCCAAGAGACTTTTAAACCCATTTCCATTATTCTTCAAATGTCTTTAATATGTTTTCAATCTAAACACAGAAAGCCCACAATAATTTTCCTCTTAAAAACTTCTTACTTTGCCACCTACCAAGCAGTCACCAGCTCCTTGGCAAAGTAAGTTTTCCATAACATTGGAAAGCTTTCCCTCTTTATGTATATCAAAACAAAGATAAGAATATGCAGACTTTTTGTTTGTCTGTTACACATCACGTTAGCTTACAGCCGAGCTGTTTCTGTGGGAAAGCTACATGAGGTCTCCCAAAGAGAAAATAAACAACCAGTGAGATGATACACTGCACCAGCTGTAACCTCCTCACAGCTACCCCCGCCGTCGTGACTCCAGCAAGAACTTTACTGGATATGTGACAATTCTCTTCTTTCAAAGTTCCTATCTTCAACTTATCAGTATCAGCAATTTCATAGTTTTTAATGAGTCCATCATTCCTATGATCCACAGGGAATCCTGCAAAGCCAAGCTATGGAGGGCATGGGCAATCAAGTCCCCACACATGACAGCTTCACTTACATACATCTCCCACCCAAGATTATGACCATCAGAAATTTATTTCTGAGCACAGAAATGTGGTGATTCCTGTCACTTCACTGAGGTGAGATTATGACTATGTTGCAATGGCATCCTCAAAATGGGACTGGAGTTCCAGATACGAAAGCACAGTGATCACTGTGAAGCTAAAATCATAGAATCATTTCAGTTGGAAGAGACCCTCAGGACCATCGAGTCAAACTGTTAACCCAACACTGGCATGTTTAGTGTCCCTAAGAACCTCATCTATTCATCTTTTAAACACATCCAGGGATAATGACTCAACCACTTCCCTCGGCAGCCTGCTCCAATGACTGACAACCCTTTCAGTGAAGATATTTTTCCTAATATCCAATCTGAACCTTCCCTGGTGCAACTTGAGGCCATTTCCTCTTATCCTGTCACGTGCTACTCAGGAGAAGAGACCGACACCCTCCATGCTACAACCTCCTTTCATGTAGTTGTAGACAGCAATAAGGTCTCCCCTCAGCCTCATTTTCTCCAGGCTGAACAGCCCCAGTTCCCTCAGCTGCTCCTCATCAGACTTGTGCTCTAAATGCCAGGAACAGACTGAGGAAACCATAACTGCAAACTCTCAAAAGCCAAAGACTCATCCAAGACAATCCCCATCAGAAGCTGTGCACTGACATGACAAACTGTCTCAGCCATGACTTTGCTTTGGACTGTCAGATGTTTCAGTGCATCAAGACAGTGGTATTTTCCCTGCTTATTATTTGTTTTGGTTTTTTTGTTTGTTTGTTTGTTTGCTATGACTACCATTTTTGTTTTCTTTTAAGCACCTTGTGACCCAAGAAATACAGTGAAGAGAAATGCAATCCAATATGCATTCATTAGAAGTAAAACGCAATTCCATATCTGAAAATTCTGTCTCTAAGATATTTACCATCATACAACTTGTACAAGCATTAAGTTTTTATTTATTTCTCTCTATTTTTATCTTACCAAAAGGTACGTTGTCACAAAACAATCTATTCATGTTAGGTGAAAAGTTCTGATTTTGAATTTGCCAGCATTCAAAATCCAACACAATTCTTACTAAAAGTAGCATTATATTTAATATTTTTTCACAATATGTTATTTCTCAGCTTACATTTCTGAAGTCAATACGTTTCCAGAATTAACTGGTAAAAGCCACAGCACTGGAGCATTTAAAAACAAAATGCTGGAACACACACAGATCCTAACAAATTTTAGATACAGTTTCATACTGTGTTTACGAATATGCTATCTGCATGCTTGAATGCATGATTAAGTTACCCTGGGCACTAAACTTAGCTACTAGGTCATGCACAAGCTTCATTCACTTGCATGTTCTCAGCTTGCAGTGAATGGGAGGCAGTTCAAGTTAAAATATCCTGCAACATATTATTTTTTTAGCACACTAAAAGCCTGTAGACACCCAAGAGCGATATGATAATTCGTGGCTCTGCCCCCAAGGTGTTTTAACATGAAACCTATAATAAAAAGTCACACACACACAAAAAAAAAACCCAAACAAGTGATAACGAGAAAAGGTGAAAAGAATGCTTTCCACACAGAAGAAAATGGAAATGTTATGAAGAAATTAAGTCTTCATCCTATTTTTGGGTGACACAATCTGTTAAATAAACTGCAATTTTTCAGCGTACACAGTATTTATTGAATGAGCCATTTAGGCGTACTTGTATGCATTCAGAAAGTACAAAAAAGGCTTTCCAGTTAGTAGCAACTTTTTCAAATGTCATAAATACAGCTATCCTTAGGCATAGAAAGGCAGATTTGGTTGCATTTCACTATCCAGAACAACAAGTTTGGGCTCTAGCACATCAGGAATAAACTAGAAGAGCATTTGCAGCAAATATTTATAATTCCTAGTCATCATGAAACATTTAAACAGGCACAAATGTCACTGACTGCATCATGGATGAAGGTTGGAGATGTTGCAGCTTGTTGAATGCACACACACACTTTTCACTTCTGTCACATATGAAAAGCCCACATCATACATAAAAAAATATTTCTATCATGCCAAATACCTTGAAGTATAAACATATATCTTAAATGCTTCCTCTGAAGCACTGGAAACTTATTCCAAAGACTGCATACTAAAAGAATTTCTAAATGTCTTTGGTTACTGTGAACAAATATAATTATCCAAACCGTAGGTTTTGGTTGGTCTGCCTTGGCAGGAAGAACATGAAGAAAGCAACTGATGGTATTATTTTACTCCCCAATTTCCACACCTGAGCGGTGCCCAGTTTTCATTGTACTGAATGTTTCCCTACCAGATGCAGTTCCTCACTTTTCTTAAAATCATTGTCTGCTACAGTCAGTTCAGCAAATGTGACCACATAAACACAAATTCTATATATACTTTATATGTACAATATTTCAAAGTCAAACTTTGAACTCTCTCAGAAGAGAATGTTCCCACTATTGCAGCCACCTTGCCCAGATGCTCCTACTGCAGCAGATGTGGTTTTGTACTCACCCCTCAGATGGAATGACTTCAGAGCAGTTACAAATAGCAACATATTGCATAATCAATCTGTGTAGGTACAAATCCAGCCATTTGTTTATGAAACACAGTTCAGTCTTTAGACATGTTATACAAACTAAAGAAGATACAATTTTCTATTTTTTGCCAGCTTTTCATCTTGTTAGTCAAAACTTCCCCATTTCATCCACATGTATATATACTTCTGTGTGCCAACAAAACAGCATTGAGAAAAGTGCTTGAGATACCTTCCTTGAAGAAGACTGGGAGCCAAAGTGGGGTGAAGAGGTGAAGAAACATAAGCACTGGTCCACACAACCTTAGACAACTAAAAGCCACCTGAATGGGGCTTTGCATCATGCTGTCTTCCAGCTCCAGATATTTTCACATAACCTCTGCTTCTGTGAGACTTTGCTGCTAGAGAAGTCTGGCACAACCTGCAGCACAGCACCCAACTGATGCTGTTGACAACACGAGCCTACGGTTGTGCTACCTGCACATGGTAGCAACTTTCTTCAAGCTCAGCCACACACTGAATGTGCTTTTCTTTCTCCAAAGCAGCAAAATACAAAATAAAACTCTACCAAAGGAAATGAGTCTCAACCAGCTATTGTTTCCTTCTCTAAAACAATTGTTCCAATGTCCTCCAGGACATCTTCATACATTGCAGTTCTCTCACACAGCACTGAAGATGGCTTCATAACTTGCCTGCCTCAGCTTCATAACACCAGGTTTCTCAGTCTACAACAGCTTCATCTCAGATAGTGCAGAAATCCAGGTTGCCCCCACAGGAAGGTAGTAAAGCAAGAAGTTTGCAAAACGCTACCCCAACTGAGGAACTGGTAGGTCAAGGCAGCTGAAAACAGTCTTCTCCTTCTGGATCAGCCTAAAGCTATATTTTAATCCTGATTGGCTTTACTTATAACGAAGCAATGAAATTAATTCAGAATATAAAGAACACATTGCAATATAAGTATTAATGAAACCCCTCACGTTTGTTCACAATAAGATGTTTCCACTTAGCAAACCAGGTGAGCGAAAAATGTTGTGTCAGTGAATGCAGAAAAAACTTGTAGCTGTTCTGAAGAGAAGCGCATAATTCCTGCTGAGCAAAGCATTTGCTATAATCGTGGGAACAGAGAGCAGGATAAACCTGCCTGGAGACATGTCTACATTTCAGAGAAAAAACATGGCTTTTTAAACTTTGTAATCTCTTCTTCAACAAAAAAAAGAATTTATTGTTAATATCAACAGATTAGCTTGTAGCTTCTGTTAAAGTTTGTTTATAAACAGCCACAATACACAGAGACTTATATATTGAAGTTAAACATTTAGAATTCTGATAAAACAGTAAGAAAAACCCCACATATCAACAGATAACATTTAAAAAGCCTAAAACAAACTACCTTTTATAAAATATACTTTGCTTCAATAATAACGGTTTCAAATAAAAGTTGTGTTACTTCAAAAAATTTCAGAAACTGCTCACTTTCAGAAGAGAGCAACATACAGCCAAAAACATTCAGGGTTCGTATTTGTGCAGTGTATTGAAAAGATATAAGCCACATGTTCATATTATTATGAGTGGAAAGAGTGGACATTAATGACATTACTGTGCATTCTTACCCAGCAACTAGAACATATTTTCCATCTGGTTGATCCTTTAACCTTTCCAGCAGGGACAAACGTACTTTGGCTTTGGTTTGGCCATAGATCTCAATTTCATCTGTAAGCAATCCTATCTCCTTGGCAAGTACATCAACAGCTTTTGGACTCTGTGCTCTGGAAATCTCAATATCACTGGAAAAGAAAACAAATAGGAGCCAGGAGATTTCTCTCAGCTTAGGTGGTCGACGACAGAGCACAAAACAACAGCAAATACTCCAACAATGGGGTTATTGTAATCAGTTTTTCAGTCCTCTCTCACATTTTATTAACCAAACCTAAATATTAGCTAACACCTAATATAACATTGAAAATATCATGCAGTGTTCGTTAATTGTTAGAATTTCACAGAGTTCTCTCGTTTAATCAGATTCCAACTATTACGTAATGCTTTCATATCAAGCTAGAGATGTGTCTGCTGGATGCTCAAGCATGTCCCACTGGAATGGATGTTTCTGGTCTTGTTTTTCTTCTCCTCCCTCCTAGTATATTTCAGCACATACGCTTTACTCAAATGCACATACGTTCCTTGGCCAACAGTCACACAAACACATTAGCTAAGCCCGTTCTTGTGCATGTGGCGCCTTTCATCAGAGGGTTCCACCAAGCGAGCTGAGCCTCGCTACTCCCCCGTGAGGGCACTAAAGGAAACAAGGCATTTGAAGATCAACTCATGCACTTATAAAGACAGTTAAATTGAAAATGGCCACATAGCACGAGTTTAATGCACAGGGCTCAGGCGAGAAGTGCAGTGAACTTATAAACTATTTCCAGCAAGGGCTGTGAGTGGCAGCTGAGGCAAGAGGCCAAGCATGGAGCAAGCACACATGGTAGATTGCCTGAGGAGTGGTGACTGTAGGCTGGAAGACACTGTTGTATCTGCAATTCCTGACCTAGACCACCTGGGGTCTTTGGATTTAATACTCCTTCATGGATTTTTCATTTGTGAGCTTGACCTGGTTGCCTCTTACGTCCATGTAAGTGTTCAGCAGCTGCAAGATCCCGTGGAAGTGAAGTCCAAGGCCCAGAACACAAGATGTGAGGAGTTGTCTCCTTTGGCTTGGAATTGCTTGCATCACCACAAGAGCAAATTAAAAAACTACCAAGAGATTAATTACTTTAGGCCTAACCGGGCTAAATTCCTTCCTGCAGTTTCAGTTGATTACAATACTTTTAAGATATAATTCGATGATGGCATCAAAGCCAACGTCCTGAACTTTCAGACAGTCTGCAAGGCCTCAAGTATTCACAGATGAACACAGAACTACTGCCTGATCTTAACTCCATGTGTGGACTTCAGCTGTTCTCCATCCACCAGCAAATTATCAGTTTGTGCCAACTTAATTGCTTGCAATTCTTTGAGGATATCCTAAACTGGGACCATTATTCAGTTCTAATTCTGAAGGTATTCCACAAATATCCCACATTTACACCATGCAACAGCTATGTGAAACCTAGAAAGCATCCATCCAAACACTGACATAATCCAATACTACAGGGGCACAGCACAGAACAGTTGGGCTGCAGACCATTTAATTGCATTTACTAACCTGGAATCTGTTTTCTTTCAAAGACATACTCAGTGCATCCTCTTGCATAGAAGGATATACCTTCAGCTTTCTTATGCATCACTTCAAACACAACTACCCATAAAAATGTATCAAGGACACAAGATGAAGGAGCTTACAAACACCACATGACAAAGAATTTTTAAAGTTTTCATTCAGAACTCTCTAAATAAAAACAACTTGAATCCCAGAAAAATATTAGTAAGTTGATAACAGCATAGTCCCTTAAAGATTTAAGCACAGAAAATTTGTAGGGTGACTATTCTCTTATTGAAGCAATTGATGTATTTGGCAAGGGCAGAAGGATGTAGACTAACATGACAGAAAGTTAATCTGCCTTTTTTTTTTCCTCCTACAAAATATATCAGCCTCTTTACTAAAAGACAGAAGCTATTATTTCAAATCTCAGGCCAGACTATAAAGACTCCCCACAGCAACTTCAGCCCTTTCTATTTCCTTCATCTCTTGGGTCACAAATGAGGCTTTTCCCACTCTGTAGGTACCATTGCTGGCAAAAAAAGTGCAAGAAGCAAAACTAATCAAGCTGTACACTTATAAATAAATTAAAAGGTAACAAATTTCTAGATAAATAACATTACAAATATTTTCACATGTCAAGTAAAATTGACAGTGGATGCTAACAGCTCTCTGTTGGTAAAACCACTGCTGCCATTTTTTCCCATCTGAAATTCCCTCAAGAACCTTCAAGGCAACTAGACTTTCAACAACTTAGAAACCCTTTAATGACAGATTGCACACTGATACAGACAATAAGGTGAAAAAAGACATAATTTCACAATGAATTAACATAAGATTTATACCTTAACTACTACTGGGGCTAAACAACACATACGAAATCTTTAAGTCTAGTCTACTGGACTAGATTTAATAGTAAAAGTATTTTCTGAAATAGAGGAAATTAAAGATTTGGTTACAACTAGCATTTAGAAGTCTATATTTGTAGCTAGGTCTTTTAGTTTGACGAGGTTTTATCTATATTGGAAATACCAATTATCCAATAAGTTATATTATTCAGTATTGCTGGAAATCTGCAACAGTGGTTCTTCTGCATGATTGAGCACTGTTAAGCAAGAAGTCCAACACCGACAATAGTATATCATAATTTACAAAAAACAGGAAAATTTAACAGATGGAGGAAGGCTCTACACCTACTCAGCCTGTGTGCTGGACTTTTTCTTTTGGTGCATATTTGTAAGAAAATACTGCATTACATTTCAAATATCTTTGGAAAAACATCAATTAACACCCAGATCTCACAGAAATCAAAAAGCAGATGTTTCTAGTTTTAGTGCTTAAGCAGCTTTGCCTCATTTTCAATGAAAACTCCATCTGTTTCCACATAACGTGGTGTATTACTGTAAGATTACATTTTATTGCAGGATACTTTCCATCTGATGAGTTATTTTAAATTTAAAAGAAAAAAAAGACAAAGCTACAGAGTTATCAAAGTCTTATTACTGGTTATATTATATGTTATTATATATTAATTATGAAAATATTTATGTACTAAACACACAATGCCGTAGAGACAGTTGGGAATACTTTTTTCAGAGTTTTTTCACCATCATACTCATAACATCACATGCTCCAATCTACATATTAACTGTATTATTTAAGGGTAGATTTTTTCAGGCTTTAATTCTAGAAATGTTGCATTCTGGCTGAGGAAAGGCTGAAGCATTTATTTCCCGTTGCACCCCTGAGTATGATAGAAAACTCATTATTTTTGCATCTGTTTTAAATTACAATTGCATCCATTCCCATTAAACTGTTGTAAGAGACAGCAAAAATGCTTAGAAAACATTTTGTCACAGCTTTCCAAAAACACAGCAGTAGGATTCAGAATGACAGAATCATAGAGTGGCTGAGGTTGGAAGGGACCTCTGGAGGTTACTTGGTCCAAGACCACTGCTCACACAGGGCCACCTAGAGCCAATTAAGTTGCCCAGGACTGTGTCCAGGTGGCTTCTGAATATTTCCAAGGATGGACATCCCACAATCTCCATGGGCAGCCTGTGCCAGCACTTGGCCACCCTCACAATAAAAGAAGTGTTTCCTGATGTTGAGATGGAGCTTCCTGTGTTTCATTTTCTGTCCATTGCCTCTGGCCCTGTCACTGGGCTCCACTGAAATAAGCCTGGCTTCATCCTCTTTGTATCCTTTTATATACACTGTATTTAGACACATTGAAAAGATCCTCCTGAGCCTTCTCTTCTCCAGGCTGAGAAGTCCCAGCTCTCTCTCCCTTCCTTCCTACATGAGGTCCCTGCATGGCCCAGAAGCAGGCACACAAATATGCACAAAAAAAATATTGAAGTTTTCCTATGTGGCAGAACCTCACTTCAAGTCCTTGGTTCCTTCCTCTGTCACCCAACACAGCCAACACACAGCAAAGCACTTTAGCACAGCAAATCACTCAGGCTGCTCTCAATGTCAAAGATGTCAGCAAAATCCCCACGGCCTAGACACAAGCCTTGGGAGGTGAATGACAGGAACTGATTGAAAAGATTCTGTCTATAAGAACAAATATGCTTCCTGCTTTTCACAGAAATTTAATAGTCTAATGCAGAAGAAAGTACTTCTACTGAGGGAAGAAAATAAACACAAGATCAAATGCCATTGAAACCATTGGACCTTAACTAGATCCATAAACACCCCCCTACATTAGGGCTTAGTGATTAGGAACTTCTTGTATTTTGTATTTCTGTTGATGTTACACAAGCCTTCACTTCCCTCCCCAAATGAAATCTTCCAGCTTTAGGTCTTCATTAAATGAAGCTTGGCTCCAGTGCATATCATAAAAGTAAAAATTGATAGGAAACAGAAGGACATGGTCACAATGAGGCATAAAACAAAACAGCACAACATGTAGTCCACATAAGTAGATTAAAAAATAAGTAGGCATAGACCATTTTTAGGTTCCTTGTCACATTTAACACTTGCCTACTCTTTTTTTTTTTTTTACATAAAAAAGCACTTATTACCTGGGCACTGGGGTGAGGGGCTGCAGTTTCAAGCAGCGGAGGTCCCACTTCCTGTAGTGCTGGGACTGGATCCATCGCTCCGTGTTTTTTACCATGTTCTGTTTTTAAACAAAAAAAGCAGCACACACCAGCTGCATCACAAACGTTCAACACTAATTTCAAATGATCTCAGGAGTATGTTGAAATAACTTTATGGCAAAGGCTAACCAAAAAACAAACTTAAAAATCTTTCCATTCAATGCTTTTAAGAGAAAAGAAAAACCACTGCACTATTACTGTCCTGTTGTTTGTCCAATTTCAAAAAGAAACAAGACCATTAACATGCTAAGTGGCAGAGAAAAGTATCTAATTAGGCACTTGGAGATTTTATTCTGGTAAAATGGAGAGTTACTATTCTTCTCTCACACCTTAAAAATAATGGAAGATATTAATTATTCCTGGACTGAGTCATGCTGCTTCCACATAAAACAAAGAACTTTCAGACCTTCTATCCATCACACCACAAAAATGTGTGCAGATATAATTCATTAATCTCCATTGTCTTACCATGTTAAGTTACGTTAGTCTATTGATACAAGTGCTTCTGTCAAGCTTCACAGCAATCAACAGAATTATGACGTTTGATTTTTAATTTACCTTTTTCTAACTAAATGTAACAGGCATAACTCACCCTAACTAATTGATTAAGAGTTGCTATTAAAATGGAAAGCAGGTAAGACATTCAAAAGAGCAAACCAAAACCTAAAACCTAAACTGCAGATACAATTTCTACAACTTACAGGAAGAGTAATGAATTCACAATGTTTGAAGTTGCACTAACCTGCATTCGCATTGCTATTGCAAGAGGACCAACAGCGTTTTCAGCAGCATGGTTGTTTTGCTGGCCACAGTTGTGTTTCTCTGTAAAGTAGAAGTATTAGGCTAATAAATCACAAAGCTTTTGTGAGTGTATTTGAAAGCTGTGTCCAAAAAAAAAAATTGTAATGTTGACTTGAAATTTAACAGTGTCACTCACAAAATTATGGGTGGCTTCTTTAATACTTCAGATGAAATCACCCAGGAGGGTGGATATCAGAGAGCAACTGTATGGAAACACACACATGCATATGGCGAAGCATACATATACTTGAAAAAGAAAATAAGGAAACAAAGAGATGAATTCCAGGATCCAAACAATTACTTTCGGGGAAAAAAAAAAAAGAAAAAAAATCAGACAGCAGCAAGGATTTGAAAAGCTACACATATTTTTAAACAGAACACCTAAATGAGCATGGTAAAGACTCTCCTTTTCCACACATCCATTACAGCGAGACAGAACAATGAAAGGAACAAAAAATACTGTTTAGGACTATTATCCAATGGGACTTAGAATATGTAAAATTTTTTGAGCAGCAAAAGTTATCTTCATCAATGTGACATTAAAAGTAGGTATTCTGAAGAGTCTACACAAATCAGAGTGACTCCAGCTTTAGAGCCAGTTGTAATTGTTTCTAGTGGCAACATATCATATAATGATCATACATTAGCTACCCTAACTAAACATATTATTTTGTCATTTTCCTGTAATCCTTCTTTTGGCTTGTTCTTCTTGCTGCTTATTGACTTTTATCTATATGCAATTTAACCAAGATTCACATCCTAGACTCTGTGGGCATATCAAATCCCTAGTCACATTCTGAAGGGCGTAGACATTATTGTAATAAAAAATAACAACTGTATGCTGACAGCTTTATCCTTTTCCCCCGGCAGGGGAACTGAAGTGCTAAACCCTGACCTAGTCAAGCTCTTGCTCTACTCATCCCATCTGTACAGATCACAAAACGCTCACGTTGCTTTGCACAATTCCCCCTCCTGACATGGGTCCCATTGGTGGCTGGGCACAGAACCCTCAACCTGGAGCTGGAGGGACTGGCAGAGGAGCACAGGAAGCCAGAACAGCACCCCAGCCCAGCCCACGCTCTCACACCCATCACTGAGAGAGCAAGAGACCCTTTCTGCAGACACCATCTGCCTCATTCAGTATGTTTTCTAATCCTCTCTCAAACTTTCTTGCTAGCAGGCACCTATACTTCAGTTACAAAGCTAATCAAGCAGAAGGTGGTCATCCTGACATTAAACTCTTAATTAAGAAAGTCTCTGAAAAGTCCTTCTACTTGTACTAACACTTGCCATTAAAAAAAAAATATTCTGGAGATGCTCAGTTTTAGTCTCAGACAGAAGAGTTTTACTGGAACAGTCTGTCACAGTCAGAAGTTGACTGTTGTTGCTTTGAGACCAGGCTGGGAAAGCTGCCAAAGAGACAAATGGAGTAGGAAGAATGACGTTTCAAATCCCCTTTCAGACAGCTGTGCTTTACAGAAACATTTCGACTTTTTATGTGATTTGGCTGAATATGAGTTCTTTATCAGGGCAGAGCTAGCATGTGTGTAAATACATATCAGAATAAGACGTTTCCCTTCAATAAACTACTTCTCTCAGGCTGTCTATGCTACACATTCACCCCACAAATGACTAACCAGGCTTTTACAGGGGTGAAGGTGAAGGTAGAGGTGAAAGTCACACATACACAAACTAGCAAGACAGGATTGCAACAGCTCTCTTAGGATAAATTTTTCAGATGGGAGTTTGAATAGCACTCTCTGCTTTGGATTATGGCCAGAAGATCAGCTGAATCACAGGCATTGTGCTCCCTCCTCTGACTCACCCCACCTGCCCATCTCTTTATACCCTGTTGTGTGGATGGGTGACAGCTCCTGTCATGCGCTACCTGTCTGCTCAGGCAGCTTAGAATAGAGAAGAGGTGGGGAAATGGTTGAATTTCCCACTAACATACTTAAACCAACTAGACTTCAGCTTTCAAGTGATGCCAAAGGAGCCTGACATCAAATCTCAAATAATTTTTGCATTCTTAAGTTTGGTTCAAAAACTTTTCATTTCTATACATTTACATGTAAAGTATTTTCTGCAAGACACTAGCAGCACTCCCTTGATTCCACAATCAGTAGTGCAGCAGAACAAGATGCTTTACTGCTAGAAATTGTATAATTTTTAACATTATGGTAATTAAAAAATCTTCTATCAGTTTAAAAAAAAATACTTGAAAAATAATTCTGTCTCTTTGGAGCAAGTATTTTTAGCTCTACTCTCATGGCTTACATCATTACAGCTGTGCAATTCAGCTATGTGCTTGCAAATTTTGAGTGCTTTTAAAACCTTTGAGTGTGTTAGACTACACATATACCTATGTAAGGTAGAAACCTAGCAAGAATAAAAGCTATTTCATGGCCATTGTTGCTTCCAGATTTCATTTAGCTCCCGTGACCCCACAGCTGTTAAGCTGGACATTTCTAAAGCAAGAAAAAACCCAGAACAATTTCTAAGCACTTCAGCCAGATTCCACCACATACTCAAAGTGAAGAGTCAGTTGTAAGATTCAGTTGTTTCTCCAAGGTCATGACTGCTCCACAATAGGCTTTTAATACATATCTTGCAATTAAACTAAGTGCATTCTTCCTGTCAAACAGACACCTGTGTTTCATGTACCTCTCTAGTAAGTCTCGAGGCCAGCATTTTTTAAAGCTGCTAAAATGTATTTCTGCTAGTTTTTTAAGAGTTTCTCCAAGATTCTGACAGTCTCAAAAGCACAACCATAAAGACAGATGGACATTCGGTAGATAAGTTCTATTTAAATTATCTTGCTAAAAAATCTCATGCTGCCTTTCCAAAGAAATGCTGTACTAAAGCACAGCCCCCTGCTACAACTTGAAAAATGCAAAGAAATGTATATGTTTAGGCCAAATCTTACATTTCCTGCCTTAAGAATGAATGTTGCTGTGGTACATGAACGCCACTCAAATGTTTTAATGCAGTGTTCCAAACAGCACTCTTTTAGGGAAGGGAAACCCTAATATTACCTATAGTTCTATAAAGTAAATAAGGCACTAAGATACCTAAGTCTCAAGACACGGCATGCAGTTACACTGGTCTCTGAAGACCCAGACTCCCTCTGCAATGGAGGGAGAGAATAAAGTATCTGAAAGTGGGACTGGCACCAGGCAGCACACAGAGCCAGGAGAGTTCAGCCATAAGTGGTGCCTGCTCAGACTGCAAGGACTGTCTTATCCCCATCCTGCCTTTATAGACTGGCAGCTCTACCCTGCATCCAATGCCTAAGAGGTTTCTGCTTAGAAGGATTAAAACGAGGAGGGGACATTCCCTTTCATTTATTTATTTATAGGTGCTACTAATGCACCACAAATCCCTCTCTTCTTTGCCCCTTTCCCTTTCTCCATTCCACCTTCATCTGAGGGTATGTTATACTAGTAGGTTGGGTACCTGCTGAAGAGACCTATGTCCACAGATACTTAACAATTATATCCACCAATCCCTATGCAAAGTAAATGGGTAATAAAGATGCAAGGAGTCTCCTAATCACTAGGCTAAGAAAAAGAAAATATGAATTATTGTTGAACAACTTGTGCAGTATCAGCAAGGAATAAGGCATGGCAGCCACCCTGAGATCCTTATTATAATAGGTTCAGAGCACTGTTCTGGAAGGTGGAAGACAAAGGCCCGAATGCCTTCAGATAATTGAGTGAATAATAACCCAGATCTCCCACACCTGCAGTGTGTGTTCAAGTCAAGAACATATCACAAAAGACAAGGAAAGAAATCTCTTGCTAAGGCCATGCTTTGCATGGGAACAGCAGCTGCCTTATTATGGGCCTGATCTTGCATTAGGTCTGCATAGAGTGTCTGCTTAATTTGTCCTTAGGGAATATACCTCATTTAAGAACCATACAATTAGTTTTCCTTGGCCTTATGCCCATTTCCCCAGTTTTGTATCAATAGATGTCAATAAGCACACTTGTGACAGATTTAGAAAAACACATTACCCAGTCACACTACCCATGTTCTTCCTTATTTTCCTACTCATTCTCAGCACAGTTTCAACTGGACACTGAACAGTCAAATTCATATATATACAAAAAAAAAAATCTACAAAATATCTAGAGACCTTCACAGGACTTTGAGGAATTTTACAGCAAACGCAATTCTAGCAGTAGAATAGAATAACTTCTGGGAAGGTTTCTTAGTTTTTTCCTAGTAAAATTCCATAGCATTTTTCAACTGATAAATTAATTAACATATATCCCCTCCCCAACCAGTCAGGGGAGGAGAAGGGAGGGCAATCCAAACTTTTTTTCTATAAGTATTTACTGCAGGAGACATTCTGCCTGTTCTTAGCCACACACGATTTCTCTGCTCCCTCCTGCACACAGCTTCACAGCACTTTGCAATTGATATTTTTGCCCTTCTTTTCTTCGTGTTCCAGGTAAATCCACAGAAGTCACAGGATAACACAGTGTACAAAACAACACTGAATAATAGCTCAATTGATGACCCAAAAGTCTTCCCTCTGAATTCATTGAATCTATAGGCTCACCACTTACTTAACAATTCTGGTATACAGAATCCGTTCCAGCCTTTCTTCCCTCAGCTGACATCTTTTTCCTATTTCATACATCAGAGACACATGGATACATCCCCTATACACAAGCACTAACTTTTAAAGGCCCTGTCCCAAAGATGTAGCTTTTAACCACATTGTGTTGTGGTTAAACACACACTTATCTCAACGACTCACGGTACATCACATTCAAGAACTGTTATCTTTTAATGCCTCTTACCTGACAGCAAGTCACGAGAACAACTGATAATGGTGGTTCCAGGCTTTATCCAGCTCACAGGAACATCATCAGGTTTTGTACTGCCAAGTACCACCACATCTGCATGCTGAAGCTAGGGACAGCCCAAAACACCCCCCAGAAACAAAAGAAGTGTTTAATGTTAGAAATACATTCTTGAATATGCAATAGCACTTAAAATAAAGTCAGGCAAACAAACTGAAATCAGGCAAGTGGGGTTAGAGTCAGCACCAATATTTAATGGAGATTACATACTTTCAAAGAAAAAGCCCTATCATTGTCCAAAGTCCTGTCCAACAAGATAACTTGGAGAGACATAAGAAAGAGAAGGGTTGAAAGACAGTAAATAGGCAATTATAAAGAGTGTAGTCAGATTCTCTGACAATAGAAAACCAGGCCAGCTGATGGGAATGCAAGATGACCTGATCTGCAAACATCAATGCCTTTGAAGAATACCAATAAAAGAGTTATTTCCTTCTCAGTTCATGTTTGCTAATCAGTGCCTCTGATTAAGTTCAACCTGACAGATGTTGGAGCAAAAATGGTTACTACAAAAATTCTTATAATCAAAGACATAAGTGTCTTCCTTTCCTCCCTCCTCTGAAACAGGGTGCTTACCAGTTATCTGAATCACCATAAGGGACAGCATCAGAGGCAGACGTATAAAGATCCACTAAAAAAGCAAAATTTGTGCACAGCATGCTTCAAGCCTGAATGCAAAAATTATTTCAGAGATACAGTGATTTTGGGAATATTTTGAAAAATTCAAGTTAATACCAAGTGTCACAAACTCGGCGAGCCTCTCTATGAATTGATTTATGACAAACATTCCAGCTTCTTTTTTGGCCAAAAGTGCTCTGACGCAACCCTGCCCAACACTTCTGCCAAGAACGAACGGCCACAAATCCTGTCAAGATAGCAGGTTTTTGGCAGAGCTGAGCATCCAGGAGATGAGAAGAGCATAACTGTGGAGGAAAAGGCAGAAGGCTGAAAAAGCTCCATCTTCTCCTCAGAGGACACAAGGATGGCCTAATGTTCCTTTGAGATCCACATGCAGAATCAAAGCCAAAGCTGTGGGAGAAGATCTACTTGCTTGGCAAATGACCAACACTTCAGTCAGAAGTCCTGCAGCACTCCTATGATTACCTTGCAAGCACAGAGTCTCAACAGTCATTCAGCCTTATCCAAACTGCCTACACGCCTCCATCTGGTGTAAGTATCAACTTATATGCCCCTCCTAGATGGCTACATAAGTCATAATGCTTGACCAGTGTCAAGTCAAATAATACTGAGGAATTTGCAAGCAAATTTGGATAAAAAGATGCTGCAATGACTTGAGTACCAAGAATACTATGCTGAAAATGCACTTTCCCCTGTGAAAGTATGCAGCCTCTGCCATAACAATCAACATCAACACAGAGAAAAGCAGTGATTATTCGTTGTTACATTAATCCAGTCTTTTTTGTAACAAAATAATGATTCATATTCTAGCAGTTATAACGCGTAGACTGAAAGTCAGGTATGTTATCCCATGCAAAGCCTCTGGGACAAGGACTAAGAGCTTTGCACTCTATTTAGCATCATGAAACTATTAACCAGTTGAGAGCTATATGCAACAAGTAATAATTTTGACAAATGTTCAGCCAACACATTTATGACAGAATTGATCCGATGTAACTATAATGCCAGCAAACAACTGACCTGACCAAATATTCATCTCTATGACTACCGATCATAATGTTCAAAAATGTTCTTAACAGCTGAACCCAATCATTTTTGTAGCCAATGTTAACACTAGTTCAGATGGCTAATGTTGCACATACCCATAAATGTATCAGAAAAAGAGCTGAACCTTTCACCTCATTGCCCTGCCCCACCTCCTCTGTCAAAAGAGTTGTATCACACCGCAGCAAACACTTGTCCTGTGGTTTGAAGACACACAGATCTCAGAGCGTTCCCCACCATGATTCCCTTTTCCTTATTTCACAAAGTAAGTAAATGTAAAGAGAAACAAACAAACAAACAAACAAAGGTACAGATACAATTATTTTATGTGCAATTACTGAAAAACTTGTGGGGAGTCAATAAAGTATATAGCAAAACACTTTACAGAACTTTTTTCCCCCAGTGAGTACTTTTTAAAAATTATATCCAGAAACTTGTTTGACTGGGAGAGTGAGTCCACTGAAAGCAAAATAGTTGCTTACAGAATTCTGGGTGTTCTTGGATGAGATTTCTGTGATTTCCATCAGGACTTTTCAATTTCATTTGCAAGATGTCATGCCCATGCTTCCTCTGTTTTTGTTTTATTGTTTGTTTTTGTTTTTTGTATGTTTGTTTGTTTGTTTGTTTTTTCCTCTCTTGCCACAACCTACTATTTTGAACTGCCTGTAAACCACTAAAGCAAGCAGCAAGCCCTGAAAGGCATGTGCAGGCTTATCTCCTACATCAGGAACAAATCACAGATGTTAGAGATAGAAAATACTTGTGAAAGAAAGCTCTTTTTCACACCCAACCTCCCTAGCAAATGCACTGCACAGTGCCCAGACAGAGGATGCAACTGAGAGGAACCAGATGCTCTAGGCAGCCGTAGCCAGAAGCTGAGGAGATGCCCACGATGAAGAATGTGTGGACACAGGGCCACCGACTGCCTGGTGCTCTCTGGGCAGCAAGGCTGCCTCCCACCAGGCAGGCAAGATGAAGGAACAAGGAGCATCATATCAAACCACCCCTAATGCCCAAGGCAACAGGCTGAAGACGACGTAAGCTAATACTCAAGTAGTACCCTGCCTTCTCACCGGTAAATATTTTTTCAGTTGGGAAGAGCTGTGCCAATAAATAATCTGAAACCTTACCTCATAACAAAATATGACTCTCTCCACCAAGATTTAAGTAGAAGCAGATTAAGAAGCACCACCCATTCCCAAGACAGATCACCAAATGTTAAAAAAACAATGGACTTTCCAGCCAAGTATTTAATGATAATGGTACAAAGTAACTCTATACGCTAGACAACTGAAAACCCATTTTGCCATGAAGCCTAAATAAAAATTTCCCAATAGTTAAAACTGACTGCTACAAAAGTCATTTTTAAACATATAATCAAGGAAAAAAACATTTTAAATTAATCTTTGAAATGCCCTCAGGTTGGTTTGTTTGTTTTTTTATTTATTATTATTATTATTTTGAATAGCCCTCAGTTTCCTGGGTCTGAAGTTAGACCAGCTAAAATTTAAGAGATGGGGTGAGGAATAGGACCTCCATTTAAAGTTTTTTCAGAACCTTCCTTGTGCAAAAAGTAATTTTATACACCACTATCCCCAGCAATTCTAATTACTTTCTGAAATCTTGTAAATTGATTATGTCAGTGACTAGTTACAGGTACTTTTTCCACCAAGGAATATTCTACTTATGTAGTTTCTTCCAGCTCCATCTCTACTTTGGGAAGCTGAAGCTACTGTTTGTAAATTATTGGCAACCCACTGGGACAGCTATGCGTGGTCTGCTCCAATCTCTCCTCCCTGGCCATGGTCCTCAGGGATGAGCCGCAGTGAGCAGCCACCAGCTCCCTGCTGCCATTTGCCCTACATGGTGCAGGTAAAAATTAGGTCCACAACTCTACTATGGGCTCAAGCCTCCTGCTCTAATGCATGGTTTAAGAACTGTTCCTCTAGCTCACAGGCTGGGAGGTAAATTTCAAATTGTGAGGAATAGATATGGTGCACACAAAATGTTGAAGCAGACTTTGTCTACAGCATCATCACTAGAAACTGTCACACAGCTCCTCTCCTCTCCTCTCCTCTCCTCTCCTCTCCTCTCCTCTCCTCTCCTCTCCTCTCCTCTCCTCTCCTCTCCTCTCCTCTCCTCTCCTCTCCTCTCCTCTCCTCTCCTCTCCTCTCCTCTCCTCTCCTCTCCTCTCCTCTCCTCTCCTCTCCTCTCCTCCTCTCTCTCCTCTCCTCCTCTCTCTCCTCTCCTCTCCCCTCCCCTCCCCTCCTCTCCTCCCCTCCCCTCCTCTCTCTCCTCTCCCCTCCCCTCTTTCACGCTTACTTACATGCTTACAATACAAAATGTATTTTTCTGTCAGTACCAAGACTCTTGGTCTTATCAAGATAGCAAAAACAGACGGCAAAGGACTAAAAGTTGTCTAATCATCTGAAGCTGAAATGTTGGATCTAAGGAAAAGCAGACTGTGGCAAAAAGAGGTTCTTATCCAACCTGAAAAGGAACCTCCATTTATGCACTCTGGCTGAACCACTGTCCTAATTCTCAACTAGGCTTTTACACACAAGTGTTCCATTCCTAACCATAACTAGACAGACCAATTTTCAGTTCTTTTACAAGAAAATTGTAGGATAGCAGCTCTCTTTAGAAAGCCAAAATGTGGTTCACATACAGAATACATGTAAGTTGATGTGTTGAAATCATGACTGACTGAATTTAGATGACTGAAACGAAACCCATTTTCCTCATAGGTACTAAGTATTCTCCATGTTTTGGCAAGAAAAGAATCTGTATTTTTAAATTTGAATCTATTTGATAACCTCCTTTCATACTAGAAAGCCTAATTCTAACATAATAAAGGATTAAGCATGTCAGTTCCCATTCTTCACCTGTAACGCTGAATCGACTTTTGTGTAGCTCTATTTTTACCTGACAACAAGTGAGATGTTCCTGAAAGTATGTGAGTGGGTCATTCTTCAGGCGCTCTGCAGTGATTGCGCTTTGAAGAGTTAGCTACACAAAGCTTTACAGAATGATAACATCTTACCTATTTCCACCAAAACGCTCAAGTCATTATCTCTTACTTCATAATTTATTTTACATACAACATGTAAATTAAAAAGAACAGCATTTCTTCATGGCAACTATGTACAGCTGTACCAGAACCTTCTGAAATATACTGTTTTCTTTCATTTGTGATTTTATTTGAAAATCCAGGAAGCTCAAGAGTGTTGAAGGACATGGCTCAGCTGTGCCATGATGATTATTTTTAACAGCTAAAGTCAAGCAAACCCAAAATTGAACAAAAAGAAACATTAATAATTTGTTCATCTTACCAAAATATGAAGTGGGGAGGGAAAAGAACATACAAAGTGTGTCCATTAATCATACATGTCAAAGAAAGGAAATTAAAATGTGCTATTATTTATTTTATTCCTTTTTTCCTGCCGTAACATAGAAAAGACTTGCTTTAAAGGAGCACACTAAGTCAGATGGTAGATGGCATTATGCTGTTTGTCAGCAGAGCTACCTCTACATTGTTCGACTTTTCCTAAGGTGGACTAAAATATACCATCCTCTTGATTATTTTCAAAATATTTTTGCAAAAGTGCATGAGTAATAAAAGCAATAACAAGTCCATAGCAATACAAAACCTGATCTAAAAGACCTGCAACCTTAGTGTTGTGTCTCTCATTTAAATTGATGGAATTTCTAAAGAAAACACTTGCTATGCTGTCTTTAAAAACAAAAAGAAATCAGCAGAGCTACTCAAAGATAATGTAGTACCTGCTTAAGAAAGGCATGACACCATTAAGTTCAGGATTAGCGCTTCAGTGCAAATGGGCCCAGTCAATAGATTAAGACAAATAAGGTACACATACCCTTAAGCTCCATTTTTCTTTTCCTAGTGTATATTTGGTGGGGGAGGAACATCCAAATGAAATGTTCATACTCTTCCTAAGTTCATCCCTCACTTCATACATGAAGTTATTGTGCTACCATAGGTTATACTTCCAAGCAACAGTACACAGACTTTTACTGTAGAGGTATCATATTCAGAGGAAGGACAAAAAGTGTACAGCCATGTCTAAACTCAGTGTATTTTTCAATAAAAACAAAACATGAATTAATTTTTCCAAGACTTGGAAAAACTTTGGCATTGACTAACACATTCTCCTACTTGAAATTCAGATAAATAAACCTCAAGAGAAACCTTATGAGCCTTTAAACCATTTTTAATTAATCAGTGCTTCGAATGAGTGAAAGAAAATTAATTCATACCATCAGTTATAATCATGTTATCTAACAACATTTTAGTTTAAGCACAGGTTGCCACAAGACAGCAGTGCCTCACTGTCCAGTAGGAAATCTCTGCTTGTTTTCTGACTCTCCAGCTTCTGAGAATACAAGACAATTTTCCCTGCGTGCATTAGATTTTATCTAGGAGCTAGAGTTAACTATAACTAAGTTACATCCAGGCAGGTTCAACAACGTTCTGAAGGTTACTGGTGACACACTGCTCCAGGCTTACAGATGAGAAAGAGGAAGGTAGAATTCCCCCAAGCTCTGCTGATTAGTCCTCCAGGCAAAGCAGAAACTCCTTTACTGCCAAAAGTTAAAATGAACTTGGGAAGACTGATGTGCAAAGCCTCAAACTGCCTCCTGCTTAGGCCTCCTATTCTGTTTCCCATCAGTGACCTGCTGCAAGAGGTAAGCTACGGGGAATTATAAAAAGCAAAGCATGATTATGGGAAAGCATCTGGATGGAAGGAAACAGGTCTCTCTCCAGCACATAGACAGCACTGCACAAGCAGCTCTGGCCCGCTCCAAGACTTTTGCTGTGAACCAGTGGAAACACCTCTGGCCACCCCATGATCCACACCATCCAGCCCAAAGCAGTCCTCTAGCACAACCCCAGGCCATGAAAAATAATCAAGGAAAGAGACATGGCCAGTATTAAGTTCACAGTGCTCCCATCTCCAAGAGTGGCATATGTTTCCTAAGTGCCGTCAGTCACTTAAAGCACAGAGCTGAGACAAGCCTGACAAAAACATCCGCAGCTGTGAAAACACCGATTTGCCAGAGACCTTTCTAACTATCACAGCTGCTTAAACGGATTTCCTCCTCCTGTCCTTGCCTTCAAAACCTAGTGGTTTGATACTATTTTGCATTGGCTGCCACCTTGTGGTAAGTGCTACCAGATATAACGCTACAGCTGTCACTTGCTCCTCACCCTACAGCGACTTGCAAACAGCCCTGGAAGTATTTGCACCTCTTCTACAGCCAACTTATGAACTCCTCTGCACATGTCCAAAGGACAACACCATTACCTATTGTTTTATTCTGTGGAATTTGGAACTAAGGGATAAACTGGGAAGTCTGGCAGAAAGTCATACCAACTTCTAAGTTATTGCCAAAAGCTCTGCAAAACGCAACCAGGAAGACCAGGTAAATTAAATCTTTTGAATCAAGGCTCCTAAATTTCTCTGAAGCCTTTTACAGTTCTCTTCAAAGATAAAGATCCTCCTTGTCCCAAACAGGTAGCATTTGCAAACCTTTAAGACACAAATTCAATGAAAATAATTTCATACAGATGACTATATCACAGGATGAGAAGAAAGTGGGCATCTCTCGCACTGAGGGAAAGAAAAAGGGAAACCTAACACATTTGTTTGAAAACGTACCTCCGAATTCATTCTCTCACAGCTATTGGTGTAAAGTAATGGAGTCATAACAGCTGCTGCTACATATGTAATATTCTGGTAGAGATCCCTGTTTGCCTGAGCACCATTTCTGAGCAAGCACGAAGGAGAGAAGAGAAGATCCTAACTCATGTTGGCTACCAGCGAGCTCCAGTGCCCCAGTGCTGCCCATGACTGCAACGACAAGTCTCCTCCTCAGGAACATCAGAGGAGGGCAGCAGCACCATGCGAGCAGCTGACAGGGTTCAACAAGGCCAAGTGCAAAGTCCTGCACCTGAGTCAGGGCAATCCTTAGAATCAGTACAGGCTGGGGGATGAAGGGATTGAGAGCAGCCCTGCGGAGGAGGACTTGGGGGTACTGGTGAATGAAAGATTGGACATGAGCCAGCAACGAGCGCTTACAGCCCAGAAGGTCAATTGTATCTTGAGCTGCATCAAAAGGAGCATGGCCAGCAGGTTGAGGGAGGTGATTCCGACCCTCTACTCTGTTCTGGTGAGAATCAACTGGAAGTCTTTTGTGCAGCTTTGGAGCCCTCAGTACGGGAAAGACGTTGACCTGTTGGAGACGGTCCAGAGGAGCTCACAAAAATTATCAGATGGCTGGAACAGATCTGCTGTGAGGACAGACTAAGAGAGTTGGGGTTGTTCAGCCTGAAGAAGAGAAGACTCCAGGGAGACCTTATTACTGCCTTTCAGTACTTAAAGGGGCCTATGAGAAAGATGGGGACAGACATTTCAGTAGGGTCCGTTACAACAGAATAAGGGGTAATGGTTTTAAACTAGAAGAGGGGAGATTCAGGTTAAATATAAGGAAGAAATTTTTTTACAATGAGGATGGTGAAACACTGGAACAGGTTGCCCAGAGAGGTTCCAGATGCCTCATCCCTGGAAATATTCAAGGTCAGGCTGGACAGGGCTCTGAGCAACCTGATCTAGTTGAAGATGTCCCTGCTCATTGCAGAGCGGTGGAACTAGATGACCTTTGAATGTCCCTTCCAACCCAAACCATTCTATGATTCTATGGGGGGGATGCAAGATGACCCCTGGGCATGGGGCAGGCAGAAGATCTCTCTCTCTCACCTGTCTCTGCAGCTGAGGGGCTTTCCAGGGGCAGCTCAGGGTGGCAGCTCCCTCCTGCTGCAGCACGCACTGCAAGGCGGCACCCACTGCCCCACCAGCTCCCACCAGCAGCACCGTTTTCCCACCTGCGTGACACAAGAAAATGTCATTCAGAAGCTCGCGGCTGCACAGGCACCGGCACCAGCCTCTGCCGGGCCACGGAGCTGGAGCGCCTGCGTGAACCTCCTCTTTACCAGGCCACCTATCACCAAAGCTCTCAGAAGAGCCAGCAAAGTGGCTTCTAACAGGGCAGCACTGTGTGCCTGCACAACCTCTGCTGCTGGGGCACCACAGGCAACTCTTTTCGAGCCCATGCAGCAACAGAAACCACAGGTTTTAAGTTGTTACCTGGTGACTCTCTAATTTGAGTAAGCAAATACTGCTCTTCTGGTTTTCTGGTATTTTATTTGCACAAATTCTTTCATTAACATTTGTTACAAAGTACATTTGAACTCCTGTTTACAGTTCTGTTACAGAAATCCTTGTCTCAACAACTAAGAATCACTATGAGAGACTGCTTCTGAAATGCTGCCTTAAACTAGCAGCTTCACACACTGTAAAGCCACTTGTTTAAATCTGCCATTTTAATGTTAGGATTTACACAATGCAACCTAAAACAAAAGATTCACTTAGCAGTTATTTACAGGCAGACGTGGATTTCTCCAGCTGTTCACACTAATCAAAATTGCCAAGTGAAATACCTAAGTGATATTTGTATTTTTGGTTTTGAAGCTTCAGGTGTCTTGGGTGGCTTCAGTGAGATTAAGTCTGTTGATGTCAGGTAGTCCCTGTCTTATCTCCAAAATCTCCAGGACTGAGATCCATTTCTGCAAATATTACATTCAGATCTCACTAAGGTTCCTCACCAACAGGAGACAAATATATGTCAGGTGGGAAAGAACACAAACCAGAAAACACAACAAGGTGAGAATATATTTGTCTCCCACCCAGGACTAAAACTGAGAAAATTAGTTAGGCTAAAATTAATGTAATAATTATGATATAAGGTCTCACCTAAATCTTCAAGAAGCTCCATCACAGCACACACTGTAGGAGGAACTAGACAGTCATAGGTATCACCACGTACCAAGCGTCCTAAGTTTACATCAGATACTCTGTAAGGGAAAAATATGACAATTAAAAAAAAAAAAAAAAAGAGACCAGAAGAGGAACCTGTGAGTTTGAACAAGTAACATGAGCCCACAATTAACAGGTAGCTCTTTACTCATCACAGTGGGCCGCCCACGGCACATTGGGACAAAACACCTCAGTGGAACCAGACCAGCACTGCCGGAGCCCAGCTGAGCCCAAGGCAACACACCCTCCAGGGCTCAGGCCAGGGGGAACTCAGCTGTGTCTGCACCGCTGCTGCATCCTCTCTCATACACAAGGAGGCTCTGACTTTTCTATTCTGTCAATCTCCAGTACTCCAGATAACAGAAAGGTGACTAATTTGCAAGATTTTCAGTTTTTTTTTTTTTTTCCTGAAATTAAAAAAAAAGAGGAGACAGGAAAAAGAGTGAAAAAAAAAAAAAAGGGTAACAGTCTTGGGAGCAAGAAGGCTGCAAGAGCAGCAAAATGGTAACCCAGATGCCTAAATTATGCCATTGGTCTCTCCAGAGAGCAGTGCAACTCAAGACTGATTTGAAAGCTAAAACTATTACAGCCTACTCTCCCACTGCAAGAGAGTGCTGTAAGGAATTTAAAGCCTTCTCTGCAACTTTTTCTTCAATCCTTCTCGTGAAAATTTTGGGGTTTGTGTTCAGTACTTTGTGACTACCATTTATATTACTCAAGTACTGAGATACCTTTAGTATCATTAGTAAATCTGAACTTTGATTTTGATTTCTTTGAAAAGACCATGTCCTGAATATACCATATACAAAGATAATGATCAAAATTACTTCAACAAAAGACTTCTCATTGATTCAGTGGCATCTTTTATCACTGCTCAATAGCACAGCCAGACACATTGTCTGAGGAATCCATTAATGAAAAGCAGAGGGGAAAATTGATGTTACAGAGCCATCAGCATTGCATCTGCTAATGTTATTTCTCAGTGCTTCACTTACCCATCCACATCCTTCTCTGGTTTCACAGCGTTTAATACCTTACTGCTATATAAGCTTTCTGGGAGGTCAAGGGCAAGGCCTTGCACATTAGGATCTTCATTAAGTCTCAAAATTTCATTGACAATCTAGGAAGTAAAGAAAAAGCATCAAAGATCAGAACAACAGACAAAAGAAGAACTTAAATAGAAGGGGATAAAACCTATCTTTTAAAACTACCTTATAGCCACTTTTGCTTCTCTCACATACTACTGCAACTAAATGGAAAAGCAATAACCTGCTTTCCTTGTTTTATATTTCCATGGCTTACCAAATTAAGCCACCCTGACTCTATTGTAAACATTTTGCAAACATGTATTATGTGACATTATGCTGCCAAAAGCATTTTGTCTCTCACTGTTCCAAATCTCAGCAAAAGCTCTACACATCAGAAGATCCTTTTAGAAACAAGCAGCCTTGTTTACGATATGGTTCAAAATAGAACCAGATCATGTACCAACACAGAACATGAACAAAAAGTTGTAACACTGGCAAAAGCAATTGCACACAATAAAATGCATATTATTAAACCAGCATATATTGTTACCAGCTTTCCTTCTCAAAAGACCCTAATCCTAAGAGCTGTCAGTCATCCTGTGAAGAATTGCTATTTTGAAAAGGCCCTGCACAAAAGTTTAAGGATTTCAAGTACTGAACCAGATATGAGTGCAAATATTTTACAAGACGCCAATATTTGACATCCAAGACTGTATTGCCTACCCTGGATTGCTTCATCTCTAAAGTGCAATGCTGATCCATAGTGATATATGCTATTCTGCTGTGACCGCAAACAATACAATGGAATGAAACATCTTAAAGTTTTCTCACGTAAGAAATGTCATGTGAGCGTATCTTTCTATCATATAACCCATGACCCCAGGTTCCAGTATAAGTTGGGGAATGACCTATTAGAGAGCAGCATAGGGGGAAGGGCCCTGGGGGTCCTGGTGGACAGCAGGATGACCATGAGCCAGCACTGTGCCCTTGTGGCCAGGAAGGCCAATGGAATCCTGGGGTGTATTACAAGGGGGGTGGTTAGTAGATTGAGAGAGGTCCTCCTTCCCCTCTACTCTGCCCTGGTGAGACCACACCTGGAATAGTGTCCAGTTCTGGGCCCTTCAGTTCAAGAAGGACAGGGAACTGCTGGAGAGAGTCCAGCGCAGAGCCACGAAGATTATTAAGGGAGTGGAGCATCTCCCTTATGAGGAAAGGCTGAGGGAGCTGGGGCTCTTTAGCTTGGAGGAGACTGAGGGGTGACCTCATTAATATTTATAAATATATAAAGGGTGAGAGTCACAAAGATGGAGCCAGGCTCTTCTCAGTGACAACCAATGAAAAGACAAGGGGCAATGGGTACAAACTGGAATACAGGAGGTTCCACTTAGATATGAGAAGAAACTTCTTCACAGCGAGGGTGACAGACACTGGAACAGGCTGCCCAGGGAGGTTGTGGAGTCTCCTTCTCTGGAGACATTCAAAACGCTCCTGGATGCCTTCCTGTGTAACTTCATCTAGGTGTTCTGCTCTGGCAGGAGGATTGGACTAGATGATCTTTTGAGGTCCCTTCCAATCCCTAACATTCTGTGATTCTGCCTCAGCTTGCCAAGGGACAGCACCCAAGCCCACTAATTCCCTTTTTTCCCATGCTTGCCAATAGGGGGATAATCAGGTTATCAGGAGCAGTCAACAGATTCACCAAAGGGAAATCATGCTTGACCAAACTGGTAGCCTTCTGTGATGGCATGACTGGCTGAATAGATGAGGGGAGAGCAGTGGATGTTGTCTACCTTGACTTCAGAAAGGCTTTTGACACTGTCTCTCACAACATCCTCATAGGTAAGGTCAGGAAGTGTGGGTTGGATGAATGAACAGTGAAATGGATTGACAACTGGTTGGATGGCAGAGCTCAGAGGCCTGTGATCAGTGGTACAGGGTCTAGTTGGAGGCCTGTAGCTAGTGGGGTTCCCCAGAGGTCAGTACGGGATCCAGTCTTCTTCAACCTATTCACCAGTAACCTGGGTGAAGGGACAGAGTGCACCCTCAGCAACTTTGCTGATGATACCAAACTGAGAGGAAGGGTTGATACAGTAGAAGGCTGTGCTGCCATTTGGCAAGATCTGGAGAGGTTGGAGGACTGGGCAGAGAAGAACTTGGTGAAATTCAACAAAGGTAACTGTAGGGTCCTTCACCTAAGAAGGAATAACCCCAGGCACAAGTACAGGTTAGAGGCTGATCTGCTGGAAAGCAGCCCTGCAGAGAAGGACCTGAGAGTCCTAGTAGACAACAGGTTGACCATGAGTCAGCAATGTGCCCCTGTGGCCAAGAAGGTCAACGTATCCTGGGGTGCATTAGGAAACGTGTGACCAGCAGGTTGAGGGAGGTTATCCTCCCCATCTACTCTGCCCTGGTGATGTCGCATCTGGAGCACTGAGTCCAGTTCTGGGCTCCCCTGTTTAAGAAGGACAAGGAATTACTGGAGAGAGTCCAGTGGAGGGCTACAGAGATGGTTATGGGTCTGGAGCATCTTCCTTATAAGGAAAGTCTGAGAGAGCTGGGTCTGTTCAGCCTGGAGAAGGCTGAGAGGGGATCTTATAAGTATCTTCAAGGCAGATGTCAAGAGGATGGGACCAGACTCTTTTCAGTGGTGTCCAACAACAGGATAAGGGCAACAGGCACTAAATGAAACACAGGAAGTTCCATTCAAATATGAGGAGAAACTTATTTATTTTGAGGGTGACAGACACTGGAACAGGCTGCTCAAAGAGGTTCTGGAGTTCTCCTTCTCTGGAGACATTCAAAATGTGCCTGGACACATTCCCGTGCAATCTACTCTAGGTGAACCTGCTTTAGCAGGTGGGTTGTACTAGATGATCTCCAGAGGTCCATTCCAACCCAAACCATTCTGTGATTCTGTGATAATTATTTGAACTAAGGCAGTCCCAACCCTCATTTGAGTTAATAGAGGTCAGTCAAAGTGCTAATGAAAGTCAGGAATAAATTTAAGTTTATGATGAAAGATAAAAAGGCAGAGTCCTTCCAGGTACTGCAGTTACCTCATCCTTGCTGCTGCCTTCAGGGAGACAGATGTGAATAACACGTAGACCAATCTGCCAAAAGAAAATACTTATAATTACGAAAGGCAAGTAGTTTATGATTAATAACAAGGGTACCAGCTAAAGCTTACCTCTCTGGCAAAGCTCTTGTTCATGTCTTGAGTCACGGGGTCATTATGTGCCTTGGGAAACAAAATAGAAACGAAGTTTTAAAATAATAAATTTATGTTTAAGAATGTGAATACACTAATGCACAGGTCTATGCAAGAAATGACAGTGAGGATGTTTGTGCCTACTAAAATTCATGCATATAAAAAGCCTAGCAATTCTAAGAAAGAAGCAGAAGGCCACCCAGTAAATTTATTTTGGCTTGATTAGTTTAAGTGTGTGTTGATATTAGCCTGGCTTTTATAGAAAAGAGTGGCCAGTTCCTTAATGTAAGTTTACCATTCAAGAAGCTACCAGTCTGTTATCTGAAGATACCGTTCTCCATCCAGCCTTGTTACAAGGATGAAACGAGCTACAGCAATACTAGCATTTCCTGCAGTGTCCCCATTACACCTAACAGTGCTGGTTTGCCTTACCACCAGAAATGAGGCAAATAATTATCATCACATACTACAGTGAGTTCTGTCTATGCCAAAGCAAGAGAAGTTATTGTTTCCTAGGACCTGCCCTAGGACAGAAGTCTCTCCTGGGCAGATTTACCTGGGAGACCATCTCACCCAGGAATCCTCCTCCCTGAGGTCTCTGCACCATATACATTACAATATTTAATCATAATAATTACAACCAAATTTTACTCTTCCAAGTTACTCTTGAATCTTAGGTGGCTTTTACAAAATTTTAATATATTGTAACAATAAACTGAGAATTCACTATCCAGAACTAGAAATACCAACAGATCAGTGACTGTTCCATCCTCAAAAACATTAGTGGCTGCATAACAGAGTGAATAAAACACTTCTCACGGCTACATGATTATGTATAAAACCCATCTTCCAACCCAGACAACAGGACCAAAATAAATAATTTTAAAAGGTTTCATTACAATTTAATGAACACACTCTACATAGCTTTTTCTAGAAGACTCAGTACCAGTGGCTTCCCATCAGACTTGAGCTGCTCACATTGTGGTTAGCTGCCAGCGCTGGCTTTGACTGTCACTAGCGTCACCCAAAATGATTTCCATTCAAGCCCGTTAACAATTTACCAACCTGTTAATCCCAAATGGTTCAAAGATTGCTGACCATGAAAAAAAGAGCATTTAAAAGGATAGGCTCCATGGAGAGAGGCAGCTTCTGAGAGGCGATGAAGGTTTGCTCTCCATCCCACACCTCCCTCGCCCAGCTCAGCACCGCGTATGTCCCTGGTGCCCCACTACCAGTCTCCCACTCCCCAAATCTGGCAGCTGCGGGCAAGCGACAGCACGGAGGCTGCCCCACTGAGAACATGTGTGGAGCTCACACTGCAGCATGGGAAGAAGAGATGGGACTAAGGACAGCTCAGCAGCTGCTCCCCCACACCAGTAAATGTGGAATTGTATCCGCACACTGATGTGTAACCACCAGGACTGGTTGAGAGGTTTACCTGGGATACAGCCACCAGCTATACCACACTGTCCCCTGTAATGCCCCTGTTCCTGTGGTGCCAGCTGGTGAACACTCACCTTGTGTGAGCGCAGAAATCCCTGCCCAGAACTGGTTCCCATCACAACCTGTGGGGTGGTACAGCCGAGGCCAGAGCTCAGGATGTGGTGGGCTGGCAGAGCACAGGACAGGGGGTGCAGGGGAGATGGCAGCACTTTGCTGAGCTTTGCAGGACCACAGCTCCACCACTAAACGGGATTCTGCTCCTGTGTATTGGTTTTCAGCTTCAACAAAATTAAGAAGCAGCCACCAATGATTTTTTGTTGCTGCACAGCTCCAACAAAGGTTCAAAAGGGGTAAAACAAGCAATGCAGGTATCAATCTCAGTATCAATTCAGGTTCAGATGGCTCGAGAGGAAAAGAATGCATCTAAAACCACACCAGAGTGGGCTTAGTCTGCAACTCCTCATTCCCAGAACTGCTGCAGAGGTGGTGCCACATTATGCCGAGCGCTGTTACTCAAGAGCAACTGGCATAGGAGATCGTTTTACCGCCCTCCCTCTGCTCCTCTGTGTGCAACACAGCACATGGAGACCAGCATGAATTTTAAGGCTCTACCCATGTTACCCAGTAGAACAGTGCACCACAAGCGCATTTGTAGACTAACAACAGATGCGCATTTAAAGGAGTTCTGCTTCAGCCATAGAATCATAGAATCATAGAATCATTTAGGTTGGAACAGACTTTCAGGATGATCAAATCCAACCATTAACCTAGCACTGCTAGGTTACTGCACCAGTCCTTAAAACCAGACTAGACCCTGGGTGACTGACAGCTGGAGAACATCATTTGGGTGAATTTCATCCAGAAGGATCTAGGCCGTATGTTCCTACAGCTACCTCAGGTTGTAGACCAAGTGGGGTAAATGGGAACAAGAGGAACATTCAGTTAAAGTAAAGCCATGATCAAGACCAAAACACCGATGTAGATGCATCCCAATTGATATTAAAAGTGAGCAGGAACCTCCCCTTCCTCACACTATGCTCTCTCCCACCCTAACAATATCCCTTCCCTCGTGCCAGCATAAAACACTCATCTGGCCATGCAGAACACCAGACTTATGGGCTAATGTGGCTAAAAGGGAGCCTCTGCAGAGCCCTCTGGCCCAAGCTGGATCACTGCCCCAGTCCAGCACACAGTGCAACTGGATGGAGACAAGATAGGAGTGAGAAACAACAGGTCAATGAGAAGACAGGTCACTGCTTTTCTAGCAGTCCTTAAACATATAGCTTTAGAGGGCTATTTGAAAACATCATCTGCTGTTACCTGAAGAAGGTAAGAGGAGAGCTTGTTCAGCCTCACTAGAAGACTTACTGAAATTAAGTTGCTGCTGCATTTCTTAGATTCACTATTAATGCTTTAAAATATTTATAACTAGGTTTTAAAATTAAAACCTACTGGGTCAAAGATGCGGTGTGCACCACTCAAAACCAACATCGCCATCCTAGGAAACAGGACAAAAACATTTTTGCCTGCACAGCTCTGGGTCTCACTCTGAATGACAAAAATCCCCAGTTGCTTGGCCTTGAAACCCCAAGAAATCTAAGGAGGACCATCTCTCAGTAATGCAGTCATAAGCTACAGCTGCCCAAAGGCAACAAGGCTGGCAGGAAGCAGCAGGGTCTTTCCTTAACCCTGGAAATGTTATTTCAGAGTGGGAGGTGATGGGAGGCCAGTGTTTTCAGGCACGTAAACAGTTTTTTCAGGACTGCAACAAAAGCTTCAAGCTAAATAAAGGTCAAGAACAACTGCTTTGACTTTAACTAAATTATGTCAACCAACTTAGACAACCTGTAAAAAAAGCAATCCTTACTTAAAATGGGAAAGACTTAGCAAAAGGTGGAAGGGATAAAATCGTTCCTTCTTTTCCAAACCTTTCCCACAGCCTGAAGTTTGCTGTGGCTGTTTCAGGCCTGGAGAAGGGCAATCTACAGTCCGGTGGAACTACCTTCTTCTGTCACTTTGCTTGAATAAAAGTTCCTTTCTGCATCATGTGCTTCTGAAGCTCTAGACAAGCAACAGTATGAAGGGGATCTCTCACAGCCGGTAGCATACAGAAATACTTTACCTGAATAATAGCAAGTGTTGGCTCAAGCCGAGGGTTTTCTCTCTTAAGAGAGGCCAAGGATTTCTTTGCATTCTCTGTGATTTTGCTGCAACATAATAACAAGAAGATCTTTAGCAAAATAAACCTTCCTAACATCAGTCAGCCGAAACCTACGTTAGTCAGCAATATGGAATAAATGCTTAGGACGGTACACTTTTAATTACCAAAATTGCAGATAGATGTAAACTGTGAAGGCTGGTGTTGAGCAGACAGGGAGAGAAAACCTTAAGACATCAAAATACCTTGGTTTTACAGCTACACGTCATTGCTCCAACATGCCCCAAATTTTATAGCTAGTCTATGCTATTTCACAAGAAGGCTTGTCCAGATCCACCATAGGAAGCAAAGCAGGGATCCACCACCCTCAGCCCTTGGCTCAGGCGGGTCCTTCATTTTCATACCCCAGGTCCTGGTGGTGACAGAAGCAGAGGCCTTTACACCTGGGGCCAGTACAGCTTAACACTGGCATCACCAGCACTAACAGCAGCAAACCAGTCAATTTCATGGATGCTATTCAGAGCTGCGGGCAGCAGAGAAACAAGAGGAGCTCTGTTTGCCACACTACTTCTTGGAAAAACCGCTGGCAGCCAGGCACTGGGACTGCTTTCAGGAAAAAAATTCTGGATAAGGGGCTGCTGGCTCTCCCCTGTTACCCTCTGTACATGCAGATGATACATACCCAGAAAAGGAAGGAGGAGACCCCCTAAAAGATATCTGTCTGTCCCTCACAGCGGGCAAGCCTAACAGAGGAATTCGCAGCCTAGGGTGTTTTTTTGCTACCTCACACCCGCCCCCTTGCAGAAGCCAATGGTCAATTCAGGTCAATACTGCGGCAGACAAACTGTCCCAGCTGAGGCTGAATGGATGGGGCGGGAGGGGGGTTGCGACAAGAGACGACACCCATGACACGTTTTCCAGGCAGACGTCCATGGGCAGCCTCATCTGAACCAGCCCCGCACACAGCCTGCTTTGCACACCCCCAAATTGCCGTAACACAAAATCCCCGAAAACAAACAAACAAACAACAAAACAACACAAAACAAACAAACCGGTGCCTGCGTGGGGGGAAATGGAGGCGCATTTTACCACCCCAAAACCCAACCCGACGCATCCACTGAGGAAACATCCTCCCCCTCACCCAAATCCCCTTTCCCCCCACCCCCGGTTGCATCAGCCGGCGCCGCCTCCCACGTGCGCCTCTTACCGCACCGCCGCGGCCGCTCCGCCGCCCCGCGGTTGGCGCCCACAGAGTCCGCGGCCCCGCGGCAGCGCGGCGGGGAGCGCCGGGGCCAGGCAGCGCTTCAGCGCCGCGCTCCGCATCCCTCCGGCGGGCTCCGAGGCGGCAGCAGCGGCAGAGCCGGGGCGGAGAGCGGGCCGAGGGGGAGGGCGGTTCTCCGAGCACCGCCTTCCCCCGAGCACCCCTCTGCCCTCGGCCCCGCCGCTCAGCCCCCTTCGCTTCCGCTTGAGTGCAAGGGCGGGGGGGGGAAATCCCAAATCACCCCCAACCATCGTCTATGACGGGCAGGAACCACCATCTAATAAACGCGAACATCTTCCTGTCCCCCCGATCCCAAATGAACGGAACTCAAAGCTTTTGCATACTCAACTTTATTAAAAAATAGTACGAAATGGTCCCGGGAAGAAGTTACACACTAGTAGAAGTCCCTTTTTCTGTTTGTTTGGTTTGTTTTCCTTCCTCAACGTCCCCCTCCCTCCCGAACCCCAACTCCACTGATTGCATGAGATGCGAGTTAAACAACTTTCCCCTAGCCGTTTAACCAAATCTAGACGTGCGGGGTAAAGCACAGATTTGACTTCTATTCGTATTTACAATACTTTACAAGCTATATTAAATAAATACAGGCTCTGCTACATCTCGGCGTCTTAAATATGTACAACATTATTTCTCAAAGGGATTTTACTAGATAGATGTGGGTCCTATCACAGAGGATGTGCTGACTGTAACAAGTAACCCTGTGGTACGAGCTAGTAAGTACCATGACCAACCAGCCCTTCAAATAGCAATTCCTAGCCAATGCAAGAAACGTGCAGAAATAATTTAATCCATTCTAACAGATTCAATTCCTTAAATCTCAGTCTCCAAGTAATCAGCTGTACACTGATAACTTCAGGTTTTCCTCGTGGTAACCAATGTAGTAAATAGTTGGCTGTTTTGTAGCTGAGGGGAGCAATACGTGATTAGTAAAAACAGTACTAATTACACTCCTTTATTTAGTGATATGTTTAACTCGGTACTGGCTTTATCCACATAATCTGAAGAATTTAAGCACCATAAAAGAACAAGTCACACAAGATGATCAGTGTAGACATTTTTAGGCTTTCCTTTAGGTATAATGTTTCAAGTAACAGAATCCAAAGCTGTGCAACAATGATGATAAAGGGGGGTAAATGTGCATCGTATTGGAAAGCCTGTTCCTGTTGTAAATGGCAGCACTTCTTCCATATATTACTTGCAAAAGAATGGAATGTATTACCATCTTTAAGCTACTTTTATTGTACATAAACTAGATTACAGTCAGCCCTGGCTGGTTTAGAAAACACATATTTTACCTCTCTCTGCCAGGAAGGATCATTTCCTACTAGAAGAGAAACATTCCCCAGGGAAGGCAGCTTGTTTCTCAACTGGCAGCATGGCTGAAACACCCCGTGGGCCAAACATGCCGCACGGCTGATATTTCACCCAAGCATCTGGCCAAGCCCCATTCTCTCTCAGAGCTACTGACTTTGGGACTCTAATAAATGCACTGCCGGCCACCACACCTACTCCACACATTCACACCCAGTGGCTTTCCACTGCTGGCCTCTGAGCTACAAAATACTCAAATTTCGCCTGCCTGTCACAAACACCACTGCCGCTGGAGGTACCAAACTCAGTCTACCCATCTTCACAAGCAGCAGAGCTCCTCTTCTGCTGCCCAAAACACCCTCCAGGCAAGGACTGTGTCACATCCACAGATTCACATAAAAAGTTGTCACTGCCCATCCTCTACCTACTATGTAGTTACAGAAAGTAGAAAAGGCTTCAGACACAGAGCCAGTAGTCTGGCATCCCTCACAAGCACTAGCACTAGATTATTTAAAAAACATAAGAGGCCTGTTCTTAACGTAATGTAGTGTAAGCATTGGTCCCACACACTTGGAATATGTCTGTCAAAAAGTAACGTGCAAAAAGTATGTGCAATTGCACATGTAGCTTGTTGGTGTAATTACTAGAACCCTGCTCAGAAGTCTGCACAGCCACAGGAGTAGCTGCTCAGCTAAATACTCCCATATGTAACCACAGTAATCACGTGGGTATTTTGGACACAGTACACTCATCACCAACTCTAAAGTCCAAACATTAAAGTTTTCACGTGTTAAAATGGTTTAAGAATCAAATGGCATCACACCTGGTTTGACGGTAAGAATCAAAGGGTATCACACCTAACAAGGGAAGAGATGCAGAGGTTAAAGACGAGATGAAAAGTCCACCTGCACTATGGAGTAAGACCCCAGACCCAGCAAACACATGGTCTTTTTTACTTCCAGGATTCTAAAGCATTAAAAAAAACCAACACCAAAACCTAAAAGATACATTTCACATCTATTTACAATATTACTGTGATATAATGCCTGATTGTGTAATATTACAGAAATACACGATGCCAGTACTGATTGTCCTAGTATATACTCTGTCATGATAAGGTAGTAGAGCTAGAAGTTACTGAAAGCATCAAGCAAAGCTACTCGAACTGAGACACTGAAACTTTTCCCTTAAAGACTGGACAATATTCTGCTGATTAGGAGAAGGTACTCTCCACAGGTAATCATTCAGTTTATCCGAATCACTATATGCAGTCAGATAGGGGGTAAGTGTCTGTTTGCTGCTGGGGGACTTTGCAGGAGTACAAGAGACAGTTTTGCCACAGAGTGTTTCAGGAGGAGCAGCGTCTGCATTACACAGTTTAGGATCTGTTTTCCTTGTTTGGTTCTGAGAGGTCTCCAAGTCAGATCCCTCATCTTCGGACTTTATTTCAACATAGTCATCATCATCCCCTTCTTCTTCAGTATCTTTGAAATTAGAAAAATAGTTCTGAGTGGCCACCTGTGCTGTCAGAGGGGAGGCCCTGTTCACTCTCAGGACCTTCTGAGAATCCTGTAGAATCATATCTGAAGAGTTTTCAGGGATCTGCTTTCTCGTATCAGGCCCCGTACATCCTGAAGCAGTACCCGGCATCTGATGACTGTTGAATCGGAAGTTCCTATTCAAATGGAGCTTTTTCTTGTCTGTTTCATTAGGATACACGATTGCTTCTCCAGACCTGTTGACCACAATCGAGGAAGACGACTGTGATCTGCTGTACACCTGTGGTTTTACATTGCTTACTCTTCTCCCAAGGGAGTTATAGATGTGATCTTGATGTAAATTTTCTTTATTCGGTTGGCTTATAATGGTGCTCCACCTCTGCACCGGAACATGCAAACGGTTAGAAATCTGAAGGGAAGGCACTGAGCCAGCTGAGGGCAACTGCCTGGAATTGCTTTTTGGACCAGCTTCTGTATACGAGCTCTTGGACTTTGGGTCTTGGGACTCAGGCCATGAAGAGAAGTCGGCCAGCTCGCCGTTACTGTATGTAGCGTGCAAAAGCCAATCCTCTGCTGTTGAGCATTCACTGGTAGCCTGGGAGCGCGGAGGAGATGCAGCCACAGGCGTGGAATACCTCCCAGCGGGGGGCTCCTGAGGGGTGGGCCAGGCTTCCTTTTGGACCTTAGGTGAACTTTCTCGAAAGACAATTTGGTCATAAAGCTGGGAATATTCAGCTATTCTGGCACCTGGAAAGGAGAGAGAATTAACTTAACAGATGCAAGCAATTCATTTGAATGAGTCACATGAAAATTTCAAAACCCCAAAACACTTTGTATTGGTCAAGATAAACGTTTAAGGTTGTGTCAATATCTTCAGCATCAACAAAGTAACATGAAACAATGGAGGCCGGAAGAGCTGTGCATTGCATTTTGGTGCATTGCACTGAAAAAAAAAAAAAGCATATATGTCTTGCAATAGTGAACAGTCATGCAGGATGCAATGTAGCACAGGATTCAAATAATATGCTGCTTGTTTAATGTTAAAATAGAAACAAACATTCTGAAAAAGGCCTGGTAAAGAAGATATTTTATAAATATCACAAGACTTTTATAAATATCACAACATTTCTATAAATATCACAAGAAGGCAAGAATGACACTCTAGTGCATGGAGTCCGCTGGCTTCATGTCTCCAATTTGTTTCAATTGACTGCAGACAAAAATACTTCCAAAGCTGTTGCATACCCCCAACTTTGCACATTCATTAGAAAGAGCAAGAAGATCGGATCTTTCTTATCTGACCCCATTCCTTATGCGTATAAGTGTGATGTGGATGGTACCTGAACAAACCTGCATGACTTGTTAGAAAGTGAACACACTCGACCTTTTTAGTCAAACTCTGAAGATCACACCACTGAAGGAAATAACTGGTGTTCTGCAAGGAGGCCAATAGTCTTTCAGGCATAAGCTCTATTTCCAACCTAAGCTGAATTGCTCTTTCTTGCCACTACCCTTCTATTTATTCACAATTTTATCAATTAACAGCAAGAATTTATTGTGATATAAAGGACTACTCATGCTAGAAGCAGTCACAGAAAACTCATTTCAGTGGTAACACAGAAAATGCAATACTGATCCTCAACCAGTAAGGTGGGAAAAATTCATCACCTTCCAATTCGATACACAAATCTCATTGAAAGTTACTGAAGAAATATATCTGCACAGAAATATTTTGGACATACCAATAGCAGGACCACCTTGTTTCTTCTCCTCCAGAATGGCAGCAAGATCTTTGTGTTTCAGTTTTTGTTGTTTGCTAGCTGGATGTTCCTGCTCTGGACTTTTAACTTTTAAAAGCTGGTTAGCCTTCTTAATTTTTTGACTGTACTGCCTTGCCATCATAAAAACTCTGTTCTTTGTTTTATCAACAACTGCCAAGTCATTTTCCACACCCTCTGTGTGCGCACTGCACAGAACACTGTTGGCAGATTCGTATGGGCTGTCTACAAAAGGCATCTCACTGGAGAAGGAAGATCTGTTCAGGCTCATAAAAGAGTTCTCCTTGCATGGTGTCGTGTCTTCAAGCCTGAGATTAGCCTCGCTTAAGGTGGCAGCCCTGGGCTTCGTGGTTTTAGGGAAAACAGGAGTTTCTGGCAGAGAGAGTGTAGACAGTGAGTACTCCACATCTTTACTCAGTTCAGGTGTACTACCAGCATGCAGCCTTTCCTGCATATCATCTTTACAAACAGGAAAGGCTGCAAGGAGACGGTCTCTGGTCTTTTCCTCATTCTTCTTGATGTAGTTCTCCAGGTCATTCCAAATCTCATCTACTTCCTCCGAGAGTTTATCTGCTGCAGACTTATGGGAGAGTGAATCTGAGTTGGAAGAGCTATCTACTAAGCTCAAATAGTCATTGTCGACAGGTACACGATGGTAAGGACTTTCATCTTCACTGAACTGGAGACTCTCTTCGGAAACAAACTGCCGCAGATTGTCACAACATGCAAAGTCTTTTTCCAGACCCAGAAAACTCCGCCTTTTAGAGCTTTTTAAGGAGTCACATTTGAAATTCAACAGCGGTGTTTCTGGAAGCACTATGGTGTCATAGATGTTGTCTTCAACAATCCTGAGCTCATCCAAACTTGAAGTAGGTGCTTCTCTACTGAGTAGTATCTCATCCCTACTAGCATGAATGGAGGCCCTGTTTTGATTTGCTGTCCTCTTTTTGGACAGTGAATCTAAGCCGCTTTTGTTTTCAGCCTCGTAGAGAGAGTCTCTAGCAGACCTCTGGGGACCATGGTCTGTCTCCTCCCTTCTTGTCAGACCCATCAGCTTTAAGTCTTCATAGCTTATATTATCATAAACATGTTCAATATCATCAATGGTCAGCTCCTCTGAAGATTCGGGATATGCATTCATACTGCTCACCTCTGCTCTCTTCATTTCCCTTCGAGAACTGCGCTCCCCAATTTTATACCTGGCGCTGGCTGGACACGTGTTACTTTCACCAGCACTACTGGCCCGCCTGACAATTTTGTGACGAGTGGGGCTGGAAGTCTCATTTTGATGTGCTACCCCCAAGTGCCAGCTGCATGGACGCCCAGGAGAACCCCTCCTGTCTCCACCCACAGCATTGGATGTAGACACTGATGGTACAAACATCTGATAATCGTCTTCATCATCTTCATTCTCATAAGGTGGACGCCGGCTGGGAAACAATGCCTGCCTGATCTGATGGTCGGTCCAGATATTTCTGACAGAGGTGCTTCCCCCCAGGATATTCATGATGAGCGAGTTGCTCTGGGGTGTGCTGAATTGTCTGGGCAACTGGGGTTGTCTGGCTGCACGGGAAAACGGAAGATCGGTATTCAACTGAGTTGACTCTTCATCTGAAGGGTCCTTGGAGCTCTGTGGAGATTTGAAATACACAGGTAACATTAGTCTATTCCCTGCAATAGCGCAGCACTTCCCTCCATTCATAGAACTGCCATAGGACCAGGGTGTCCCGCAGCAAGGAGTCAGGCTCTTACTAAAGAGCCTGGGAGACAAGGTGGCAATGCCTCCTAATCCATACCACAGCTCAGAGATCACTCTTGGCATTTAAAAGCATCTTACTTCAAATACAAGACACTGGCTCATGTTAATGCATGAGTAATTAAAGGCAAATTTGTTTGGCAGGGGTTAGACTAAACCTTTTATGCTAACTCTGCAGTTTGACCATTGAATTAAGCTAATCTGGCTCCAGGCCTTTGCCAAAAGTTTTGTTCTGCTCCCTTTCCTCTTGCCTATAACCCTAGCAGAAAGGTATGTTATGCTCTCTAGCACACGCCACTGAAGATTTCATTGTCTTTTTGGAGTAAGTTTTCATCCAGCTCAGCTAGCAGATCTAATTTACAGCAAGGTCACATGCCTGCTAATGCTAACATGAAGGATGCTGTACACGTTCCTGGCCAAAGACTGGGAAAGAGAGGAAAAGACAATTTCTTTTGTCTTAAGTTAATGTTGAGTCATTTGGTTGGTTTTTTTACCCTGCCCCAAAAAGAATACTTTTTCATCATACAGATGAATATTTCAACGATAGGGATATTAATACATGACATAATCAGACAATGACTTATCTGTCTACCTAGCAAAACCACATATGTCTCTGACATATCCATGATGCATAACAAAACAGCAGTAAAAAAAAAGGAAAGTTATGTACCTGCATTTCACACTTGTTGAGATTAACACTTCTCCGTTTTTCAACGTTTTCAGCAGCTTGACTATTAAGTCTTTTTCTTCCCCCTTTTGATTTCTGCAGCGAGTTTTGTTGCAGTCCCTGTAATTTAAAATAAAAGAGCAAGGGAGGGGTAATATAACCTACAGATCTTTTACAGCCTTGTTCAGAAGAATTACAAGCAGCTAGAATAGGCCAGGTATCCCCACCAGAAGGACAAAATGTCAATAACTAGTAAGAGCACTGCCACAAGAATGATTCAGAGCCTGGAAAACTTTCTTTCTAATAACCAATTAAATGAAATCAATCCATACAGCTTGTTGAAAGGTGTCGAAAGCAGAATTTGTGTATAAAAATATAGATAAAAAAGAATACATAGAGATTAGATGAGGGAAAGAGCTTAATCTCACAGTCAAAGTTATAACAGGAGAAGGCAGTCACACAAAAATTCAATTTTCAAAGTTCTTTTTGGTTTTAAAAGGCAGAGGAGATAGTCTTGCTATCACTTGAAGTTTTGAAAACCAGAAAGAGGTCCAAACTAAAAAATATGCTGTCATCCAACTTCCCAGAAAAATGAGATAGGCAGCCAGAATATTATATGTTGAGCAGTGTCCAAATTAACTCAGAGTGAAGGGCAGGCATGGTGGGAACGGGGAGAATCTGAGAAAGTATTGTTGCCACACCTAGGATTAAACAATAAGCTACTAATATACATTTTTATAGCAGCGTTCTTTTGCACTCATTGTTTTGTACTAACTCATGTCAGGAAGAGGGAGAATTACAAGACACTGCACTACACTGATATAATATTTTATCAAATATTTACAAAGCAAATACTGTAATTTCAAAAAGGAAACGTGCAGTAAGCTTCGAAAAGAATTTCAATAATATGTTTGGATAATTCACAAGAAAATGACATCAGCATCACCTAAACAAAAAAAAAAAAACTGAAAACCTACATTCTTTAAATACAGTCACATTTCAAAACTGGGGGTTTAGCTTTTCAGAAGTGCTGTGTATGTCTGGAAGCATCATGCAGAGTGGGGAAAACTACCACCTGTCGAATGACTGCACAGTAGTATGAAATACAGAATCTCATCTTCAGAAATCCTACTCAAAATATCTCCTATTAAAGTTGACATGTTCCTATGTACTGCCAGCAGCTCACAGGTCAAGAAACATCACATGACATGTGGCAGAGCCTGAATTTTAACTTCATATTCAAGTCCCCGCTTTGGACACCTGAAGGTCCTGTCTCTGCATCTGGCCTAAAAAGGTTTCTGTCATGGCATCAGCTGAAGAAGCAAGGAAAGGTCACTTGTGCGCAACAGCCTTCTGTCAAAACTAGACTTGAGGACTGTAAAGGGCTAAGTAAAATCTTTTTCATGTAGTGAGGATTTAATCTGCTGTATGGGGGCTAATTCTACATCTTCTCTGCTAAAATACAAGAGAGTGTTGTGTGATGTCTACATAAAAATATTTCTAAGTAGAAAGAGTTACAAACACTTGTAACACATTCCTGCCTTCTTGCAGTTTTACAGATAATTTTAATCCCTTTTCCATTCTCCCGAAAAAAATGGATTTTATTTTTTCCCCTCTTTTTCCTACCTGTTCAGACTCCTCTTCATCATCAGCATCAATCTGTTCCATAGCAGAAGTCTGGGGATTTTCGTCCTGATCGCTGCTGTAGGCTGGCTCAATGGACTCTTGAAACTGACTCTCCAGCCCACTGGCTTCCAAGGAAACCTTCTTCCTAGAACTCAGTGGGGCTTCATTTGATCCTAGTTTGGTGGCTTGAGATAATAGGGCTCCTTCAATACTGATCCGCTTAGAGAAAAAAAAAAACAAACCACAAAACTTTGTTTTGAAATTTATAGAGGTTTTCTATTTTATATCAGCCTTCTAGGCAATGCTTAAGCTACATTCAGTTAGCTGCACTGAAATTAGATTCACAAAGCAAAAAGTTAAACAATCAGTATTTTTCCATAGACTATTTAGAACTGAAAAAATATATGGTCTTCGTTGTTATGGCATCCCAGTCTAGTCATATCTAATGTGTCCCATTTGTAAATCTTCTGCACACCTCCACTTTAAATTCCATTCCAAATAAAAGCCTAGGACCTGAAATTCAACATGAGACTTTCAAACTGCATTGGGAACTTCATTACAAATTCTTACAGAAAATGTAAAAATTAGAAACGCTCATTTCCATCTGCTTTCCATAAGCTATATCAGCTCTATTTGGTCACATATCAAGATTTATATATATATATGTTAGAATAAGCCGAAACTTTCCAGTCTTATTTTACAGATGCAAAGACATGCTCCAAAGAATAAACACTACCTCTATACAGAGAACTTATGTCATCGTGTTATTTTTAAGTACTGCATAGTATTATAAAGTACAACCAATATATGGATCAGTCTTTTTCCTTTATTAGATATTTCTGAAATAGCCATATTTCTATTGCTTTAATTCCAATAATCTTATCTGAGACACTAAACAACATTCATGGTTTTGTTTCTGTTCTTAAAATCAATACAACCAAGAAGATGTGGACTCTACATACTGTGCTCTAAGTAATTTGAATATGCTAAACCAAGAAACATAAGAAATAGCTTACCTTCTGCATATCTGGACTTATATCTGAAAACAGAAATATAACTTCGTCATAAATGAATAATCAAACTGGTGTCAATCTATGCCTGTTTTATTGCTACAATAATATCCCAATCATGAATTCCCAAAAGGGGATTAAATGTAGCAGCAGCTGAGCAAACAGACTATAGGGTTCTGATAAAACAGCAACAGCATGAGTTGCACTTGAGGTCCTGATTTTGCAATACGGATATGATATGGGCAACTCCTCACAAGGGCCAAGACTGTGTATTCAGTTATCAGTTGCTAGGATGTTTACAGGAGCAGAACCCAAATGTGAAAAACAGATGTTGGATTTAAACACTAACATTTTGTTTCCTTGCACACTTCCTCCATGCCCTGTAATGTGTTTAGGGAAAGTGACAGGAGGAAAAAGATCCATCTTTACTTGTTCTACAAAGTACAGAAGGACTAGGCCAATAAAGAGTAGACAAAGTAGCTTACCGTTTGACTTCAAAACTTTATGGACTCTGGATGAGGGTTCTGAAAAAGACAACCACATGTTTAAGCACTCCAGCATCCCAAAGAAAGTTATGGGCATCTTAGATGACTTTTTGTAACACAGATACTGAAAGTTAAGCTTCTGAGCCAATGCAGGGAAGACATTTTCATTTCTTAATCACCCTATTTCCTCACAAAAAAAGTATTTGTTGAAGTGTCAAACCTACAGCTGTTACCAAAAAAATATATGTTTCTTAATGCAATAGCAGCTGCCCTCCATACAACAAGCCAGATGTCAATTTGCATCCCATGTTAAGATTCCTGCTTTCAAAAGACTTGGTCATCCCTGCTATTGTTCTAAGTTGCTGGAAGTTTCCTATTAGATATATGTGTGAGGCACCAACAGCTTATCAGGGCTTCACAAGGGTAAGAAGCTGAACATTACATAGGAGGCCATCTGATGAGTATTTAGTATTATTCCTTTTACAGGCAAAGCAGCACTAATACAATCCTTCACCTCAGAAACAAAGGAAGATGCCTGAAAAGTAATTAAGACTTGATTGTTTTTCAGACACAAATGATGCTGTACAAGAAGTCACTACACAAATTCTCTCATGAACCTTATTTTAAATCATTCCCAATACACAACATTACACACACCAAATCGGAAAGGTCTTTAAGTAGCTGAAGAGGGGAACATAGTGACTGCAACATGAAGTCACCCAAATACAAAAGACATTTGTAGTGGATTCAAGAAGAAATTAACAGTAATTATGGATGTATGTTTGAGCTAGGGAAAAAAAAAAAAAAAAAAAGTCAGCATAACTAGCTCTCCAGCTCTCAGATCTCTATTATCCATAAGGCAGACATTACACTAAGTAAAGACAGTAATCATGTTTTGAAATAACAAGCCTGTCACAATCAGGGTGGAACCACTTCTGAGACAGTAATTACTTGGGGTGGAGGGGAGAAATGTCAGATTTAAATAATGTGACTGGCTTTCCTGCATATGCATTCTTTTATCCATTAGAAAGTACCAACCATTCTTTATGCATACGTCATTAGGAATGTACATCCATGAAATTAAATGCAAACAGTAGATAAAGAAAATAAATCACAGAAACAATAAATGGTTAATAAGATACTCCACCCATATCTGAGAGTTACTGTGCCATGTTAAATCTGCGTAGAGTACAGGCTAAAGACCAATTCCAAGTGCTCAGCCTCACCCAACCCTAAACAACCCTGTTTGTTTTCCCTCCTGTCCTCTTGGTGGTAAAGGAGTTTATTCACCTGACTTCCTTCTCACTCTGTAAGGAGCACTGCCTTCTTTAGGCTGGTATGACGATTTCATTTCTCCCTCAGGGCTATAGTGGAAGCCTGGGTGATCTATGGAACAAGCAGAGGAACAATGAGTAAGAGAGTGACAAGGATGTCACTTCACACACCTTCACAGTTCTTTTTGAAGGTAGTGCCATCATCCCTTTATGACTGACAAAGTGGCACTTCTTCAGAGCCTGAAGCAACCCAAGCATGGTGGTGTGCTGCTGTTGGGTAGCTGTTAGCCACCCAGCCATGGAAACGCTTTGCCCATTTAGTTGTGCCTTGCCCCAGATGGCCAACCCAGCAACATTTATGCACCATCATCATGTTTAATCATTTCCCAGTTTCTCAGTCAGAGCCTTCCTGAACAATACAACTACGAAAGTAAATAATAAGCCTGCTTTACTCCAAGACTTCCTCAGCATTTGTACCACAGGGCTATTGTTCTCATTTCCCTACACTGATGGGGATCACTGGCAACACAAAGAGCTAGCGCAGCTCACACCAGTAGAAGCAGCAAGCAGAAGGTACAGCAGTAGGGACAGCACGGAAGGGACCGAGGTCAGAGCACAGACAGCAGCATCGCACACATTCTCTGCCCCTGGCTCCTGGGACACACACAGGTAAACTCTTCAGACACAAGCACAAGCCTGCCAGGTCCCAGCATGGAGTTTTCTTGGGGCTGTTCTGCAGGTGCGCAGCTGCTGTGTTCCTGGACTGCCTGGTGATGCAGGATACCTGGAGCAGCCAGCCGTGCTGCTGCAGTGGCACTGGGCTCCCTCATTTCCCTTCCAGAGGGGCCGAGCACAGTGCAGTGAGCTGCTGGCAGCCCCCCACACTGTCCTTCAGCAGCAGGTTTGTCAGCACAAGTAAGTCGTAACACTGCTACGTATTTTGAGCTGTGTTTGCTTACTGCTTGCCCTTCAGTGGGTCCTGGCCAGAAAGAGCTCACACAACAAAACAGGAAAGATCATATGTTTAGTCAGCATGGAATAAGCAAAAGGCAGTGGCCAGAGCTTGCGAAAGGTCTAATCGGCCTCATCCTTGCTCATCATGCAACATAACTTGTTGGTGGCAAATCAGTCAGCCCAATGCTCACATAGCTCCACAGAATCTGCACCCAAGTTTGTTTTCTTCTAGCAAGGTCATAATTCAAAGAACATAGGCTTGGCCTTCTTCTGTCTCAGATGAAACTAACAGTTAAAGCCAAACTTTCGAAGATGGTTTTATTCCTTTTTAAAAATGAAAGTGAAAAAGAACCAACTTACGTATTGCATCCATTTCTAGAATCGCCTGTTTGGCCTGAAAGGAAAAAAATAACAAAAGAAAAAGATAAACTATAAGTAGAAGGACAAATTACATAGCATAGTACAGACAGTAGTGAGTTTACAGGTAAACAAAAGCAATTTTAATTGTTTTAACTAATAAATATGGTTAGCAGCATTATTTTCTGTCTTCCTCTGTGTGCTGGACACATTACATGTGTGAAGAAAAATTCTGCTGGCAGGAGCTCACTAGAGCTTATCATCAGGGCTTCACACAACACTGTACCAACAGCTCTGCCTCATGTGCCCATCTGCCCTCCTGGCAGCACAAGAGAAGGAGCACCCACCCACCCATGGTAAAACTGGCATGAGATGTGTCTGTAGGATGCAGTGACAGCACATCTGACCGCAAAAACTACTTTGCCTTCGAAGGCAGGGGCTGTGCTGAGATAGTGCGGCACATGCTGGGTCTCCTCCATGGGGACACAAACCTCCAGAGAGTGCTCTGCAAGTCCCAGAATTTAGAGCCATCAATACACCTCTCCATATTGCTGGGATTGGCACAAAACTGGACCTAGTTTCTCTGTGATTCACAGAACATTTCCTCCCTAAAAATCAAATAGTTTAACTCCTTAATTATTTTTCAATTTTGAAGTTATTGGCACAAAAACCTATCAACCTTGCTTCGGTTAAGAGTTTCCTTGAGAAACTGCTATTAAAAAAAAAGTCATTTAGTTTAAGTAAGACTGAACCAGGATAAAAAGTGGCTGATGATTGCTTAAAATTTGTCACTTTTTTAATAGAAAAAATAATCTGGATATTTTATGAAGCATATCAGCTAATAAGTAAGAAAATAAGCTAAAATAAAATATCCTATGCTTGCCCTCCTACATGTGCAGTTCAGTAATTTTCCACCAGGTGTCAGATGTGGACTAATATTAAATCCTCCAAAATCTGGGCAGAGAAAAGTCTCACAGCTAACAACTACTGGTTTGTCAAAAATAAAGAAGTGCAGAAAATCTCAGAGATTTATTTGGTTAAGCTTTAGTTAAACATTTTTTTCACAGATAAAAAAATCCAGCAAAAAATAAGAGAAAATCTTGATATGAAAGCTGAGATCATGCTGCAGTATTTCTTTTTACAAGCTAATAAACTGCATCAAGTATTTACTTTGTAAGCATGGATACTAGCATAAACATTATACCTTTGATAAACTCTGTCACCAAAAATATAAGAATTAGTAAAAGCAACTGCTAGGGCTTTTTTTCTCCCATAATTCTCTATTTGTTGAAAATCAGAGTTAGTACAGTACTGGGTACATCAGTCACAGGTAACTCTTTTTAGCCATCACAGCATAAAACTCAGTAGGGAAAAAAAGTCAGGGGAAACTGACCAGTGAGAATAACAGATTTCCCTGCATTACAGCTATGAATATATTGGTGCCTCATTTTCTCTGGCATGAAGCTTGCTAGCTTCTCACCAAAAAGGTCTCAGAGGTCCTGGCTAAAGATGCAGGGTTCGGAATGGGTGTATGTATTTGTAAGATGAAGCACGTTCTGGCTCCACTGCTACGGTATCTAACCAAGACAGATTAAAACCAGCTTGGTAATGTCTACACATGCTGCAATTAGCACTCCTCAGTGTTGTGTTGTGCAGACAGGCAGTATCCAGCCAAGGAATGCTCTTACAGTAGAGCTTACTGACATTACGTCTCTGTTACTCATGTCTTAGTGGGCAAAGCCTAATGTGCACAGCAATGATGCTAACCCAGTTAAAATCTTCTACTCCCTCACCAAGCTCAGTAGCTGCTTTTACTGGAACTCCACCATCACTTCCGACAAACTTTTAAAGACATAGAGACACGTTAATCTCCTGGAGTCTAAACTCCCTGTAAATTGCCATGCATCTTGCAGCTAACAAGATTGTTTTAAGTTGAATGGTCATACAAGGAGGTGGTGTGGGTTTTTTTAATTTTTACCTTGGCAGGAATTTTAGCAGGATGATTTTCTAGAATTAACCTCTTCAGGTGAAGAATCCAAAGGCGTTTGTCCTGCTGTGACTTTGCCTGATAAAAAGAAAATGTAGCACCATAAGAAAATGCATCATTGCATTATGCAGGCTCAGGAATATCACATGGTCATTAATCAGATTACCCAGTAGGCAGGGAGCCCTCTGTCATACCTGGACAGTATGTTGCATCTTGGGATTTTTGTAGTGGAAGACACTAAAGCTAAGCGGTTCCTTTGGTATTACTTCAACAAGCATGAGATTCCCACACTGGAACAAAGAGAGGCAACAATGTGATTCACAGAGGAGGTTTGTGGAAACCCAGAGTCAGCACGTGACCACCCACTCTCCAACATACCAGTATATGAGCTTTGTATACAAACATCTCATCTCTCTTTTTTGTAATCAGCAGCAACTTGTCAAAGAGGAACAACGTGCGCTCATTTTTGGCTCGCTGAATGCGAAATGTTCCTTCTAACACCAGCTCCCCGTAACTCGTGAGGTCTGGCCCTTTCCAATTAGTGAGCAAACTCTGTATCTCCTGCAACAGATCAAAAACAACATTCGTTTCAGAGATACTACTTAAATAAAGACTCAGACGAAAATCGCTGAGGCCACTCCCACATCCAACAGTGTAAAGTCACCACACAGTGGTACCAAGGTTGCTGGGTTATGTGCAACATTGCAGCCAGGTGCTTGGAGGCCTGTTGCTAGGCCCAGGCTAAAAGATGCCTTCCTGAGTACTGGTTACCTCTACATGGACTCAGCAAAAAGCCTCGAGGTCCCCAGGGCAGCCTGTGGTGAAAGAGCACAACCCCATCTCCCCCAGCTCACAGAGACAGTCTGAAATTCAGCCGTCAGTCTATCTCATGCCTGCTCCCCTCTGTGTCCCTAACCAACCTCTCTTAACATTTCTCTCTCACCCCAGTGTATCCTCCTGAAGTTGTGTGGTCCTCCACTGGATCAATTATAATGCCATCTCCATATCCGCTATGCCCATCCCAGAAGACATCTCTGTGAGGTGTCCATATTGAAGAGATATTTCTCAGCAGGCCAGAGGACCAGAAATTATTTGGTCAAGTGATCACTTGAAGATGCCAAGATTTATTTGTATTTTAATGATTTGTATACATACCATACATATTTCTCACTTTATTTATTACTTAAGAAAAAAACAAGGCTGGAGTAATATTAAGAACATCTTCACAAGTCTGTGTGGCTTAACTATGGTTGTTCTTGTTTCCTTCTGTTTCTTTTTTCTTTTTCTATCAGTGGCAATGACATAGCACTTAAGAACTGTACAGCAAGAGCAGACTAAATCTTAAGTAGGGAAGTCTTTAAAAATGTCCATCAGACTTGAAACCAAGCAACATTAGCAAAGCAGGGAAAGATTTACTCATCCTAGGCTGGTCTCTCTAGGATATTACATTTTAATACATCATTCAGCTAGAAAACATCTCAGTAGATTTGATGCACAAATGCCGCCTAGAGCATTCACAGGAAGAAAACCCAAAAGCAGCACAATTTGGACTATATACAAGATGGTTATAAAAAAAAATAAACATAACAAATGAAAAAAAATTGCATTTTATCAGGTGTCCCCAGGAACTTGTAAATAAGTCAGGGTACAGCACAGGGATCATCTCCACCACTCTTGTGGGAGATTTTGCACAGGAACTGCTGTCACAGTACCTGCAGCTTTACAGACCGAACAGCGCTGTGATAGCCCACAGAAGACCTATCCTTAAGGCTGCAGAAACAGATTTTACTTTTTAAAAGGTTAAGTATGAACATAAACATTTTCCACAACCCCATACATTTGCCAGCTGAGCTCAATAAATTAATAAAAAAAAAAGCCCCCAGTTTTGGAAAAGTACTTAACCCTCTTTATTGCCAAATATTACTGGTTATCATTACTCAGATTTATAGCAGACTGTTCCTAAGTCATTAGCATGCATTTCCAGCAATATGTGGCAAAGGTTACAGTGCTGCAGGCAGGACACTATCAAATGTAACCCAATTCTCCCTACACAAACAAAACCAAAACACACAAAAATGAGAGCACATAAGTATCATTTATATTACAAAGAGAAAAAGGGTCAAAGAATAACATGACATAGATTTTTGAAATATGATCCTATTACTTGCTTTTGTAAAGTAAAAAAAAAAAAAAATCTCCCAAATTTCTTAAAGAAATACAAATAGTGCTGATGAAAATGTAACGTAAAATCACGATTCTCTGGGAAGTTTGAAACAGAATGACCATTCTGTAAAATGCCTACAAAATAGCTTGCTCTTGATGCCAAAAGTTACTCAGGATGTAGCTTTTGTCTTCTTCTCAAAAGTTCTTAATTCCAAGTAAAGTTAACCTTTTCCTAACTATCATATTTCTAGGTTTCTGTGTTTCACAATGCAACTGATAATGAGTCGTCAAAAGCCCAAGAGGAAAGCACAAGAAATGCCTCAAAACAAAATTAATCAACCTAAAGGGGAGAAATCAGAAACCACAGGATTTCTGAACAAAGCCATGCCTTAGGGTTCTATAGAACTGCTGTACAATTGAGGGAAAGGAAGAAAGAAAAGTTATCTTAAGTTCCATATTACTGCAAAATAAGTGCTATACAGGATGCTGCTAACAGGGCAGAGATGTCTGAGATCTTCCTGCAGCAGCTATGACCACATTCTTTCAGATCTAACAGCTACAGGCATACTCAACAGGAGTCTAAATTATGACTGACCAAGATTTAAAGATAAACCAAAACACGTTAAAGGCATATATATTGACAGAAACAGCTCACAAACACCCATAAAGTCTCTTTGGGATCTCACTTGGAGCCTGATGGCATGTTCATGTTTCCTCTTCATGTCATTTATATGCCACGCCACTCTCTGCATCGTATCTATGGCATCCAGCACCACATCATAGCCCTCAGTATCCTTGTCAAGGTGGTTTTCTATTTCCTAATACAAGGAGAAAAAAAAAAAGTCCTGTTATTTCTAATTTAATTTTCCCAGCAGAACACAATGCTATGTTATTATCTGTACTATTTCGTCTTTGCAATGCCATCACCCAAATGCAACGTTCCCACCTTTGTTACTATTGCATGTTGTTATCAAATTTATTAACACAAGCTGACTAACAAAAGCCAAGCCTTTACGGTCAGTTTAGCAGCAACTATACTTGCAGCAGCTGATGTGAGCAGAGGAACAGAAAGAAAGCGTGGCATGCTGACAGGAGACCTTTTCAAACAGCATTTAATGGCTTACTTAAAACGCAGAATGTACCTACACACTTACAAAACCCCAATGGAATTACACTACGCATTACTTTACAGTTAGATAGTATAAAAGCACCAGACATTTTAAATAAAGATCAGTGTCTTTACACTTTACTAGAACATGACTCTAATAGGAAACATATGTGGAAAACATTAACAATAAAGCAGGAATTTCCAAAAATTGCTTAACTCAATTCACTGAACATGGAAAGAGTTCCCACTTCCTAACTCATTCCTCTCCAAAATATTCTTATTAACTGGGATGTTTATATGTATTTAGTCCTCCTTTCAGACACCCCCAGCATTTTAAAATGTGGAAAAATGCCATTTTTTCATTGGAACAATAAATTTGTGTACAAAATTGTTTAATCATGACAAGAATCTTCCATACAACTTCAGAATTACAAAGTAGGTTTTTTTTAAAAAAAAAAAACAGTTATTTGGATACGCAGACCGATTCGATGTGTCTAAAAAAAAATTATCATAAATTCTCCACTCCAAATACATGCATACACTGTGAAATGATGAAGGCAGAAAGAGTCTTGATACGTAGAAATCAAACACCCCCAAAAGAAAGAGCATCAAAAGAAACCCAGAAGCTTTCTAACCAACAGCACTTGTACCAGAGGCAGGAACTTTAACATGTGGCAGCCCTGAATGAAATACATTTACAATGGGTGCTCACGTGCAAAAGCAGGTGGTACTTGAGGATGCGCTGGACAGGTTTCAAGAGATAGGAGCCCAGGGGCAGAGAATGCTGCAGCGCTTCTTGCCGCTCTCTGAAGAACTTGGCCAGCGTCTTGTTCCTCATGCACTCTGTCAGCACAGCCACTGACCTAGAAAGACCAATACATAGCGTTAAGATACATTGTCAAGAATTGTTACTTTCTTCCTTTGTCAAAGGGGGCAGCATGTTCCTAATCCAATCCCTGCTTTTTTTGTGTGTGTGTGTGGATTTTTTTTTTGTTGGTTTAGGTTTTGTTATTGTTTTGGTGGGGTTTTTTTGTTTATTTCACTTTTGTTTTTTTGTTTTGCTTTGTTTCATGTGCTTGTTTCTTTTAAGCTATGTTGTGAATTCAGTTATATTTTCCTTTGACATGCAACCATCCTCTGCTACTGGGAATCACATATTTGGAGCAATGCAGAATAATATAGTTTTCTAAAGGGAGATAACAGCAATGAAAGACAAGTCAAAATAAAACTTCAGATGAGGGGTTTTTTTCTTGTTTTGTTTGTTTTTAATTTAAGAACAAAAGGCAAACTCTCCGATTCTCCCTTCAATTTGGAGGGGAGAAAGGCACGATTTTTTTTTTAAATTTATGTAATGCAAGTTACATTCTATATGTGAAAGGACAAATGGAAAAAGTGAACCCAGTATTCCTACCTTGGGTAGTTGGTGCAGTACTGCGTATATATGTGGAAATCTTCACTCTACATGAGGAGGAAAGGTTTACATATATTTAGATTTTGTCAAACCAGCAGCTAACACATGTGCAAGACAACACCTCATCCAGTTCTTAATTAAGGAATTTGTTATGACAGCCCTAACACCACTAGACACCTACCAACTGAATTTCAATTTTCTTTTTTTGGCTATTTCCTTTCCTTTACTTGAAGGAAAAAAAAAAACAAAAAAACAAAAAAAAAAACAAGAAAAAGTACACAGAGATAAAGCAAGCAGCTTTGCAACAGAGCCTCTATGGTCCTTTATGATAATCTATGCATCTTTAAAAAAAACCAAAAAAACCACAAACCATCAAACAAACACAAAAAAACAACAACACCTGCACCCCCTTCAAACAACTGACTTGCACATATCTATTTTTGTGTGTGCTAATGCACACACCTGCTTATTACTGGGAGAAGTAAGCTTTCCAGGTTATGCTTGGTGTGTGATTTTCAACCAGTTATAAATACTTGCACTTTTGAGCACAGTCTACGCATGAAAATTAGAAGCCTCAAAAGTTTTTTTGTTTTGTTTTTTTTAAAAAAGTAAATTATGCTCCTGTGAAAGCAAACGAGTTGCAACAAGACTTAAGTGGGTTTCCACACTTGCCTGTCACAGTGAAATTACCCACACTTAACACTGACAGGCTTCTCAGAACAAAAGCCTGAGTTTCATTTCTTTCCTCCTTGGCCTAAGATTTTTTCTTAATCATCATCATTTCGTTCTTTGCAAGAACAGGTTTCCAGAAACACTCCATGTGCTTTAAATTCACACCTGCCTATCAACTTCTATCCCAAATAATATGCCATTTCTGCAGCTTGCTGGAGCCCTAAATACGAAGAAAGCACTGCAGAACTGTGAAGTGCTTCTAAAATAAATTACTGTTTCTTTCCTGAGCCCTAGTCCGATAAAAAAAAACAACCATCTGGTAGTAAACAAGATACTATGAGTGGATACTGGGGTCTTCAGAAGGGCCTGTGGCAGTCTGCAGCACAATAGCTGTGCTCCGCAAGGGGCAGTTGCTGCTCAGTGGTGAGACCAAATATCTGCCTTCACAGGAGGCAACAGTGCTCTGCAACCCCATGTGGAGAGAGGCCTGCTGGGGGCTGCGGCTGTTGTTTCTCATGGTTGGAGGGCTTTTTTGTTTGGTTTTTTTTTGTCTATTCATCAGGAAGAGCCAACTCAGGCAGCTCCCTTCCCCATTTCCAACAGCACTGCTCCCTTCCCCCTCTCACAGGGCTAAAGCAGATCACGCCATTCATTTTCCCAGTGAGCAGTGATTCATAAGGACCCTGTATCAACTAAGGTACTGCTCCACAAGTTAATTTCAGTATTTCTTACTGGATTTCATTATTAACTGTCCTGAAAAAGAAATAACTCAAGCAAACTTCTAATAAATGTTTCTCTAGGGGACTGCCATCCCCATTTACTCACTGGTGGGCTGTGAGTTTATTGAACTGCTCTTCACTTACAAACCAACCAAACAACAAAATGTAGTTTTGATACAAATACAGTTAAATGATGTAGCTTGTTTTATCACTCTTAGACTAATTTTGCTGTGGCAGCTGGTTTCCACGGTGCTGTACACATGCCCTGTGTCCACAGCCAGAGACAGCAACCTCGTGCCACGGCCTGTCCATGTCCATGCTTGGGCCCTCCACCACAGCTCCAAACCCTCTCTGCTCAAAATGGAGAATGAACAAACCTCAGAGCACTGCAGATGTTACACTGTAATGACAATCACTACAAAACTAGCTTGCACTCATAATAAATCAGGGAGCATTAGGATGAAACCAAGTATGACGAAAAAAGGTCATTTATTTTATATATGCATATATTAAGACAAGGGCTTTGTTTAGGGGCTTTTGGTATAAATCGTAATATATTCCCATGGCTACAGAATGGTTACAGAATAATGCAATTTATATAGCTACTTCATAAGCAAAGTGCAGAATATTTTATGGCAATTTATTTTTTATAGATATATATTCTGCTCATAAATAGTCACAGGATTGTTCTGCTTTTCAAGCAAAAAGGAAAAGAATATTGGTCATGAAATTTTTACAAATGAAAGCACTATCTGTAAAACAGACAAGGCCAAACACTTCAGGGTTATAGACTGGACTGGGTACACATTCCCCACAAAATCAAAAGTAACTCTGAAATCACCAGGAGCCTTTTCATACTCTCCCTCTTTGATTATGTGTTTGTTTGTTTTAGTTTGGTTTCTACGCGAGATCAAAACTATTTTCAATAGGATTTTTTGTTTTAAAAGAATTTTAGTCTCGTTGTTAAATGGAAAAAAATGTATTTAAAAAAAAACAAAGTAAATTCTCATGCCCTCAACACCTCTAAAAACTTTGAGAGTGGTTTCACAATCATCCCTGCTTTCTGAAGAGAGATGACACCAAATTGCATACTGCACCTACATCTGTACTCACTTCACTGCAACACAGCTGATTTCATCACACGAAACCACGAGAGAGGATTGACTTTTACTGAGAGCATAATGCCAGTAGAAAGCCAACTACATGTATTTTGCCTCCAGAACGAGATTGTTGATACGTGCCCAAACTTCCGATGCTGTTGTGACTCAACATCACACACCTTGCCCAAGCACCAGCAGGATCCATGGGAACACACTGGCCAAGTGTCGCTTCCAAGAGAGGCTGTTCCTCAGGCTGAGGACACCGCGCTGCCCGGCATGGCCGTTCCCTCACCGCCCACCTGGGCACCCAGCAGCTCTGCAGGGTCACAGAAGGGACCTCTGATTTACACACTTACCTGGTCTTCGCTTCACAGCAAACTCCCCGGAGAGAGCATTGTGTTGCTGGGAGCATACCAGGGCACAAGTCATGCAGGCTAAAGCCGACACTGAACTATGTTCATAAGCAACAGAAAAAACACGACTAAGATGAATTTAATACATTTCTACCACTGCTTTCATGTTGTAAGCAAAACACCAGCTATGCTCACTGATATTTCGTTGGACATTCTTAAATTTACTCAGCTTGAAAGTTGTTTTGTTCACATCAACTGTCTTCAAGCCAGATTAAAACGATCTCTGTAGGGAGACTGGAATCTCTCCCGATATCATTTTTAATCTAGGGGCCCAAAGCTGTTGTGGTAGAGGATGCAAGAACAGACCCAAGCTGAGAGTCCATCCACACTGACTACAGGTCACTCTGAGAGAAAAGCCAAGTGCAGGCAGATCCCAGCTATACTTAGTTTCTCCCCTGCCACTGAATAAATTCACTGCACATCTCCTCCATGTGAAGTGAGATGCCAAGCACGTGGCTACATCCCCAATCTTCACTCAACTCTTGGTGCACTGTGCTTTTTTATAGCCATAAAAGGAACTTGAAAAGAAAATGGAGACTGAGAAAATGAGCTGAGTCAGAGTGTAAACTGAAGCCAATTGCCTGAATCTCCTCTTCATTAATGAGATACTAGATTAGGGTAATTCTGACCTCCCCCTTGGTTAAGCTGTTGGTATGTCTTTCAGAAAACATATGTTCTGAATTTCTGGAGTGCTGAGTGAGAAGAGCAATGTGCCAGGGTTAAGCTCTCCTTTACAACAACTCTTAAATGTAAACGTGTACAATACTGAAGTCTGTCTTCTAATTATCATTGGCATTGTTACTATGAAAATGAAAGATCGAGTTGGCAAGTAAACCTATAAGCAATCTTTTATGTGAACAATTAAGCTATAGCTAAGCTCGCACTGGAAGCCTTTTATCAGCCTCTGATTACAGTTATGAGCAAAATGTCTCCAAGATATTTAATGTACTAGAGTTAATGCAGTTCTTCTAGACAAAGAGGCAGGACCAGAGCTGGTAGAAACTAAGCTAGTACACCACTGCCCTCAGTGGCAGGTTATTTCTGTGCAGCACCATCCCACGCTATTTAAACAAATACCCATCCACACCATCTGCATCTTTGAGCACAAAGGCAAAGGCAGAAACTCACAACTGAACAACAGGTTTTAAGAAAGAGTGCTTTTCTGCATTTTTATTTGCCTGTCAGTTATTAATTAATTAAAATACCTGGAAGCAGCGGGATTTAATACAATGCAGTAAGTTGTTATTAAATATTTATATAAAGTCATAGCTTTGTATAGTCATTTTATCTGTTAGCAAGTTTTATGTTACTGGCTAGTTTATACTAAAGACATCCTGCTGAAGTCTGTTAACAAATAAAAGTTGCCATTTTAGGAGGTATTCACTTTGGACACTCAGCACAACAAATGTGAAGATAAAGATTCAAAACCACAATCATGAGTTTTTGTTCAAAGCACGCTAATGTGATTTGATAATCCTTAACCGTACTTCCCTTAAAAGTTGCAAGGCTGTTTACTTCTCAAGCATGGAAGTTATGGACAGCAAACACAGTGATATATGATTGTGTGAGGGAAGTATAATATGCTATACAACAAATTTTATTGAGCAAAACCAAATAACAAAGTAAAGTTCAAAGAAACAGTCTATCAAATATCGTCCAAAAGCAGACCTTAAAAAACTAATCTCCCTAGATGTTTTCATGAATATCAAACCGTTTAGTTCTAACACACTTCAGAGTTACTTTAACCATAACTCATCTGTTACACATGCAAACCAACTAGGTATCATTTCACATGAATCCAAAAGAAAGAAATGGCTATTACTTTATGCAGTTACTGAGCTTCATGAAATGAAAAAAGCAAACATAGAACCTACAGTGAAAACTTGATTATTTGTTTAAATTCTCAAAAACTGTGGAATTCACAGCTGAACCAGTAGGGTGAAAAAAATGGCACTAGAGCCAGAGCTCGTGTAACCTAAGCACAGTTCCATTGGAAGCATTAAAGAAGCTCCAGTGCAGCAACAGCTATTAGCTAAGGCTGTGAGCTATGACTTCAGAATGATACTATCCCAATGTTTAACTCGCAGTGAAGATCTAGCACACTCGAAGCCATCAAACAATAAATGGCCAAAGTCCCATAAGACTTGAAGGACTGCACACTGCCAAAAAAGGCAGTTTTATTTCCACTACTCAATGCTGGGAAGATACAAGCAACCAAGAATGGACAACTGGAGTCTGTTAAGACAGTCAGCAGCTGTTGTGATGACATCTCCACGGCCAAAACCAAAGCTGTGGGGTATTTTGGTATTGTTTGATTTTGCTTTTAAGTGTTTGCACTTGTCTGGATGAAGCTTAAAAATGCTTGTTAGGACTGCAATCTCTAGCAATCTCTGAGCCATCAGGCAGTCGCCTGCCAATTATACAAATGCTAAAAGCATTTGACAAGGGAACAAAAAGCACAAGCAATGATATGCAGATGGATTTTGGAACTAACCACCAGAAAGTCTACCAGAAAACTGCTTTCAGCTGGCCAATATGAATGAGAGCACAACTTTTTCCTGGACTTGCTATTATCACTTGCACCACCTCTGTTTCATGTCCCAACCAGGAGTAGTCCCAGTGGTCCCAGCTATGAGTAAGCAATACAGCAGAAAGATCTACCAGCTCCAAACTGTGGTATCTCTAAATATCCTGAAGGTCTCACAATTGTCCTTCACTACAGAGGCGCGCTGCTGATTTACACTCAACTTCTTATCCACCAGGACCACAGATCACTTTTTGCTAAGCTGTTTCCTAGTCAGCTAGACCCAGCGTGCACATGGGGTTATTCCATTTCAAACCTAGGACTTCACACTTTCCCTTATGCTATTCTCTCTCTTTCAATTCAATATAGGCCATTTCGAGCAACAACAACATGCCATGAACCTCATTGCAACAGGGCAAAAATGCATCCTACTTTTGTAGCAGTGGTGCAAACACTCAGATCTCTCCGTGCTTACAAAAGATCAGTTACTAAATAAAGAACAACTTTCTCAGACTCAACTCAAGCAAGTGATCTAGTGAAACAGCAGCACTAAGATGGTATCATCACACCCCTTTATGATAGAATCTTTTATGTCACAACATTGCCAAACAATATACTGGACCACCATGAGAGGATGGTCCAGCTAATCTTAAATGCTTGTGTTAGGCCTGTTACATAGAATGCATGGTGCTGTCACTACTGAGTTCAGGACAAAGTATAAAACATGACAGTGTTTGACTTTTTGTTTTTCTTGGGTTTGCTTTTTTTTTTTTTTTTTTAATGGAAAAAGTCAAACACACCTATAGGGAGATTATCCAGATTTAAACAACTACATGCCCCCTCTTCCACCAGTGGAAGTGGAATTATTTCTTAACACATTTGGGCTCTACAGATTCAAGGCATACATATGTTCTTTGGTGAAGTCTGCAGTGAACTAGAGTCATCTGTAGCCCAAATTACTTAATCTCTTTTTGCCCTACCCACTATAGCCATTCCCCTTCTCCCTGACTGGCTCTCCGAGTTTTCTACAATGAAGGACGCCTAAATTTGGTTCCATATATTTCTCCTGCACCTAACAACTTCTCCTTCTCCATGTTTTTTGGCTTCAGAATTGCCCCCAAGAATAAAGATGTCAGAGCGATGTTCAAAAATTTCAAAGTATTTCGGAGAGAATAATATTTGAATCTTAAGTTTAGACTTCAGACCATTCTCTTTAAAAAGAAGATTAAAGGTATGGCTGCTGGATTCAGGAAAAATGCATCTCAGGAAACAATATGGCTACAAGTCTGTTAAGGTTTTTAAGGCTACAAGGCTGTTAAGGATACAAGTTTGTTAAGCCTTTTCTAAAAATGCAAGCCAATATGTATTCTCTAGTTGTTTTTAAGCTGACAAGGCAAAACTGGAGTACTGCTTGATCACCTATATTAAAAATGAGGGGAAAAAAAAAAAAGAATCCCTGTAATACTCCACAAAGAGATGCTGAAAATGAACTCTAGATTAACAGCTCCACCAGCTGAGATACACTTAGTGAAGAAGTTAACACCTTTTTCTTGAATTAATTAATCTTATTCCCTCATATCACTCTGCAAGTGGTGTTGTGCTGCAGACTCCTGCAGTAGCCACTCACCTTGGAAACAAAACAGTCTGCTATAGCCACAGGATCATTTTCACAGTTTTCCAAATCTTGCAGAAGTTCACTAAAAGAACAAGAAAAGAAGAGAGAATTATGGCACACCTTGGAATAGACACACCTGTATATTTGGAGCCAGACGATGATTCATCATTCACAGCACTGATGCCCAAAGCACTTAAGAACGCTGGGAGTCCTAAAAAGGGAACAAGATGCCCTTCTCTTCCCCCCAGATCTGTATCTCCTGGTGTTTTCTGTTTGGAGGCAGAGAAGCACTCTAAGGAAATGGTATTCACACATAAAAATACCAGTCATCACAATGACCATGGATTGCTGATCTCCCAAGCACAGCTGAGCCTCTTCCTTTAGATTGACAGCTATTCTATCATACACAACTGTCTGACTACACCACTATGGGTATCTCAACTAACACAATTTAAAGCTAACAAAATTTAAAATATACTGAAGCATATGCTGTGTCCTGTAAAGACTTCATATGTTCTACAAGCTTTACTTGACTGAGGGAGATAAGGATCTGGTCTGAAAAACACAGATGAGAACCAGGGATGTATTACAAGTACAAGAAGAATAGTAATAAGCTCACTCAGTCAGATTTGTCTACCTTTAATGGGTTTCTTCACTGAAGAAAAAATGGTTAGCCTGGAAAAAAGCTTTCTGGAAGGGAATATATAAATTCTATATGCATAAAAATAAAACCTTTCCAAGAGGATTTTATAATTTTGACGTGCCAAGTAGGAAATGAATTCATTGTAACAGGAGCAAAGCAATAAGGGAACATGTTCACTATTGTATGAAACTCAGCTCTCGAAAGCCAATTCAGTGAAAGAAAGAGTTCAAGCAGAAGAAGAAAACCTCAAAGGTCTCTCCTTGATCCAAATAGTCTTCAGTCTTACTGAAAGATGTACTCAGGAAAATGAGAGAAGAAACTGAGTTTTCTGCCAAACTGTTCTCTAACAGAAGTTTCCCTCCCTCCCACCCCCTTCCTTCTCATTAGATGATTTTCCATTTAGGGCTACTTTTCTCCCAGTTCACAGCTTGTTCCCTAAAGGAGTTTTGCTGAAGAGCTGCTAAGCTCGTATCTAGGAAACTACCCTCTTCACCTCTAAGCAGACACAATTTCCCTCTGTAAGTAAGAAAAGGAGTAAACCAGTAAAGTTTCCTGACTTGTTCTTTGCTTCTCTAATTACTGGAGGAAGGAAAGGGTGAAATCAGCAATCAGTCACAATGAACAAAGACAAAGACCTTAGGTTCAGTGGTCACTAAGCCTCTCTGTACAGCAACAATTGAACTTCCACACCTCAATTTCTCTCTTCATCAAAATAAAAGTATGACCCTTGCTTGATACCCTACACTCGTGAAGCTCCTTTCCATCAGCAAAGTAAGTGATCTGTAGCAATGGTCGCCACAATCATCGGTTATAATGACTGACTGTGCTCCACACATGAGTTTTGTAAATACCATCAAAGAGGCTCAGAGGATTCCTGCTATCAAGCAGGCAGACATTCTCCTGATGGCTTAAAGCATGTAGTGCCTTGATTGCTATTCCTACTGGTCTCCTCTAGTGCCACAATATTTCTCCCACAGGATACAGTAATGCAACATTTAAAGATTTTCTGTATTCATTTAATGAGTCCAGGTTTATGCAGTAAATATGCTACTGGCTTGTGTCTTCAGCACGAGCGCATTGGGTATGGACTGTGCTTTAAATGATTTTGCTACCCATACTGCACTCTCTTCTGTCTCACCTGGCTGGTAAGAATGGGATTGGCAGCCTGCCAGTGCAAAAATAAAAATCTGTCATGCCCAGGAATCCTGAAAAACTTAAATAAATCCCTATAATACCAAGCTGACATAAAAACGTAGGGCAATTATTATAGGCTACATCTAAGCACCTGGCAGGGGGCAAAAGAAACAATAGAGAAAGGCATTCGTTCCCTTCACCTGGCTATCCAGAGTTTTTGTGCTGTTCACAGACGGTACCGCAGCCTCGGTCTCTGCGACTCACGGGTGCCGTCCAGCTGGGAGGTGTCTGGAGCACGAGGCAGCTTCCTCAGAGGAGCTCCGTGCTCTTGCAGCTGGACTGGTAACAAGACTCACCCTGAAGCATGCCGCAAGTGCCAGTGCCATGTAAGACCTCGTACTGAATTACACAGCTTGGGTTATTATGGGCTGGAAAAATCTGATTCTGTATGATCATCATCAACAGCTAATGCTAACTCCTTTGGGATGAGGGAGGTAAGCATAAAGAGATAGTTTTTCATGCAGCACACTCATCTTTTCAAGTAAAATAAATGAAGGTCTCAATGCCTTTTAAGGTGCTCATAATAATGCCTTTTAAGGTGCTTTGACTTTTTGGAGTATGGATTATTTTCAAGAAAATACACTTGTCTTCCCCCTCATGGATGAAGACTTCCAATAGGACAAAGTGCAGTTTAGTATCAACCTGTTGACTACAGGAGGTCAACAGGAGTGAAACAAACACATTTATAGGTCTGCAAATAATCACCATAGTTGCACACACAATTCAGGTGAGAAACTTCATTCATTTTATATCATCACGACACCATTTTAAATCTAACAAGTATTTTTCTCCTTCATTTTGATCTGAATTGGAGCAAGTGAGAGACAGTAATGACAGGGACATCAGATGTGCAGTTTTGGTGGAAGGGAAGGAATGGAAAGATGCAGGAAGGAAATAGCATGGTTTGCCCTGAACCCCTGACAAAAACAAACGAACAAAACAAAGAACACAAACAAACAAAACAAAAACCCAAACAAAACAAACAAAAAAAAGACAAAGGAAAAAAAAAAAGAAAATAAAAAGAAAGTTGATGACCAAGTACTGTACAGTCTAGCCACAAATGCTAATGTGATAGCATCACCAAAACCTTCACTCTCTCATGCCTGAAAGAGCACAGCACTCAAAAAAAAAAAAATGTACGCAGCAAGCACAACCTGGTCTTCATGGCAGAATACGTTCACCACATAAAGTTCTGGAAAATTAATCTGAAGAGTTCAGACTTTCAGTAAAAAAAGAAAAAACAACAACAACAAAAACAACAACAACAACAACAAAAAAAAAACCAACAAACCAAACAATCAAGAGAAATTTAGCCTTGATATAACTTCACTGTCAAAAATATCCTGTGGCCAAGACTAATTTCTATCCACCCAGAAAAGAAAAGAAAAAAAAAAAGAAAAAAGAAAAAAACACACACACACAAAAAAACAAAACAAACAAGTCAACAAAACAAAAAAAACCCCACCATTTTCCATGAAAGGTGAACTCATATACATTTTATGAAGGCTCCTCCTGACAAGAAGCCAAGCCTGACCACCATGAAGCTCAGAGCACAGGAACTGCTGCATAGAGCAGTTACAGAAAATGGCCCTGATGACCCTGCACTGTATCTGTGTGCCGCAGTAGACACCGATGGACAAAGACCATGCAGAACAATCTGTGTTAGCAGCAGAAGTTTCAGTTTGGCCTCTCCTAAGATCATCTGAGTGTTGGCAGAAATACTAAACTTGAGCACACTTCTCTGCAGAATTCCCATTTCAGAATCAAGTCCTGGTATCAGGTGAAGAATTTATCCTAAACTGATATTGCAAAGAATCTCAACAGGGAAGAAGGAAGAAATGTAGCAAATGGTGACCTAGAGAACAATTTCCCCTTTCCGAATAAATAAATTAATAGTGGGGGAGGTTTGCCCAAGAGACAGAGCAGGACTAGTGGACCAGTGGACCAGTATATAGTCAGTGATTCTGCTTTAAGAAATAGTTTTCCAAAAAGAGATCATAGTCACAGGACTAGCAGTGACCATACTGACCATCTTTTCTGCCATTCAACGCAACACCTAAAAATTGTTAGTAGTTTAGATGGGAGAAATTCCCATTTACTGAAGTGAAACGTCTCAGATCTATACAAAATTCAAAAAACCCCAAGACTAAAACGTGATCATTGATTAATGGTGAAATTCAAAGTTGAGAAAAACAAGGTAAACCTGAAACTATAAAATCATGCTCACAAAAGGCATGGGAAACTACTAACACAGAACTGCCAAATGGACCTTTTTCAAAGGTAAAAATAAATAAAACTACTCTAGGGTATGTTTAGGACCCAGAAGCTACATGCCAAGTTTCACACAGGAGGGAACTTTATATTGGGATCTACAATGAGTGCTCAGTCTTAAAAACTCACAGTTTCCATGTAGAATTTTAAATTAGAAGGTCTGAAATACATAAGTAATTTACTGGAGGCTTTGGACAACTTTCCAGTGAGTTTTAACCATTTTAACATCTATATATCTAAAATAGCCCCAAACTACCTTTTTTCATTATAACCTCTGCAAATCTTTTTTGTTTGTTTTTTTTTTTTCTGCAACTCAATTATTCTGTATAACAACTGATCATACTTGAAGGTATTTTTATTAGGTAGTATTTGCAAGAATGCTGGTATAAATGTGTCCTAGCTACCAAGTCTGCCATTTCTCTAGCTTTTGAAGGATCAGAAAATAGAATGGCCAGGGCTGTTTTTTTCCATCCTGTGACTACTGGGAAGCTATAAGCTCACAATCATTGTCTCATGGCTCTAAAACAGATGATCAGGCTACCACGGTGTATTTTCCGTAGTGTTGGACATTCAGTCAAGTCAGTTGTTGTAGCTGAAGCAGGACACAAGACCTTTCTAGTTAAGTGTATTTCCATTACCCTGCTGTAGCTGTTTTAAATTTCAGGGAAAGATTTCAGGTTTCAACTTTGCCCATATGTTCTGAATAGATCCATGCCCACTCGTCCCTTTGACACTGAACAGCAATCCCAGCAGCTGAAGCACTTTAAAGCAGCTTTCCATGAGGATGGAAAAATGTTGAAGTTGTTCTTTGACACTAGTCCTCCACTTCAGAATCCTCTTCTGATTCAACTAAATTATCTGCTCTTCTACAAACACAGTAGTTTGATAGGTGTTTTGTCAACAATCGCAAAAGCTAAGAGAGCTTTTACAGGAGTAACGGTATATAAAAGCCATGGGAACTTTATGCCAGTGTATTTCTTGCATCAATCAAATATTCAGGTCCTCCTTAAATGCTGAATAAGTTAATTATTTTTATAGTAACAGAGGATTCACACAAAAGTAGCAGTAGCATACTCCCCAAACTGCAGATACTGTAGGTCCCACACAACGTGGGACTAGCTATATAAGCAAGAAGTTTTACTTTAGGCTCCCAATATACACTAGAATCCCATCTGTGGAGTTTTAGAGAAGACTGTAAAGTGGAAAGGTACTTGAACGTCATTTTGAGAAATTAATTCAGGGAGTCCCTAGTAGTATAAAACACTATAAAAGGCAGATCTCGATGATGTGTATCGGTACACAAAAGGACCCAACATAGTAGGAATAGAACAATGTCTCTTTAGTAAGGCAAGAATTGCATTCACAGTGTTCTTACATTAGGCTCAGTTAGGGCACAAAGCAGATGAGGCTTAAATTCACAGAAATACTCAGAATGAAAACAAAAAAAGTCAATGGAGACCACATTTAATTCACAAAATAAACAGCTAAAAAAATCTGATCTCAGCAAGAGAACCTCAGCTGAGAATCAAAGGTAGACTATTTCTCAATTTATATATCTTGGCTGTTTTGAAGAGATAGAAGAGTATTTTCTTGGCTTGCTCCCTTCCCATTAACACAGTCTGTCAAATTGTTTTCTTTTAGTTAAATATGAATTTACCTGTTGAAACGGTAGATATCCCGTATGTTTCCAAACAGGGCTGATCGCTCTTCTGTCCCCAGGGAGAGCTTGGTCTGGTCAGTGATACAGTCGAGGTAATCCTAGAAGAGAAATGAGAAGGAGGTCTTCAGACATTTCCTCCTTTTCTAGATCAGGAAATGGAGCTATGTTCTATTGCACAAGATGAGTCTCTTCATACCAGTTTCACCTTATTATTACAGTAAAGCCTTCAGTAGCCCCTCTGTGAACAGGCACTCTGTTATGAAAGGCAACAGTACTTATCTGTTCACTGAAACCAAGAAAATAACAAAAGACTGAATGCTAAGTTATAGCCCTCTGACCAACAGCCAACATTTGTCTTCCTACTGATAAACAAATTTATTCAGATTTAATTCACAATGACATTTTAATTGATCATTTAACTGTCTCAAAGACAAAAAAATAAGTAAAAGTAAGAGATTAAGAATGTCATTCAATGCAGACTCAGTAACAGAAAACGTATATAGTGAAGAACAGAAAGCATACAAGCAACACAGGCTCAGAAAAGCAACCATTACAATATCTTTGTTTTGTTTTTAACTCAGTTAAGAAAACAACACAGAGTTTGTAGACAACAGATCTCAATGAATATATGTGCATACAATTTAATCACAGATCCAGCTACATTGCAAATTACATTGCTATGTACTCTAGCAAATATTTCCTTTTGCATTCACAAGAGTGACAGTGTCTCATCCAGGGACTTTAATTGAATAGGAGCAAGACAGCTAGAAAAAGCTCAGATCAGCAGCATTCTGGCAGAACAATTTTCCCATCTCTTTCCTCACTTGGATAAGAGCTCAGCTCCCAAAGTGTCACCTTTCATTCTGTTGCTGCTACAGTGTTAAAATTTCTCAGATAAGGGCAAACAAATCCAGCAGGCTATCTGACAAACTACAATTCATAAACCAAGAAACCCAATGTGCTGCCACATTCATGAATAAATTCTGCTGGAGGATGGAAATAAAGTAAAAGTGAAAACAGCTGAAACAATGCGAAATAAAAATAAATAAAATCCCTTCGCCTGGGGCTAGACAACATGGTGTGGCAACCTCCCAAAAGCAACACCGCATTCCACAGTGCGGCAAGGAAGGAGCCCTGCAAAACATCAACGAGACCATGAAAACTTCTCACATATAACTGTGTTCCAAAGTCATAAAGAAAAAAGTATTATAGAACACATACACTGGCCAAGATATAGTCCTCTGTGTAAAACCCTTGAAGACAAAGGGTTTGGATCAACCATGGATCTGACTTTTGGACTTCAGATGCCCTCATAAGGAAGGTTAAGAATTGCAGAGCTTGAGCCTTCATCCCCATTTCCTTCTGTCCCAGGTTTGTTAAAAACAAGAGCAATTTCTCTTTTAGTGAATTTTCCTTACAGCTAAGTTCTTCTAAGTAACTGCACTTTTCTGAAGTTAGATACATGTTTTGGTAGACATAGCAATGGAATGCAAGGTCACTGATAAGAATGCACATCGCGTATTTGCAAGGAGGAGTGAACTGAACAGGTGACTGAAACTGACCAACTAAGTATTCCATCCCATCCACGTCACACATCATATAAAGGTTGGCAGATCACGAGGGTCTCGTTCTCTTTGACTATGGCTGGCACCTGGGAAGGACCCTGCCTGCCGTCCCTGTGATCTGAGGTCTAGTGACAGACGCTGCATCCCTGAATCCATTTCCGGTTTGCTGCAGAGTCCAACCCAGGACTTCTGGGTGCCTGCCCTGCAGCTGCTGGAGCAGTGCTGAGCTGTGCCGGGAATTTCAAGATTGGTTTTGTATATTTTGTATTATTTTCTCTATTTTATTAGTAGTATTAGTAAAACAATTTTAACTTTTTCCAACTTGCAGGTCCTCTCTCTCTCTTTGCCTCTCTTTGCCCTCCTATTGTCTTTCCTTACTGGGCAGAGGGGGCTGTGGGGGGGAAAGAGGAGGGAGTTAACAAAGCATCTGCCACGGTTTATTGTTGCCCTGCAATTAAATGGTGACACCTTCTTTCTAACCGAAATAGTGCCAGCAGAGTCATGGGTGTAACCAAGATTCAGATTTAGGTACCAGCAGCTTTCTTGTCCCTTCCACCATACTAATGCTCAATAATCCACACTCTTTCATCACCTCCAGTGAAAGGTACCCCTCATTACCCTCAAAGCTCAGTATTTTATGCTGAGGGAAAGTAAGTAAGCCTATTCCAAGGCAACCTCAGTGTCTTTAAGAAGAGCAACATGTGGCAGTGGGCAGGCAAGCAGGCAGGTCCCCAGAGAGTCACCTCTTCTCTTCTGTCCTCCACCTTCTTTCCCAGCTGAAAGCAGCCTCACAGTCCAAGCCTGTCCTTGAAATATATTCATGCAGTAAATCATTGGCACCTCATCTCTGGGACTCCCTGCACTTGTCCTTGGCTTTTTATTCATAGTCAGAAGCTGCAGAAGAGTAAAAGGTTCAGGATGGTGAGGCAGACAGGACTGCAGCAAGCAATATGCTAGGTCAAAGGTGATGGATCCAGGGCTATTCCAGTGATAGCAGTAAATAAACAACCTTTTCTGCCTACTAATACAAATCTGCATATAAAAGCAAAGAACAGGAAGACTCCAGTGGAACTGTGATCCTCTGAAAACATTTTTAGCACTACAGGAACATTATAGCACCTCAAGCTGGTGTAATAGGGTGGGTTGCAGAGGAATAGAAATCTTACAATAAGGAATTCCATACAGTGTATTAACTGAATAAAGAGAAGTTCATTTCAAATTCATTCATCTCAGCATAGCTGGAGCTTGGTTTTCTTCAAAATAACAAACAGTCCACAGTTATTTCCAGTAGTGTAGACAGTGTTACAAGCACGACCTGATCTGTGCTCCCTCCATCCTCTCCACATATGCATACTCTTCTCAGTCTTTTACCAACGCTTGGTGAGACAGAGGGAACCAAGCACTTTTTAATGCTCCTGCCAAGCAGCAGCCTGCAGGTGCTCTGGCAGATTTCCAGCATTCTTGTAGCATATGCCAGTATCAGGTTATAACACACGCCCACCGCTTGAGCTCTCTTTGGCTAAAAGATCCTTAACAGTGAGCTTCAGGCCCCCTTCTCCTCCCAGCATCAGATCAGAAACAAACTAGAAACTAATGGTTGGATTTGTGCTTACCTAAAGTAAAGGGAGACAGTTATTTGCTCAAACAGTGTGGAATTCAGAGACATTTTGTATCTCACCTCATACTGTTAGGCAATCACACAGAATTTGGGGACTGTTTTCAAGTTTTAGCTCTCTATTTTTGTTAATGTTGCTGACTTGAGGCTTGTGCGAGTCAGACAGCTGCAGACACATTTACACTGCTGTTTCACGTGCAAGCAGATACCTGAGCTAAACACAGGCTGCTTAACATGGCACTGACAGCAGGGCAGTCACAGCAGCAAAAAGCTTGAGATATCCCTGTTTATGCGAAAGAGCTGGACATTGGATGGTCTTGACACAGTCCAGGCGCAGCCCAGCAGCACATCGCTGGCACTGACACAGTAAGTGGGACCATTTGGGTTATACTGCTCTATAGAGCACATGTGCTCCCGTAAAGGCTTCATGAACATATCCAGGAAACAGATGCAGTATTGGCACATAAAGTCCCCTGCAAGGACACCACCACAGGTAAGATCAAAGCTACCCAGGCACGGGGTTGTTCCTAATTATTCCTTAGCAAATGGTACTTTACCCCCACGGTAGTCACTGCAACCTCCTGCAGCGTATCAACAGCTGTTATCATCTGAGGCTGTAATGAAAGGTTTGGAGCTACAAGATTACAGGACAGGCTGCAACTGTAGTGACACAGGGCAGAAATCAATTAAATTTATCAGAACAGAGAACCAGCCTTATTCACCCCTTTTGTTTCTTGTCAGCATCTATGGACCTTCTGTCGGCACCGAATGATTTATTTATAACCTTTGCCTTCACCAGCCTTTTATTGCATCTCTGCAGTTATGGCAAAAACATTTAGCTTACTTTATAGGAGGAAAAAAAAACAAACACAAATGCCAGTCTCCTTAGACTAATTTATCGAGCAAAGTTTGCTCTAATTGTACTGCACAATTTTTCTGTCCTATCTCCTGAAACTCTCCATAAACTAGAAGAGCTTGCTAGACTACCCTACCTTTCTTGCTGGGTTTGATGTTCTCCCCATTTGTCTTTCATCACATTGAATCTATCAGAAGGAATTTCTGCTAGAGGCTGCATATCCTGACTATCGTCTCCTCCTCCATAATCACACAAGGAGGATCTCTAGAGAAACAGGATGACAGCACTAAATTTAGAGGTTAAACAAATAATTATATTAATTTGGAACATGAAAAAACTGTCAAGAAAAGGACAAAATGAGCAAAAATATCTTCACATATTGATTAAATTGATTTTTTTTCCATGACCAAATTTCAGAAACTAACCACAAATTAGTGGGACATTTTCATCTAGCCACCCAGATTTTCCTTCGAAAACAGACACACACTTAGCTTTAAAAACAGAGTACAGGTTGAACAATAAAGAATAAGCCATCCATTAATGAGGCAATGTTAAAATTACACATTAAAATGAGTAATGTTAATGGTACTGTTAACATGGTAATGCTAGAAAAATGGGTAAAAGCCACACTGCCTCGTGAAACAAGAATCAGTTTTTATCCTGCCCCGTAAGAAACATACACTATAGATGTTCTTAATAATCCCTTTACAAGGCAGGACTGTGCATATATAAATATCACCAAAGATAAGCACAATTATTGAAAGTGTTGTTGCCTAGGTACACCTTTACCAAGAGACAGACACCCAAGACACCGAAAATTTGATTAAATATCAACACCAAAAAAGAAGGGGAAAAAAAAAAAAAAAGAATTCTACCCACCAGAAAACTTTGCTTTCCAATACCTAAACACAGGCTGTAGGAGAAAGCGAAGTTGCTGTACATCTCTGCCTCAGTAACACAAGTTTTGGCTCAAAAGCTGAGGACTTATATCAGGAAAACTCAGTCTCTAGCCAAAAAATGTTTAAAACCAGGTACTTATCAAAACTCTAGTGACTTCTAGGGTTGCAACCTGAGGAGGAATATGTAATATTACATCAAGCAGGACCTAAATTCAGGCAGGCCATAACATCACTCAGACCCCAGTTTTCTGATATTCCCTAACTCTGCGCCTACCGATAAGGCATCTTTTACTCCTAGATGCTATACTGTGACCATAGGCATATTTTTGCTATACTCCCCTCTACCAGCACAGATGCATACAGCCCAAATCAGATGGCTGTGCAGAAGAGGAACCACTGAAATGGTTCAGCAGCCTGGGCCACTTACACACTATTTCCACACTGCTTTGAGGAAAAGGCTGCAGGTCAGAAGGAAAACTCACCACAAACTGGGTCCTGTTTGCAACCTGCCAGCTAGAGCCATGCTGACCAGACCATCTTCATACTTGTAACCAAAGAGAAAGCTGGGCAACAGTTGTACAACAGAATAACTGCTATAACATGTTCCTCATTGGAAATTCTGCCAATTACATAGGTAATTATAATCTGTACCAATTACCCCTCTGACTGATCTTTTTTCTATTCTTTTTTATTATTATTTTATTTGCAGATTTATCTGGCATATACAGCAACATACTCTGAATGCCTCATGTATCAAAAAATAGCATACTATCCACAACAGGTGGCCAAGGATGCTGAATTCTGGTCAGATCAGCTCACTGCAGCTCTTTTCAAATATTCAAAGTATAGTTGCACCCTGCGAAGTGAAAGTGCACTTGTAAACCATACATATTTTGACTTTTTGCTCTGGTTCCTTTGGCTGTATGAGTCCAAGGACTGATTGAGACTAAAATCAAATCCATCTCCTATCCATATCAAACCCCTTTGTCAGGATTTCTCCTTAAAACACATAATTATCTTTGTTATTACTTTCTGTGATGTAAGTAGACAAGCCCACTACCTCAGTGCAGGTCTCCTACAACTTGCACAGTGGTTTACTTGGACATAGCTGTAGCAAAACATTTCATGCAGCCACATTTTTCCTCTTCAGCCTCTGTAACCAGTCAAAACTGGTCACGTATTTAGTCACATAGGCAGCCATCCTTCCCTTCTGAGTGAAAATGCTTGTCCAATTGCTTTTAAAACAATTTCCCACCTCCTATCCCACACCAAAGTACTTGGCATTTGCAGCTTTCCAGAGACAGCCTGGCATGTCCCCATGCCATAGACAGAAATCCATGCCCATCGAGGTAATTAGCACCCTTAACCTCCAACCTCTGAAACTCCTCTGTAGGAGAAGCAGAAGTGGCAACAGCTTTGCTTCGGTGTCTGACCTGTATTGTTTTAACATAGAGGGGAGGAACTTCTCAAATGCTCTTTCCTATGACAGTGAGAATTTGCTTCCTAGCAGCACACATTTCTTGTTCCCAGGTAAGTAACACAACCACTAACACAGGCTGTAACATAATCACCTTGTCATACAGTAGGCTAATACAACTTAATACTTCCATTTAACTAATAGGCATATTTTTAACCATAGATGCAGTTTGAGTGCCATAAAAATCAGAACCATGTTTTATTTCTGCTACAGAAGTTGCATATTAATGATGTCACTAAATCAAACTTCAAAAAAATGCTTGTGCTGTTTACCAGATAGCTTCTCTACATGTAAAACCATAAAACTAAATAAAGAAGGAAATTTCTCTAAGCGTGTCTTTCCATCTTTCTACCTTCTACTTTTCATGGGAAATGGGATGGTGGTATTTGGTGGGGTTTTTTAAAAGACTTCTGAAGCAGGAAAACCCTCACATCAGCCAAAGCATAGACAGGTCCACAAGACCAGCACCTGCCTGGGGCTATGCACAGCACAGCTCTGCCACCAACAGCCAAAGCCAGGGCCTTCCTGAGGACAACACAGACTTGGAGATGCAGCCTCCTCTGCTCACGTTGGCAATGGGAGCAGAAAGCTCCTGGGCTTCGTGCACTTCCTACCCACCTTTTCCATTCTCTTTACAAGGTCCCTTTTTGTACATAAACCTGCCAGCTGTTAGTGCCAGCAAAGCTCTACCCTTGTGGGAAACAGCACTGCCAGGCCTCGCAGGTGGGCCCCGAAGCACACACCTGCATGCTTGCAGAGCACTGACCCTGCCATCGAGGGAGAAGGGTGAGGAGAACACTTCCCCCACTGCCAGCCAGCCTCCAAATGGGAACGTCTGAAGTAATCTGAAGTACTAGATGTGGTTGTTGTTGGATTTCTTTCTGACGTCTGTGCAGAGGAGTGGAGTCTCTGATCTGGCAGGAGGCCACCTCACTGGCATCAGCCTTTCCCCAGCGCTGGGTGGAGGTGGTGAGGAAGCCGTACGGCACTCACCTGGGTTTATGACCAGCTTCATCAGAATTACCCAATTTATACATGCAATCAGCTCACACACAGGCTGTGGATAACAGCACTAAAGCAGGCATGATACAGTAAGTCGATACTTCACTGACTGCGTGTAGAAAGGGCAAAGAGCGATGGTAAGAGTATTCGTGAGAACGTGGTATGAAGAAAGTCTAAAAATAGAGAAGCACATTTAAGTTTTCTTTCCACTGTTTAACGTTGCAGAGTAAAGTGATCATGACAGACTTCTCCCTATACTTTCCACAGTTAAGGTTCTGCAGATAAGTTAAAGTTAACAGTACTAATTTAAATTTTACCTACAGAAGAGAAAAGGAAGAATTTTTTTTTCCACATAGTTATTCCTGAGTGGCAGATTTTCTATAATCAGTGTGACTTCCGCACCTATATTATAGATGTTAAAACACTGTCCGATTTACAGATACTTAGGACTGAAAGCAGTGGCCCCTAGTAGGTCCCCTTGGTCACATGCACAGACAGCCACAGAAGGAGTATGTGCCAGCCAAAATTAGCAGCGAGGAATTCCTGAGTCCTAACACTATGCCTTGCACCTCTAAAACATGCCGTTTCTTTGGCTTAGGCTGCCTTTGAACAGTTGTGCCTGTGTAGAACGTGAGCATGGGTGGGGGTTGTATACAAAGTCAGAATTTCTAGAGCACATCAATGACAACATAACAGTCAGGAGATCTTGTCACAGGACTCGAAGTTGTCAGAGCACAGCCAGGAACTGAACCGAAGCATTTGCCCTGGAAAAACATCAGTGAGAGGTCCCTCAGCACTGCCCAGGCTGTTGCACCGAGTTCATTGTCCCTGGGGTAGGACAACAACCTCGCCATTCTGCATGGCTGGGAGGCAGCAGCACAGCTTTCTGCAGCTGTGGGGTCCCCCTCAGCGCTTTGGAGTCCAAGCCTCTCAAGCAGGGTCTGCAGGCCCTCTCACCCCTGCCCCACCATGAGAGGATGCCCATGGCAGCTCCCAGCCCTGCCCTCCTGGGACTGGAGGGGAAGGAGGCACATGTCCTACAAAGCTACTTAACAACAGTGTAGGATTTTATGTCTTTTCTTTTTACCCAATACCTGCATTCTTCTTCTGTCATCTGTGTCCCATGAGCTGTTTCAGAAGGCATGCTGTGTCTACCAAACTCTCTGGAGGGTCAAAGCCTGTCACCTGCTGATCCAGCATGGAACTGCCAGCCTGCCAAGATGGACTGCTTTCAGGGATTTTGCATTTTGCTGAAATGAATTTTTGTTCTAATGAAACACAATCAAAGTTCAATAATATTCCCCTGCTCAGCTGCAGGAATTTCATGCTAAAGTCTCCCATCTTAAAAAGACATCTTGGAAGGCAGGCTGTCAATTAAATCAAGCCGTAATTTGATAGAGATGCACTCAAAAGTTGAATCTGTGATTCATGGATTGCACACATAAAGTCCCCTAAATTGTCCATCATCTATAAAGACAATATAGGTAAATCACTGGCAACAGCAACTCATGTGCAACCCCAGTTAGACACTTGAGCACACTAAATTATCGAAGTTCTAACCCACTGGACTAAAATCACATCCTATGTTTATCTTCAGATACGTGCAGCATCCACTGCTAAATAACAGCTACAGGAATTTTTCCCAGGACCTGACACTCCAAATCACTACTCAGGGGTGCAGTAAGAGGCATGTTCAGAGAGTGGATGGAGATCATGGGACAGTAAAAAATGCCACCAATAGTTTACTGGCATTTCATTAAATAGCTATGTGAGGCCCCCATCTAACAAACTTCTTAAAAGAAGAAATAAGCTACAGTAACAAGAACAGACAAATTAGCACACTAAACAGTAATCAGGATGTTAAATAGTTTGAGGTTGTTAGGCAGATGAAGTGCTCTAAAGATATATAAAGCTTCAACTGAGGGTCAACATCACTGTCAATCATCATCACCATCATTCAATAACCTAGAGGTTTTTTTAAGAAGTCCCAGCTGAAATGTTTAATAATTATAAATTTAAAAAATAATAATCTCAAAGTTCATCAGGACATCTATAAATTCTCACAACACATATTATTTGGCTGATTATAACCTTATTGAACCATAGTCAAGCAAAGCACAGAGAATTATTAAGGCAAATTTAGCCTTTAAATGTATGAATCACCCAGGAAAGGAACCCGAGTCTTGTGCTTGGCACATTAAATAAACTTTTCACAATTTGTAAGGCAAATGAACATTAACATTTTTAAAGGAAATATTGAAATGCTTACAAGTTAAAGGAGACATTCCAGAAGAGAAATGTTTGTTTTAAACCCAAGAAGGGAAACTGAAAGAGCCTGTTTTCCAAAGAATGAAAATGCAAACCCAGCAAAATGGAGAAAATCTGCACACATCCTAAACTCACATTTATCTTAACGTTAGTAACCACATGATTCCCAGAGACTACGGATGGCTTTTGTTATTAACAGACGAACAGCAATGAAATGGAAGCTTATAGTAGTGGGTGGTTCACAAGTGAAAACTTTTTAAAAGTGTCTTATTTGCAAAATTATTTTCTCATGAAACCACAAAAACCAGCAGCTACTTCCACACCTTAATCAGTAGGATTGAAGAGCGTGGAAGAGAGTGAAAGAGAGAGAGACTACTATGTAGTTTGTTTAGCCTTCAGGTTTAAAGATCATTAATTACTAGAAGAACACAGTTCACTGACAATATTTAATAAAAATGATACAATAAATTTAAAAGTGGTCAAATTTTTCCATGGATGAAAATGGAAGAGGCCAGAGTAAGCAAACAGAATTCCAGAAACTATGGTCTGGCTAGAAATCAGAAATATGTTTAGCTTTAGGATATCACTTCCAAATATTGAAATTTCTTTACAGAAATCTCCATCTTTCTGGAAAAAAAAAATCATTCTGCAAAAAACATGTCATCTAAATATTTACCAAAAGTTTTGCAGCATGAGCTGCACTGTGTCTCTCCTGCCTCTCATTGCTGTTCCTCCCAGCATTGCTGTCCACCTTGGGTAAAGCTGCTTTCCCAGGGCTGCTGCCCCACTCCTCATTCCCCACCAGCGAGCAACAGCAAGGCAGAGGTGAACACATCTCTCTTCCTCTCCTTTCTGAATTTCAGAAGGGCTCTATGCATCCCACTAACAGGGAGCAAAGCTTCACTCCAGGAGCCCCCTGCCCACCACTAGCACTCTTAAATGGCACACTCTGTATTTAACCATATCTTCCCTTGCCTCCCACCTCCCAAAAGAATAAAGCTTTCTGGAACAGAAGATTAACTTTCACCCTTTTATCTATGTTCATTTGGATTTAGAAAGCGGGTAGAAGGTTACAAACAGCACAGTTGAACGAGTTATGCCCTGCTGCAGAAGAAGGAAGACAAGAGCAGAGGCAGCTGGGCTTTTCAGCAATTCTGCAGCTCCCGGGAAGAGCAGCAGACATCCCGGCCGCTTCTCCCAGCCAGAGCTTGAGGAGGACTCACTGTACACTTACAGACAGATGCTTTATTACTACAGTGTAACTCCCTCTTTTGTGCTGTTCAAACGCAGAGCTGACTTTAAAGCAAACAAAAAGTTATGGCTCTACATCTGTGCTGTCTGCATGTCTGCAGTCCCAGCCATAGGCTGCAGCCTGGACATCACCTGGTAAAGGCAGCCCCTGTCCCAACATGTTTCTACAATCCAGCTGTAAGGTAAAAACTGGATGCAAGGTGGTGGTAGAGAAAACACAAAGCAATGATGACATTTTATTCAGTATCTTTCAAATACTCGGGAACATGCTGAATGAAAGACATTTATGAATGTTACAAGAAGAAACGAGACTGAGTACTGATGATGCAGATAAGAACATACACCCATCAGTATATTTAACCCTGGCTTTGCATATTTCTTATGGGGTTAGTTTACAAACAGCTCCCTGCTCATGCCACAACATAAGCAGTTGCCTCTACCACATGAGTGGTTTGTTAGGTTACTTCTGGTTGTTCACAACGCAATGTATTCCTACTGTACAGCTGCAAAACATCTTCTTCCAAAGCCCAGAATCCTTCTCAAATGCCCAGAAAAACAAGGTTTGGGTTTTGTTTCTGCTTTTGTTTTGGTTTCATTTAAGGGTACAGATGATGAGAAGCCTAAAGCATACATAGCTGGCAGAATATTTTTGATCAAGGTCTTGGAGTTCCAGAAATAACCACATCCAAAACTATTTAAGACACAAACATGAACAACAGTTTTTGTATACATCCATCACTTTAGGTTGCTTTAGGATATTTAATATGGCTCACATCCAGGAAGCAAGAAGTCTGCAGAGAAAAGTGAATAGTCCTCTTGCCTCAGAAGAAAGAAGTCTGATTTACTTTAGGTATTTCTTTAAGTGTAGCCAGAACAGCTGTTTATACCTGCTCGGTAACATACCTTGTGGTGTTACTAGATACCTCACCTCTCAGCAGTCTCCAGGGTGGATTATGGTCTTGACTTTTAAACAGCAACTCCAGAAACAAAATATTAACCTTCTCCAATATAGCTGCTTCCAAATTTATTACAGATTTTTTAAGTGGAACATTTTTTCTGCTCCAATTTGTACTGCTGTAACTCTGTTTAAACTTCCCAGGCTTCAAGGTCTCTTAGATACGCACTGAGAACCTCAAGCACAATTTTGTTTCAGCTATCATATCTCAATATTACCGGAGTAAACTTCCCTTGCTTTTAAGCCGTGCTTTCTCTGAAGATGTTGATCAGATTTTGACACAGCTCTTCCTTCATGGATGAAAAAAACAAGCAGTGAGAAAGTTCATCAGCTCAGAGGTGTACCAAATACTAATCACAGCTGAACATATCACTGTCAGGATCATAATATTTATTTTCCAAGTAATTTAAATGGCTCATCCATATTTTTTAAATGCATAAGGATCAATCTGTAGTCATAATGAACAGTATGTGTGCTAACCTGCTTTTAACTGCTTTTTAATATCATAGCAAGACAAATTGCAAAGAAGGATCTCACTCTGAATATCACTGCTTTACTTCAAATCTAAACTGAATGTCTTTTCTCCCTGCAAGGGACAGGCTCTGCAGCTGGCCCCAGAGTGGAGAGCCTGCTTCTAAATCATCACTCTGTTCATAAGGAAATTAGAGGTAAAGTGATGAAAAATCACCCACTCATCACCTGAGTTCTTTCTTTTGTGCTGAAGATTTAAGACAAATATATGAAGTATGTCAACAATCTTTGTCAGAAAGACTGGACTTGCAAACCTGCAGTGCCTATACATGAAGCTGATGTACTGCTCCATAGCTTTACAGGCACTGATATGGTACAATAACTTCTGGCCTTAATGCACTGAAGAAAAATACTAATTATGAGACCACACATCACTGCTTGCTATATTGAATGAAGTAAAAGTGATTTAAAACCTCAAAAGAATGCTATCATTAGAGTCTGATGATTACAGCCATGCCATAAAATTCAGGATGCTTATGCCAGGGGGACTGGTATATCCTCTCACATCACAGTTATCTTCTCAATAACATTCAATAAACGTTCCATTGAAGCAATTTCCATGATGAAATTTCTCATATACAAAATGCTCACAAAGGACAGCTCTTCTAATCATACCATTTCTTTTTGTTGAGTGCTGGAATTCTGTACTGAGAAACAGAGGTATTCTTCCGGAGTGACATCTTCACATGCAACTTATGTCAGCAATCTAAAGGTACCTTCCTCAGGCATGTAGGTTGGCAGCCATAGAAAAAGAGGCTGCAAATGGAAATACAGTGTAATGTGGGAACAAACATTCTGGGATGCCTGAGCTATATTGGGATTCCCACCTCTTGAACCAGGAGAACTTTCTCTGAGAGTTACGCTATCCAAAAATCCCATGCACAAGCCATTATGCTTTTACTAACACACCACAAGAAGTGACAATGCGCACATGCAGCCTTCAGAGTTGTCTTTTCAACTAATTACCTAAAATGCAGAAAAAGACATCCTCTAACCACAGCGCTGGGAAGCAGGAAACTGGGAACAATAAAACTCTGATACTGACTTCCTATCAGAAGGGTTTCCCTTCATCGCTGGTGCCACAACATGTATCTACTGCAAATGTCCAATATTTTCCCTCACAAGACTTCTCTCCACCCCCTTCAAGGGATATATAACTTCAGCAGCCTTGCTCACCTTGGATGAAGCTTTCCATGCCACAAACCTGCCTCCTTGCTGAGTTGTTTTAGATTTCAGCAAAAGCATTCCCCCAGGCTTTTTTTGAGAAAGAACACCCTTATTTTCCTTTACTCACCTTGAAAAACTTTGGTGACCTTTCCCCTGAGAAGACAAGCACCCCCAGGGTGACTAGCAGAGACATGAACCATACCCTCACATCTGAAGGAGGGGCAGTAACAGACTGGAGCATAATAGAGACTTTGTTTCTGAGGGTATATTTTTTTTGTCCAAATCTCCACAGACTTGACCAGTTTGAGGGGGACCAATATGATCTTTTAGTGGTAGTCCTCTGCCCGTTTCAGCTCAGGCTTCACAAGGTCTTAACCCATAATTGCCATTCTCAGACGCTGTCAGCACATCTGGTTCAGAACTGCTCCTCTGAAGTAAGAGCAAAGATTGTTTCTGTGTCTCAATGTCGTTCTGCAAACCTTAGGCAATGTGGGGAAGTGTTCTGTGGGAAGGAGAAAACAGAAACAAAGCTTGATGGACACCAGAGGATGGAGACTGAATGTGAGCAGAAAAAGGACAGAAAAATTAAGAACAGTCATCAAGACATTGTCAGAGGAACAGGAAGGCTGAACAAAATTCTGAAGAATAGAGGGAGAACTACAACAGACCTGGCAAAAAGACTGTGACAAGCTATGTAAGAGAGTGTCTTCAGACCTGCCAAGAGAACTATGGAGAGAGATCTGGACTCAGCAGACACTACAACATGGGAAAAGAGAAAGACTGAAAGGTGATCAGTCACATGAGGAAATGAGACAAAATGGACTGACAGGGGGTGAGGACAGGATTTACTGTGCGAAGACTTAGGGCAGATGGGCAGGAAGACCATAGGTAGAAGACTCTGCAGAGGAGAACTGAATTTCTAGGTAAAAAGGCTTGAATGAGGAGTCTCAAATACAATTAAAAAAAAAAAAAAAAGAGTGGCAGAGGACAAAAGACCCAGAGAGTAGACAGGCAAGAGACTTGAGACTTCAACTAGTCCAGTAGGGATGGTTTAAAAAATGTCATATTCGGAGTGAAAGGGTAGAGGAACTCCTTCACATAAAAGAAGTCTCCCAGGCTTCAGATGGAGTTCAAGATTCCTGAAGCTCGACCTTGGTTTGCATCAAATATTTGTGAAATGCACTGACAACGCATACCTCACTCCCCTCTAGTTGCAGTATAGACGTCAATGACTTTTTACTGATATTATTTTACTGATAGGAGTTCTTATATCACACAGCTGAGGTTCACGCAGTAGATGTTCTCAACAGGCTGATATCACTGTGAGTGTATCCAATGTAACGTGACATGCATGCACTGTAAAAGGGCATTTGCATCATTCCTTCCTTTTCCAAAGGTAAGCCACAAGCATAGTTTCTACGGTTATAAGCATTTGTACAAATTATGAATATGGGCTTCTGACTCCTGTGCCCACAAATGCAAAACACATTTTTATTATAAACTTGGGGACAGCATTTTACTCTGGGCCGGGGCGGGGGTGGGAGGGAGTTACTTCAGTAAGTTACTCTGAATTTTATGCCTATTCTAAATAAATTACTACTTGAAAAAGTCAGGCTGTGTCCTGAAGAGGAGAAGGTCTGCAGGTTCTGCCCTGGCCAGTACACCTGTCAGCATGACACAAGCAGGAAGCAGAAGTATCCAATTTCTCATCACAAACTTGCCCAAAACACGCTTCAAGCTGTACTAATTCAAAATTTTAATTATACTTAACAGATCATCTGATAAAACACACCAAACAATGGAAAAGTTCACTCTATCTTTGTTACAATGCTTGCCTGTGCAAGAATCACAGCAGCACACCTCAAAACAATCATAATTCAACTGTTCTTTCAGGTTACAGAAAAAATGGCTGTACTGGCTAGAAAAGCAGCTGGTTTTAAAGCATATCCTGAGGCAAAAGGAGCCAAATAGGGCCTGTATGGCCTCCTGTCACTCATCCTAAGCCCAGGAAATATTTCTTATCAGCAGTTTACAAGAAAGCTGGAGAACCCCAGCAGGTTTACAGTTATCAATTGAAGATCACATTAGCCATATCCTATGAAGTCGATTTCTACATCTGTCCAGCATTTTGGCACTGTTAAGAACAAATACCACTCAGATACTCAAAAGCCAATAAAAGTTATGTCTTTTTAGTTTCTTTTTAGTTATTTACTTATTAATGACCTAACAGAATTAAGTCAATAAAGGTATCAAAAAGGGTAAAATTTTATTTTTCCCCATTTACTCCATAGTCTTTTATATCAAGCTTGATAACTCTACATGTTGTAAGACTATGTTAATAGGCTGAAAGGGCACTGCCTAAAATACTCTGCTGGCCTAACTCTTAATGGATGAATAGTACCAGGATCCTACATGCAATTTCACATCATCCGTGTTAATGGGTCATTTGCGTACAGCTATGTATGTTCCTTTACATTTGTGTTCAACTAATCTCGGAAACCAGTTCCAGGCACATGAAGGACAAGAAGGTAATCAAGAATAGTCAGCGTGGATTCACCAAGGAGAAGTTGACCACCCTGATAACTTTCTACAACAAAATGGCTTGGTAGATGAGTGGAGAGCAGTGGATATTGCCTACCTTGACTTCAGAAAGCCTTTTGATACTGTCTCCCATAAGATGCTCATGGACAAGCTGATGAAGTATGGGTTGGATAAGCAGACAGTCAAGATTGATTGAAAACTGGTGGAACAGACAGGCCCTGAGGGTGGTGATCAAAGACACAACATCTAGTTGGAGACCATTAACTAGCAGCATACCTCAGGGGTTAATACTGGATCCTGTCCTTTTAAGATGTTCATTAGTGATCTGGATGACCAGAAAGAGTGTGGATGTATTAAAAACCACAAAAAGAAAACCACCACCCCTTCCACCTCCCCAAAAAAAGCTGGACCACAGGCAAATATGTGTTGCTTTCCACCAAAAATTTAGAGTGTGGATTCACGGACATTAGTTCTAACACCCTCTCAGTTCTAGCTCTAGAACCTTTTTCAAACTGCTTGAGAGAACAGTAAGAACATGTTCTTTTTGTTTCCATTGTATATAGAGAAGGGTGGCATCAGCAATTCCCCACTACCAGGGGACAAAAAGCCATAGACTAGATCTATACCAACAGCTCTCAGCTGGGGGTAGAGGGTGATTAAAACAGTACCTATTGATTTCTCCCTTTCCGTTCCTACACCATCCTCGGCCTGACATCTCTTCAGCTTTTAGCTCTTTGTACCTGGGTTGCTTCTCTTCCTCCCTCCCTCCTCCTGCCAAAAAGCAAACAAACAAACAAAACAAAAAAAAAAAAACACCCCAAAACAAAAAAAAAAAACTTACTATTCTTACTATTTTTAATCTGTGTACATAACATTCTATATTGCATTCAGCTGCAAAACTCACTAGAAAGCTTCAGTTCCAACCAATTTCATACTTCCCCTAACCCTCCACTTCCTGGGTTTTCTATCATTTCCTCATATTGTTTTCCCTCTCATTATTTTCTCTCTCTACTTAGCACTGGTTCATGTGCTTATGCTTTTCTCTGCCAGCTCCCACCTTCATGTAGCTCTTCAGTTCCCACACACTTCTTGGGCAGCAGTTGTCCTTTGACCCGTTCCCAGCTCCCCTTTTCCCTTTCTCATCCCATTTCCTAGCCAGCTGCCAAAATCTGGTCCATGTTTATCTGGAGAATAAGACAGATCAAGCTGCTTCCCTTCATCTCAGTTTGGATCAGCACTAGTCAGCTGGCTGCCAAACTAAATGACCTCAAGTCACAAAGGCTTGGATAATCAAATCCTGCAAGGCTGCGACACTCCTGCAGATGTCTGTGGAGTCTTCCCATCCTTCTCACAGCCACCACCCTTGGTCAGGTAAATTACCGGAGCATTGCTAAGGTAACTTGAGGAGAAAAGAATTCTAAGAAGCATATAAAACAAGGTCCTCGTGCTTCCCATCACACCTCCCTCCCTGAAGAGCAAGGAAAGCACGTGCACAGCCTGAGGTAGCTGGTTCCCCACTGTCCTCACTGCTTGGGAAGGACCTTCTCTGAAGCACTCAGATCCTCAAAACCTACCTAAGAAATGCCCCACTGCCAACCACTACATTTCTCAAATAGGCTCTTTAATGCCACATGACCTTTCAAGATTCATTAACTATTAGCTACTGTAGGAAGTACGCTTGGGTATTTCACAGGTAAATTTCTCCATTTTTTTCATAACTTCAAGAGCATTTGCCACATTTAATCTATATCTACTGTAGCGGTGCTTAAAATATTTCCAGCAAGCATTTGTTGGTCTTCTTACTTGTAAATGGAAAATCTGTTTCAAGATTTTGATGATAGTTTCCAGTTTCTCAAGTCATGCAGTTTACTGCACAGGACGATGAGTGAGAGTTAAGTTTCCAAAACCATGGTGGTCATGCAAATGGTGACTGCACACAGAAGCTGGATTGCTTCTGCAGCATATGAAAACCTTAAATACTCCAAAATGAAACTTAGGCAACAGTTGAATGTAGACAAACAGCAGCAGCTACAGAAACCGAGAAAGTCGTGCAGAAAAAGCCTTCTTTGTGAGAACTCTGCGAGGTGGGGGTGTTTAATCATGACATGCACTTGTGTTATCAAAGCCTTAGTGTTTTTTCCCACTCATTCCTTGTGCAACCAAGTGGGTTAGAACTGCAGGTGGGGAGAGTGTGTCCAGCTGACTGATACTTCCTTTGGCAGATGACCTCATACAGCTACCTAAAGCTACATATTCTATAAACAGTGCATTAAACATGCGCCTCCCAAGAAATTCTTCTATGCAGGTAGTCATACATACATAGGTTAAGTACACAGACTACAAACAACAGCCAAGGGACTTAACTGTCACCTTCAAAACCACAAAAGAACACGACTGATGGCACAAGTTTCAAGTACATGGAGTGAGCAGAACAATCCACAGAAGGACTCATCCATACTTTTCCCTGTACTAGAAAGGGGAAATGAAAGATACTGTTCATCTGGAGACTGGACAAAAACATCACTGCTGCTAATAAATGTTACACCCATTTATTAAGCACCACCCATTCAGAATTAATTTTAAAGAAAACATAATACCTTCAAGAAACGAGCAAACAATAGAGTTTTCCAGCAAATAAATATGCCATATTCAATACTGCATGAAAAGAAGAAAAAGGCAGGAAAAAACTTGCAGTACTAGGATTTGGTAGGGGGAAAAATTAATAAGTGAGATTCTTCAGATAAAGCACTAAAAGGGGCAAACAAGCTGTCTCCTGTTTCCCTCTTGCTGTACATTCTAAGAAACAGTACGGGGTTTTTTTTGTAAATAAACATTACTTGCAAAAAGTTTACCAGAGTTCACTACTGCTTTCAACTGCAGAATGTTTTTCCTGTTTTTTTGCTTCATTAACATGTAGTAACAGTTTAGCCTTATCTAATCAAATAAAAACTAGAAACACACAAGAACAATGATGTTACATTAATTTATAAATGCCAATTCAATTGTCAGGTCCATCTGTTCTGCTGTGAAATCAAACAATGTAAAGAAGAGCATTATGGAAGAGTTAACACCATCCTAAGCAAGACTCCTACCTTCACGATGCTTTTTAGATCTTGCACATACATCCTCTCTGTCTCCAGAATCTCTTGGACCACTCTGTCTACATAGAGGAGCTTGGGACTGGTGGGCTCCGTGACCAGGGACATTGCACAGTTTTTACTCATTCCTTTTGATTCTGCTTTCCTTGGCATGCTTAGCCTTTTTTCAAGGCTTTCCTCAGGATCCTCTTGCTCTGCAGGGGAGTTTTTACGTGGCTTGTTGCTGGAAAATCGCCTGGCTGGGACCAGTTCTAGGTTGATGGCGCCCGTTTCTTTATCCTGGTTGAACAAACCCAAGTGGCTGTTTGAAACCAAAGTCGTTCTGCTTCCAAAGGAGCAGTGGCTGTCCCTGGAGGAAGCAGAGGAGGAAGTGGAGCTGAAGCTTACAGGACGGTCACTGTCTGACAGGTCCATGGTTTTTTTTTCACAGTAGCGGAAAGGTCTGCTCTCCTTGTGCAAATCTTCCCCTTTCGTCTTGGAGTCAAGGGCCTCCGTCACAGCTGGTAAAACATCGAGAGGTAAGTGGAAGTCATCTAAAAAAAAAAAAGCAGAAGTGGATTTACTGTTGCTGCTCTATATAACACAAATTTGAAAACAGATACTTTAAAATCTTTTTGCATACAGAACTGCCACAAACCTATTTTAACTAAAAGACAACCAGAACAATGTGATTTGCAGGACACCACAGCTCTAACGCTTTTTAGGTGGTGGGGATCTCCCACCGGAGGCTACTACACAGGCACCACACACATCCTGCTCACATACATGTCTCTGGTACATCCTCCTCGTGCCAGCACACTGGGCCTGGTGCTCATGCATGCTCTACCCAGGCTCAGCACAGGAGAGAAATAAGACTCAAAGATTTTCCCTCAGGTTAAAAAAACCCTCTGTCCAGAGCCATCCCTGCTATCTGCAAGATGAGCAGTGACCCTGGCTTGGATGCTTTGGAAAACTCACGAATCACACAATGATACCAGACAATATCTTTCATTTTGAATACTGTAAGGCCAATAGTCAAACAAAAACCAAAAGCAGTTATCAATTACCAGCTCTGTGGCTTGTACAAAAACACTAAAATCAGAATGATTTCCCAATGAAAATATCATAGCTTCTGAAAAAAGAGTTCCCATAGGAAAGTGTTCTGCCAAATAATTCAGTTTTCTACTGGGAAAATAAGTCATTCTAAAACTGCTCAACTGAAGCCAACATATTGCCCCCTGCTGAACTGACCAAAAGCTGTTTTTCAAATCACTGCCAAACCAAAATAAGATATCTGTCTTCCTGACAGCATTTCAATTCTACTTTCTTTTTGCTGCTGAAATGCCCTGCAGGCCACTGTCCACGATGCAATGCAGATTTCTCTCTGGCCAAGTTTTGTGTGAAGCACCACAAGAATCTGCAGAAGCAGCTGCAGGTAAACTCAGTACTTCAAGGTTTCATTTCAGTAAGAAGCATCCACCCAAAAACCCCTGACTCAAACTCAAAGAATTTCAGAATGTCTGTCCTTTGAAAAGGGAAACTTGTGACAATTCAGGAAGAAAAGCAATACTGAAGGTACCCACACAGTGGTAGCTTAGTCCTTATCTTACTCCAATGACAACCTTATTTTTTAAAAAAGTCATACCAGCAATTGCAGCTCCAGACAGCAGTTTTGGTAAAGAAACCGTAAAGCCAGTAAGCTGCGGATTAAACCTGCACAACCTTTAAGTTGGCCTTTCTTCAACTGAGGCAGAGTTGCTTTGCAATTATGAGCAGAAACCTCCTGGACACAGCTCCTGCTGCACTTGGTCAGAGAAGAGGGGCAGGAGGAAGAACTTCATTCATCGCAGAAAGCCATCCTTTCATTTTTCACAATCAAACACTACTATTTATTTTAAAATAATAATATTTTTAAAATAAATAAATAAATAACCAACCACAACTCAAAGCAAACAAAAAGAAAGAAAAAAAAAAAAAGAGCCCAGAGAATAAAGTTTTATTTATTTGGCCTATCCTGAATGCATAAGATTTTATTTTTACGTGAGTAATTAATACCACCATTTCAGCAATGGTGGTATTAGCTTTCTGTTAAGGAGAAGTATTGCCCTCAAGGTAACACTTGGAATTAACACTGGGAGTAATTTGGTCATTACATGGGTCAGAAATTGGGCATTAGATTAAAAACCTAATTTGGCACCTCTGTACCCCTGGTTTTACCTTGAAGTCTGAAAAATCTACAGCCTTTCTTTGTGCCAGGTTCTTCTGGTTTTGCAGCACAGAAGCATATTTTCTTACCCTTTTCGAATAAACCACATCAAGTACAAACTCCAAAATAAAATATAAAGCAATAAATCAGTAAAGTATTTAAAACTGAAGAATGCTGTGAAATTCTCTTGTTCCTGAATGGGTATGGGCAAAGATGTTTGCCTTCCTATTGCCTGTGATAAGAAAGTATGCGTTTTTGATAAGAAATAATGTATTTTTGTTATCAGCTTTGGATCATTTTTCATGTTCAGTTAGAAAGCACAATGTTGCTGTGCAGATGTAAACCCCCTTGAAAAACGCACAAGATAAACAAGATAACAGGGATACCCTTCCGCTAACTTACTCCAAGACATTTTACTAAAATTACATGACAAAGAAACACCTGATTAGCCATATTTAGGGGGGAAATAAAAGGTTCCTGTGGCATTCCATTACTCCATGCCCTTTTCTTCCTGTTTCACTGATATGCGGTCTGCCTCTCAGATAACCTGAAGGCATTAATATGTAATATTTGCTTCACAAACATTGTCAGACTGATTAATATAAAAGGCAAACAAAACACAGTTCAGGTCAATGAAATTTGAGTCAGAATACATGTTAAAAGTAATTTTTTATATGACAAACTTGTGGCCAGAAGCATTGTGAGAGCTTAACGTGTCTTATAAAAACAAAACAAACAAAACTTATTTTCTTGTTTAATGACAATGTCGTTGCCTATTAAAAAACAAACAAACAAAAACATCAACAACAAAAAACCAATCAAACAAAAACAAACAAACCAAAAAAACCCCACACAAAACCAGGATTAGTTGTAATAGTTAAAATGGGCTTACTCTTTAGCACCTGTATTCCCCCAACCTTGGTGAACCCCAGGCACCTGCCAGGCATGGCTAATTAATTGCATGCAACGCAGTTGGCTCAAGTTCCTTCATTTTTTTTATACCAATGACTGTTCCTGTATATTTGTACATAAATTACACCAAACATACTATTTGCTACTTGAAAATCTCAGTCTGTTTTGTCCTCAAAGCCTCCTCTTGACTGAGAGCCTCAAAAGTTACCTTTTGCTTTGTTCTTACTCCTTTCCCAGCCACGTGTAAATTAGTCATTTGTCTTCTCTATAGAAAATTTTTGCTAAAATTTTGCCCATTACACCTCCAGCCAGCGAAACACATTGGTGGGGCTCCACGCAGACGGCACCGAAGCTCAGTGCTCTGGCAGAGCAGGAGCTGAGCACCCACGCAGCTGGAGAACCCAGCAGAATCACAGGACACAAGGACACGAGGATTTCGGTGGGGCACAAAACTGGGAGGCAGCTGCCTTTCCTCAGCTGGCAAGTCCTGTCCCAAACACTTTGCACCCTGCCTGTGGAAGTCAGGGCTTGGGAGCCAGCCCTGGCTCTGCCCAGCCCTGACTTTCTACCTCAGCTACATGTAGCTGTTACAAACCCACAGCCCTTCCAAATAACGAAGAATCTGAAAATCTTCTAAGGCTTCACAGCTTTATATTCAGAAACCCCTCTGAGCAGCATTACCCCTGCTGTTGAATTCAGGAAAAGGTATTTTAGGTGATTTCTACAGTCACATCAAAGTCCATCCACAAGTCCATCAAAAAGGCAGCAGCTGAATCCAGCTCATTGCCACAGCCATGTGCCCATCCTTCTTTTATTTTGTTGGGGTCTACATTTGGCTTTTCAGAGCTCTGGTATAGTTTTACTGCAAAGTAACTTCACTCTTGCACCAGCAGCCTCAGGTCTCTACCAACTGCCTGTGAAAAATTCACAAGCAAATGAAAGAGAGTTGGGGGAGAGGGGAAACAGCTTCCCCCAAGACCGCTACCTACTGTAACTGACACAGTGATTGCAAACCCTGTAATCTCTTACAAATTTCTGTCTTTGATACAAACTTGCTATAAAAAACAAGTTCATGTCTCCCATACCCTGAGGGATTTACAAGCGACCCCTCACCAGCCAACAATTTCAGCACCAGCACCAGCAGGCAGGGGCATTCACCAAAACTCAGGCTGCAAACAGTCTGTGTCATCACAGGTACCCCCACCCCACAGCTGCACAGGCTCTGAGCGAGTCTTATATGCCCTGACCCACATCTGCCCGGTTCACTGCTTTTTTTGTTAGGTGTTCTTTTGTTTCCTAAACCTTTTCAGTGACAGACCAAAATAATATCGAGAACTTTTGTGAGTTGTGAATAACGGTATTTAACTCAGTCTGGGGGAAAAAAAAAGAATAAAAAAAATCTTCAATTTGCATACTTTCATTAAGGAATAACAGTAATTACTTGTTAGTTCAGCACTGAAAGGAGGATAATTACTACTTGTCCCTACTCACAAGGAAACGAGCTCCCCGAACAAGGTCACTTCTTGCTTGTGCCTTTGCATGAATGGAGGTAGCCTCTCCCCCCTCCCCACCAAACCTCCCTGCTCCCCCCTGCAACACACACACACTCCCTGGGCACAGCACAACTGCAGCAAGAACAACATCTCCCTGCTCTACAGCAGTGCAAGGGCAAGAAACACCCATGTTTCACCCCAACAGGCAACTGTAATGTTAGTTACAACACTGAAGGCACATGCAGAGCAACTATCTTGGTGTATCTCATGTTTCCACCATTCAGCCATAAAAAAGTTCTCACCAAATGTGCATACACTTCTATCAGTTTAACAAATATCTCATTCCTATAACTATATTCATGGTAATGATAAATGGTTTTCCATTGTCTCTGCAACTTTGGCTATTCTAGAACATCAGCATACAACGAGAGAAAAAGTGCATTAAGTCCATTTTATATTTAAATACAAAGACCCTAATCCCTATCTAAACATAGGCATTTATTCCTCCAAGTTGTTTACTGCACATGACATTTTAAGACACACTGCATGACTAAAAACTCAGAAGTCAATTTATATTCATAATTAGTACTGTTGTTGCCTTCCCCTGGCATGAAAAAGAGCACCTCAGATGTTATCTACAAAGTCAACTTTTCCAGAAATTACAGGCTTCACATCCTCTGGAAGTTTAGCTACATGAAAGTGATGAGACTACAAGAAATCCTTCCTGTATTTTCCTTAAGATATTTTCATATTTCAAATAAAGCATTCATACTGTGGATACAATTAAGTAAGATTGTTTAGAACAATTTCTACCTTCAGTATCAAATTCAAATGCAGCACTGGAATTGAGAAACATAAATGTTATACAGCTGCCAGACTGAGGAAGATTAAAATACATTCACTACAAGAATCCCAACATGATCTTAAATTAACTCCCTATATCCCCTGCTCTGACTATTGTCCAAGTGAAAGTCAGCAGATTTTTAATTACTCTATTTTGCATATGAACATATATAATTTCTAAAACTAACACCCTCTGTGAATAAAATCACATTAGAAAGCTACAACAGTAGGAGGATTAGATCTCTAGTCTGAACTGTCACAAACAATATGCTGCCAAGTACTTAACTGAACTCTGAACAACAGAAATCCCATTTATTAGAAATCTTACAGTAGGGAAAAAAAGCCACCAACTAATGCAACTAATGTGCCTCTGTCTGTCAAGTTACTGGCGACCCCCCCCCCATCCCATCCCCCCCCCGCAATATTTCAAGCACAATAGCCTTTGTCACAACCAAGCACGCTAATGTCCGAGAACATTATTGCAAGGGAAAATCCTCTGCGACAGTATCTCACCACTGAGGAATGTCTCTGGCTCCTCGCACCCAGGACGACCAAGTCCTCTCTATTTTTCAAACCCTCTCTGAACAACCCACGACCTACCTGTGCGGCAAAGGAGAGGCGCAGGCTCTGCCTTCAGCTGTTCCCGAATTACCTCATTGGGCACTCAGGTAAAATGAGAAGCTCTTACTAGTCTGTACAGCTCCTCCGCCAGAAATATTGCATGAGTCAGCTTTTATCTATCAAAACCCTAAACACAAAGGCTTTACAGAAACCTGATTCACAACTTTCTCACCGCCTTTTTCCCAGCGCACCGACAGTCTTCGGCATCGCTAAGAGCCTTAAATGAAACATGACATCATGCAATTCAGGGACAGGACAATGGGTATCACTGTGGGTAACTTTAAAATGAACACTTCACTGAGCAACACCCACTAACTTCCATTTTTCCAGGCACAGCGCTGTAAAAACATCAAATAGAGGCCCCATTTCCACAGCATTAATTACCCTTTGCTCCTTGATTTAAAGACAATATCTATAAGGATGTAAAGCAAATAAATCACCTGCTGGTACTGTGAAATTTCTGTGTTTATGTTAGAAACTCCCACGAACCTGCGATGCAATAGGATGATCCTTGGCAATAAGATCATTTCTGATTTCTGTTCTGCCCTTACATAAACAGGAACCGGCTTTTGCAGAGTGGTTGTGAAGCTTCAGTGTTTTTTTTTTTAAAGAGGGAGAGGAAAGACTTCAAGAAGAAAATGTGAAAACCAAACCATCAGGTGCTCTGTGCGAAATCACAACAAAGCAAAGTAGAAGAAAAAGAAAATAGTTTTGTGGGAAAGGAGACAGTGAGAGGGGAAACCAGGATCAAAGATAAAGAAAAAGAGAAAATTAAAAAAAAAATTATATAGACTGGTGCTAACCAGTAGGAAAGCTGATGGCTCTCTTAGCCTGCAAAGAGAAGTGACAGGATTTCTATATTGAAGTTGAGAGGCAAAAGAAGTCAAAATAGTTCCCAGCTGCTGGCACCACTTTCCAGGTGTGCTCTCACACCTGCATGCTCAAACTTAGTCTGCTAAAAGATACACTATCTTTAAAATCATCTCCTTGTATGTGACGTGGCCTCGGCTTCATTTTGAGTTTTCCTAAAGAGCACAGTCCTTGAACAACACTTTTCAACAGGAAACTGAAGGTAGAAAAAGGAAGCAAAGGCAGCCTTGAGACCATTTGCAAAGCTGTGAAACACTTTGATCTGAATGTCGGGGCTATAGGGGTGAAAGTCCCTTTTATCCAGGCTGAAAGATCAGATTGCCACACTGCCATATCTGATCTCATACATCACCATATAAATTATCTCGTAGTTTTTGAGAGTGTTTTTTAAAAATACTTACATATTTATATCAAAAGATATACATACACATGAGCACTTTTTGTAAGATCTGTGCAATATTTCAGACAGAGCCACTGTGTATCTATAAGTGGTGGGCGCAATGTTAGGATGACCAACACTGGTCCCAGCATCCCCAGTACATACACAGTGCAGCACCCAGGTACTCAGTCAAATAACCCAAAACGTGGTAAATTTACCATGCATTTGCTTATGCTCCACATTCACATGTATTTCTGTCAGGAGCTCCTTCAGACCTCTGCTTCCTCACACCTTGTGCCCACCTTGCCTATGGAGCTTTTATCACCTCTGAGGAAGGTTTTCATTAACTCCTGGGCAGACCTGTAGACCATCAACCAGCCATAGGGCATTGCCTGGTCATTTCTGTGAAGTCCTATGACATGGAACAATACCAGAAGCTTCATCATTTCACAATGACAAACCTCCCGAATGCTGAAGGCTCAACTGCAGCCTGGTGACAGACCCAGAGGCAGCTGGTGACAGAGAGCTTCCCATGTCTCCTCCAGTGGGCCAGGTATAGGCAGTGGCTGCAGTGATGCAGCATGAGCTTCAGCCACTGGTCTGAACTGGCACAGTGAGCTCCCATGTGCATTACTAGGGGTGGGAGGGAGAGTGGAACAGAGCTGAGGTCCTTACTCTGCTCTACCTTGCTCTTTCTTTGCACACCCACATTTGACCTTAGCTCTCCCTTATATCCCCACATATAAGTCAGCAAGAGTTTACCCCATACATGAGGGTTTCCCCAAGAACAACCCGTCACTCCCAATCACTTTAAATATGCACTGCACTGAGGGCTGTCACTGCAGGAGACTAGAAATTCAAAAGCCTTCTGTTTTACTGTCTAATGTGCATAGTCAGTGAAACAGTACACAGGTATGTCAGGAAAATAATGTTTTTGCCTCACTTCTCTTTTTCTAGCATTTCATATCCTCCAAGTGTGGCTTTTGTTTATCTGCATTATCTTTTAGGAGCAGCATCCATTTCTCTGCCCCGTCTCCTGCTCCCTCCCATTGTGTGCACAGTGCCATAAGACCACATTATTAATGCATCAGAATTAAGAGTTGAGAAAGGTGACCTGTTTTTATTTTATTTTGGAAAAAAGTTTTTATTTTTCTAAACTTGAGCAATAAGTAGAGTTTACAGAGCTTAGGAATTATGTTATTCTATAATTCTCAATTGGCTAAGGATTTACTGAAGAAATAAGTTACCCTCAGCAAAATTTAAAAAAAGACCCATAATTCAACCACAGGGTACATTCAGACCTAAGGACACACTGACATCTTCAGTGGAAGTGCAATGTAATGTATTAATAACTCTCTGCAATGCAGTAGCTATTTAATCTGTATACAGTACTGCAGAGACACCTAACAAAAGGAACCAGCCATCACATGCTGCTGAGGTACTGCAACACAAATAGAGCATATGGATCCAATGCTCTATGTATAGGCCTTTTAAAAGCATTATTTTCCATCTCCTTGTGAATTTTGAAGGCTTACTTCTCTCCTCTTTTTTTTAAAAGATGGCCTGGTTCTATTCTATTCTAAATCAGAGCAAATGAAAATTCAGTGAAGGCATGTAGATATGACTGCGTATGGAAGCATAATACCCTAGATGATAATGTAATCAAAGCTTTTACACCCTTCTCTTCTCTGCCCATGCTGGCAGCATTCAGTGGAGTAAACAGTAAGCATTCAATATGATGCTGCTTGAATGTTTTGGTATTTTTACACTCAAACCTCAGTGCCATGACCTGAATGAAAATCCATATGGATGCTTCTTTCCACCCAGCACCACACAGGATCAGACCTTGCTGCTGGCACATCACTAACATTTTTCCATCCTACACTACATCACTGTAACAGTGCTTGGACGCCAGGTCTGGTTTCTAGTTCTTCTTGGACTCTCTCATAGCTAGCAATGTAAAGCCAGCTAAATAAACTGTAGAGAGGGATGCACAGTTCCAGTAGAAGGAAACACAGCATCCAGGAATCAGTCTTACAGTTACAGTGGAAAATGTAATTGTGTAACCACACAGAAGGCATCTTTGCACAATTCATCTCTTCCAGTTTAACAAGAAATCATAACTACAATATCTAGCACAAACAGATTAGTTCTTTTAAACTCATTTTAAGTCTGTTGTTCACTTCTGCCACTGAATTTTCTGTGGATTTCCAAACCTTCCCAGTGAAAATCTTGCCTGAAAAAATAACGCATTTTGTAAAAGCCAGTTTTCTGGAATAGCCGCTGACTTTGTTAGATGCCAAATAGAACTGAGTTTCAAATCTTTAAATAATTGATGTTTTTCTTTAAATCTGGCTAAATGATTTCTCCAATTTACATTTGAACTGGAGACACTTACTGGAACCTCCTCTGCAGCTCAGGAAGTTTAGCAACTACAATTTTGAAACAGAACTGAAATAGTAATGCCAGACTCATACTAACAGATGCTTGCATTTACAAAAAAAAAAATAAAAACTTTCTTCTGGGTTTCCTCTCTTGAATAAAAGTTGCAGAAAGCTGTATTCATGTTTACATCTTGGAGAGAAGAATCCTTAAATTCTACCCACGTTGGAACTAAGACATACTAATGATCTGGCTCCATCACAGACTGGCTCTGGCATTTCAAGTCATCAGTCATTTTCTCATGCTTATCCTGCTAAAAGGGAACATTAGGTCTTATATTTAAGGTGGCATTATAACAGTAAACTAACAGCTTTATCAAAATCCCAGTTCAATGGGAACAAATTCAGTGACAGTTAAAGGACTTGGGAGTTAATAAATAACTGACAGATTTTTGCAGGACACAATAATTAGTATTTTGAAATCTTACAGCACTTTACCTGAAAATAAGTAAAAAGAAACCAAGCAGGTGTTCGGGTTCAAAGAAATACAACATACCACAGCTCTTCTCACCACGTTGCTTCTGTAGCTAAGTATGGTATTTTAGATAGCCCAGGCCAAGATCAAGACTGCTAAATGGCAACAAAATAACTTGTCACAGCAGAAAAATCAAGGTGTCTTATTGCTACCACATACAGGAGATCTGTAAAAGCGCAGTCACCTCAAATATTCAGTTTTTATATTCTGCTGATGATCCTATCACGTCCTGACTGCTATTTACCTTGATTTGGTCCTCCCCTACTCCTCCTTTCCCTTTCTAGTCATTAAACTATCCTCAGTGAAAGCCACTCCAACAGAACCATGTTTGTGATGAAGAATTGTCTTCACAGTGCTTTCAGAGTTACTTTAAGGCCATTCTGGACTGCATGCAATATCTTCTACTATTTTTTATATGTTACTTCATTAAGGCAAACCATTGAGAACAACAAAATTCCTGTCTCAAACAAGCAATACTACCCTTAGAGCTTTTGTATGCAAGAAGCAAACAAGGAATTGAGATTATTTGAGATCACTGCAGTGTTGGTGTACAGAGCAGCATGGCCTCTGCACCCATGTACAGATGGTGTTACCGTCTGCATTACTTACCAACATATCAGTATTCAAGATTAACAGTGCCAAGAGTCGCACTTCAGAAGCTACAGGGCAAGAAGTAAACAGATTAGAGGCCTGGGTTTGCTTACAGTGAACATTTTGTGCATAATTCACAGCCAATGACTTACCGAGTCATCGGCCTTTCTCCGCACTTCCTTCTTATTAGAACAATAACATGTTTAATTCAAACCAGAAAGACAGTCATTTTATTTAAGTTATAGATATTGCAGCCCCCCTATGCCTTCTTTACCACCAGCTACAGAAAAATAATCCTGTGGACTTAAAAGTATTACAGTTCTCTAACATTCTTTTTCAGAAGTATTTTAATTGAATTTTACACACATATAATACCCTACAAAGAAAGTCAGTGAAAAGGGCTCTTCAAATGTCTATTGAGCATTTATTATGCAGTGTATTGTCAATCTGGAGGAAAAAAAAAAAAAACAACCCTGACAAATACAAACAAGAGAGGGGCATAAAAATGTTTTACAGCAAGACAGGAGAAATTTCAAACATTCATGAAAAGACATCAGGTAACAACTGTTTGCTACCATCCTTCTGCTTTCCTGACTTTTACAGTTAGTGCTATATGACTCCTCTTTTGCAGCCTTCAAACACTTTTACATTGGCCAGTTTTCAGACTGCTTGTTAACTACAATAAACAACATCTAAATCCATCCATGTGGCCCAAACAACTGTCGGTATGTAGTAAACAGCTCAGATGAGCTTTCTCAGTGTTTCGATCAGAGACAGGGAAAGCAGAAACTTAGACCCCTATTTAAATCCTGTTATTACAGCCAAAGGAGTTTTCTCAGATTTCTCCCTCACACTGTGTCTTTCTTCCAGATAGGGACATTCAATCCTACCATTTCTCTTGTCGTTTGGGTTTTCCACTTGCTTGTTTTCTGTGAGAAAGGAGTAGCAAATCCCTCCTTATTTGAATATTAGAGCTGGGATCCAAACAGAAGTCTCAAATCCAAAACATACAGCCCAGACTTGGAGAAACTTGGCCACAAAGGCCAACACTACAGTCTAAAATGGTGGGGTGGGGGCTGTGGAAGGGGCTGAGGAAGGGAGGAAGGGAGGGAGGATGTAGTAACTGTGGTCGAACTGCAGGGTTTTCCCAACAAGCTGTGCTGGAAAACAATTCTTTTTGTTGTTCCTGTTTCTAGAGAGAATATCAAAGGTTTCTGAACTGCATACCCTATACGCATAGGAATTTACAAGGTAATTTGGTGCATGGTTTAGCATTTAAGAGCCATTCTCATGAGTTACTCAGGGTCTTGGTTTATTTTCAAAAAACCTCACATAGTAAAGCATTTTTCTTTCAAAACCTGTGATCTAATTAAGAATGTTAAGCTGTAAATCCTCAGTGAACTATCTTCTGTTACGCCTGTGCTTTTCCTTAAATTCAAATGTTGCCTTCTAACTTCCCCCAGGGGAAGTTTTCCCTTAACATTCAACCATGAACCTCATCAAACAGAGGCGAGGTGAAAAAAACAACTTCTTCCCCTCTCTCTTGTCTTCTCCCATCCGGAGACTGCGGAGCTGTAAGATCCCTGCAGGGGACTCACCACCTACAAGGAGGGAGCTGGTCCAGCAGGAGGGCAGGGGGTGGAATGGCCGACTGCCCCCACGCTGCTTCCAGCCCTGTTACACACAGGCTGAAAATCAGCTCCCCTCAGTCTGTCTTAACATCCCAGGAGCTCCGAGACTTTTCAGGGCCGAACAATGCTGCGCATTCACTATTGAGCTCCGAGGCGCAGAGACACGCTGAGAGGCCACTACACTGGTATTATTCCACTACGTTCAGGCTGTTACTGCAGCTATTAGCTGGTGTGCTCACTTTTCAAATCCCCATCTCTTTGGAAACCTGGACTACCATATTACTTTGCTACAAAGAGGCACAGGTTAAAAGAAGTTTAGCTGGGCATTTTCCTACTTTCTCCCTTTGGCATCACCTATAATGTATTACTCACATAAGCAGAATTTCAGTAAGAAGCATCTCACTTGTACAGTTATTTAGAAATCCTGTAGCTATTGAAATATTCTATTAACAAAGATTCTGGCAAAATATTTGTGATGTTTGTGTAATTTAAATCAGTAACCAAATGCAAACTTGATCAGCCATAACTGTTTAGTAAGACACTTGAAGTGAATCAGGGTTTGCAAATGATTTCATTAACTTTATTCAGGAAAACAGAAGGATGGTGGTTGGCCACCATATAATCAATTTCTATATACAGTTATGGATGAAATCAGTTATACTTATTTCTGCATCAAAAAGCATTTATCTTCCAATACAAGAAACCATAAGAATGGCTATATTCTTCCCTAGGATAAGTAGCGTGAGGAGAGGTCCCTTTTGCAATTGATCTGCATCACTTACTAGAGCACCAAAAGATATACAATTTCCACTCCAACAATCTTTCTTTGAATATATATATTCACTATAACCTACAACTTAAGGACTTGAAACATTAAATCTTTAAACTCTGCACAGACCCTGCCAATAATAAATTAATTGCAAAATATTTTGAAGGTTAGAAAAACAATCTGGGAGAAACATTCCACTCCCAATGAAATTAGAGTGAAGTTCTTTGAAAAGAATGACAAAGGCATCTGGTGCTGAAGGCCTGAACACAGTAAAGCAAGAATAGCCAAACCGACTGCTACCTTTTGCATGGCAATTGCTATAGTTGACCTCAACTCAGAAACGCAACATCAAAATCTGAAAGAGCTCCATGGCTAAACAGTGACGTTCATGTGTACACTGATGGACAGAAGAGAAGCTGCCAATGCATCACCACAGGTAAGAGATCTTCAAGGGCAAAATTGCCAGATACAGTAGAGTCAGAGCTACAAGGATAACACCATCTCTCAACAAGCACAGCACAGATCCCCTGGAATGATCAAGATGGGGCTTCAATATCAGTATTTGCCTTTCAAGGTACAACAATATAAAGCCATTTTTAGGACAATGAACAGCATTGACAAAAATTGTGTTTCTAGAAGTAAGACATCTAGCTTACTAAAAGATTGCACAAACACTAAACTAGTTAAATCACTACATTTAACATACGCTGATTTTCTTATTGTTGTGTTTTATTCGTAACTTATTTATGCCTAAAGGAGAAAGGATTTCCTGTGTTAGAAGAATATTCAAGAGAAAGTCCTGATACTGTGGTTAATTTGTTTTTAATACATTTGCATCTGCCAGTTACTCTGTCTTGGAAGAATACTGCATGGGAAGGGATGTGGGAGGATGGAAGCATAGGAGAGCTATAATGGAAGTCCTACCCACTCAGTATTATTAACCAGTCACTACTGCCAATTTATGGGATTTTGAGTTGTGGTCTTCCATTTTATCGATTTTCTTAGGAGTCACATGCTAACATTGACATACAGGGATGGGAACAAAACAAATATTATAGGGATTTGCCAGATTTCTTACTGGAGGGACCATGAGGGATTTTTTTTATCAGGTTCCATATGCCCTGAAAAGGATAGTTCAAACTCCAGGTTTCACTATGCCAGCACTCACTCTAACATCCAAAGGTGGCAAGAAGCATATTTAAGATAAAAGACCTGATAATCACTATCAGCAAACAGGAAAACAATAATGGAATATGCACTGAGTGTGTTACACCGGAGCCCACCATTTTCCCCCTGTATTGACATTCTTATCTTTTAAGTTTACTTTTCACTTTTCAAACTAACATAGTTGGTTTAGGAACGTATTGCCGATACTGGTGGTTCTGCTTTGAGCCTGTAATATTAACCTGCACATAGTGATGTAACTAGGAATCCCTCCTTAGCACTCCCATTTGCCCCCTCCATTTATCCCTTTTGTTACAGAGATGAATGTGCATGGCAAGTGACAGCTTATACTAGTAGTTTAAATAAAGGTAATTCACTAGGCAACTCCACGTTCTCATACAAAACAGACTCATTTTAAGAAAAAAAAAAAAAAAAATCTTCAGGCTTGCCAAAGGAGAACAGAAGGGATACGAATGAAGCACATTGGGGTTTTCAGATTTCCAAACTGCTTACCAGGGACTTTTCCCATATGAGTTTTAAGGAAACATTTAAATCAGAAACTAGAAAAGTCATCCTACTAATAAAAAACAAACCAACCAAACAAACAAACAATCATACTTCTCATTGCTAACTAGGTATCAGTAGTCCAAGAGAATCTTTTACCCACTTAAAAGACAAGCTGTTCTTTGTCACTGAGATGTGCCACATCAATCACATGCTAGGCCACCTAAAATGTTCAGTTGATATCCCATTACTGTTTACATCTAAAGCTTTAAAATTAAATAAAGAGCTTCTGAAAAAGGCATTCTATTCTAACCTGCCATAAAAGTTAAATGCCTCTGGCACATTTTCTTTATGTGTGTAAGTCCTGAGCCTTAATATGAATGATTTATCCTCTCCCATCCTCAGAACAAGAGAGCTGATGCAAGAGGAGTGTAAAGCCTTACACTGCAGCTGATACTCTGAGGTGCATCTCATGAGTTTGGTTAGATGAAAAACAACCCACAGTGATGAAAAAAAATTTCAGTTGAGCTTCTCTGGATTATCTGACGTCACAACTTACTCATGCTCTTGACTAGAAAACTGATATTGATCGATGGCAGCCATATAGCCCATCAGAAATTCCCACTTGAAATGGAAGGCATTTAGTACAGTTTTAAGAAATAGGAATAAAGCATCACAGTGAAGGCAGAGACTACACATAACAAAACTATAGCACTGCAGTTAGTCTGGTAACTTTGACACACCTCTCACGTAGAGGTCTATGTCACAGCAAAGAAATTAGGCCCCCGTTTTCAGAACAGCCCTTCGCTGAGGGTTTCCAGATATGATGTCCCCTGTCAATGCTGAGCACTCAGGGCTTGAGGCAAGGGCAAGCTGAAGGAGTACAGTAACTTAAGAAAACAGGTCCTGGAGCTAGATATTTACCTCGTGAAAACACTCATAACTCGTGGACTTTAACAGGTGACAAAAAAAATTAAATGGCTGCTCAGTGCAGGGTGTCATTTCCATTTGCGACAGGTCTTAATTTGCTGCATTAAGAACAGCACTAGGTGTAAGCCTTGCTAGGCCAAAGCCTACAGAGGCCATGGTCAACTTCACTATCACAAAAGAAAGCTCTGCCATATGAGATTAGCTTCCTTCCTTATGCTGTTGGAACAAGTCTGTCTACTTGACATGCCAAACGCATTTAGATGGACAGCTGTTCTCAGCCTTCTGATTCAAGCGGTCACCCTATCACTGCAGCACAGGGGCAATGCTGCAGCTTCTGCCTGTGCTCCCGAGCGGGGGCATGGCCGGCTCTCCTCCAGCACAGCCCTCGGCTCCTTAAGGAGAAAAACAAAACAGAACAAAACAAAACAAACAACCAAAAACCAAAACAAAATACCAAACTTTCAACTTTATGTATGTATTTCTGTATATACTTACACATCTATTAACACCACAGCCTGTTGCCAGGTAATACAACTTACTTTCACGAATAACGGAAAGGGACAAAAACTTGACCTGTTGACACAACACACTAATACAAACCTCCACTTCTACTGGGAAAATATGGACAAGGTTAAGTCATTTTGCTATGATGTTATCCTTTCCAAGTGTGAGAAAAATAGAATTGGTGTAAAGTTGCTGAAGCCTAAAGTTTTGACGGGTATAATACTCCAGGAGTCAGAAGACAGAAAAAAACTAGTTCTTTCTTCAGCACCTACATGCACCAGTGACTTGGGACTCTCCTGAGCCTGGTGTCAGAGACAGCATGCCACTAGAAAACAGCATGCAGATCCAGTAAACCAATTCCTCTCTCAATGCTTGAAACTCCTGTACTTTCCTACTTACTACAATACTCAGGGCTTCTTAGGATCTTCACACAGAGGTCAGTGGTTGTGACTTTTCAGACTCACCTCACTTGCTGCCATGAACAGAAGGGTAGTCTCAACTTGGCTGAGCATGCTTTAGAAGGGAAGACCCAGCAGTTTAACTAATTGCAAGCCAATCTTACAGTTGTATGTCCAGGATACGTGAATAAAACTCGTTTAAAAAAAAAAATCACTTTTTATAACAGCACATCAAAATTCAACAGGCAATCAACTGAAGTAAGAGGAGCGGTCTTCTCTTTTGGTTTTGTGTGTCTGTGAGTGGGTGCAAAAATCATTTGTGTAAGCATACTTCCCCCCTGTTGCATTAGGCTCAGTTTACACTCTGATCATAACAAAAGATGTTTCCTTCTGTAGTTGTTACTCTATACTTCGATCTTCCATCAAAAACAGCAAGGCTTGTAAAAACACACGTGTCAAAAGGTTAAGAAATGAACAAATAGATTTTCTCCAGCTGTAGAAAAGTAGCTGACAAACTCAATGCTCTGGATCACAGGAGAGAGGCGTTACTAAACCAAATGCCTGGTATTGATTTAAAGTGGAAATAAAGGAGTGGATTAAATTAATCCAGCAAAAAAGTAAGCAACTACATGAAGGAATACTTTCAATTTGAGAAAACTGGATGATCTCTCTCTAAGTAGGAAGAAAAGCATCTTAACCGATACATGATTTAGTATAAACATTATGAATACAAAACAAAATCCATTATTATAAATACCCAGTTTAAGTAAGCATTATTGAAATAGTAAATAGAGTATATTAGAAATAATCATGTACCAGAATGAAGGTTGTTCAGTGTTCAGCAGGGACTACAAATATTTTATAAACCTGACATACTCCTTTATTACAGAGGTTGTATCAAATTTGTAATGCTCCTAAATATTTGATACTTTGCTTTCAACATTTGGCTTTTATGAAGGATGCAAAATGATCTGGTTTTTTGTTTTTTGTTTTTTTTCTTGCGTCCTTTAAACCCAAACAAGACTTACAAGGAAAGTTACCTTCTTTGGCAGGGTGGAGAAAAGGATTTCCTAAGGCCTTTCTTTTCTCCTCTTTCCTCCCCACCCTCCAGTAAATGAAATTAAAGGTCAGCAAGTATTCAGTGCAGTGGAAAACCCCAGGTTACAAAAATAAATGAATTAGAAAAGCTGTCCAAGATCATAATAACTAGCCATGTACTCTCTAGGTCATTCTCAAAACCCAGACATGGTTGTGGAAATACAGTATGTTTCCTGACATTGCCAGCAAACGTGATTACAGTATATTTATACGCATTGTGAATAAACACATCAAACCCAGGCAAAACATATCTCCCCAAATATTTGCTCTTGTCATTCAAGAGATTAATCCCTGAAGGAAACAATCATATAATGCATTTTCCATCTGCTGTTTTTCTCCCTCTAAAGGTACAGGAAAAAGATACCTTTTAAAAGAACCTAATTTATTTTTTGAAATATCCTGCAAATATTTTCTTAATCCTTTTGATAGGCTGTAATGAAATAGTTATCTGTTTTATATGCTAGTCAAAATCCTTGCAAGAGGATTAACTCCTAATATGAGGATATCACAGACAGTGTGCCAAATAGATTTAGGTCCTTAATTTTCAAACCAGTTTAGTCTCAGGCTACTGTTTCAGAGTCACTTTAAGTCCCTGTTAAGCCCACCTGTGGGCTTGCCTCTCTCCTCTGGCTCTGGATCACAGACTCCCAAGCCCCATTCATGCTGACAACAGGAGTAGTGGTCCCATGGCCACCCAGCTCTGTTGTCACCTCCAACAGGCTCCTGCTCAAATGGAGCAGCTACAAGGCTGTTCATGCCAGAGGGAGGGAGCAGCAGGAGTACCTGGCCCTGGGGCTACAGGGAGAAGAGGGTTGTCTCCTCTGTCACTGCACCAAAGTGTTTGGAAACCTCAGGGAGAACAAAGGCACCTGCACTCTGGAGCTGTACAGACCACCAGGCACAGTTGTCCCCAAGCCTGGACACCTGTTTTTTTTTGCAGGTTCAACTAGAATATGTGCCTGTTCCCTTACCTATGAAAGGACTTTAGGGAGGTGTTGTGGGTTATTAAAAAGCATAAGAAAAGAACTTGACGACAGACAGACTGACAGACCATATCCTCTTTTTATCCTCATTTAAACAGAGGCTTAGCTCCAGGCATGCAGTTTCATTGATTTAGCTAGTATCATGAAATCTAACACCACACACATGCATGTGTGTGTGTGTGTGTAGGTGCACACACAACACTTTAGTTCCTGGATAGACATAACTTCTATCAGCCATTTCAAACAAAACCGAGTTGCAGTAAACATCAGTGGCTTCAGAGGTTCAGTTTGGAGTTTATCTCCTCTTAGAGCTAGTTCCTTTGGGCAGTGCTAAAAGCATCCTCTCTTCTCTTCCCACTTTCTCCCACAACAAGAACTATAGCTTCACTTCAATCCAACTTCTGTGGAGCACTTACATGGAGGCCAGGACATGCAAAGGACTTATTTTGAACCATAGTAAAGTGCTGAACCTGGTTTTCCCTGAAAGCCAGCAAGTTAAAGGGAGAATTGCTTCTGCAAAGGTTTTAGTAAAATTAATCAATAACTTTTTTTTTTTCTGTAGCTAACAATTTTTAAAGACAGCAAATCTTCAAATCCCAAAAGGAAACTAGAGTGGCATTTGAGAGCATGATCTGCTTGATCTTTTACTAAACAAGACAACTATTTAGGCTTTCACATTCCCCTGTTCAACACATTTCCACAAATCAATCACATGAGATAAAACAACATCAAGAGTGACAGAAATAAGGTATTACACTGACACACACACATATGCTTTGCACTTCTATTGCTTCTGTAAAAATTCAGCATAAAGCACATCTGAAACACTCAGACTCTGCAGTTCCTCTCTCTATTTTCCTCTTTTTTTACCCCCATCTCAAAGAGAAATGGCAAATGAAATACCCAGGAATAACATATTTGGTGTCATAACATAGCTTTTCATTCTGAAACAGCTATGTCAACTCTCACAAGATGCAAGTATGATGATGATGAAAAACAGTCCCATGGCAGTTAATACTTGCCATTCAGGTTGTGAATTAATGACATCTGGGTACATCACTGAGATGACAGAACACACACATACTAAGATGATGAAGCTGCAATGGTCAAAGGGACTGGTCAGACCAGCTATGCCAGACTCAATGACCCATTCAGGAAAAGTCCTCCTGAGAAAATCTGTGGCATGAAAATGTAGGGTATCAGTATTTGTCACTTTTCTTGTTACTTCATTCTTGCAAATCAAAGTTACCTTAGAAACTAAATGAAGTATCACAGTATATTTCCTATTTTACATTACCCAACAGTCATTAAGTGCTTACTGTATTACATTATATAGCTGGCCCATGCTAAAAATGACAAAACAAAAAAAATGCCACATATACTTCTAGAGAATAGCATTACCAGTTTGGTGGTTTGGGGTTTTGTTTGTTTGTTTGGGTTTTTTGTTGATTTGGTTTTTGTTGTTTGGTAAAAACTTCTAGAGGAAGCAGGCAAAAGTGAGAAAGACAGAAAAGTCAAAACAAAAGTAAAGGCTTACCCCAAAACCTCGTCCTACAACAAATGCAGATTCATTTGCACTGAAGGCAAAACTTTATATACACTATACTTCCCATTTAGACCAACTAATTACAGATAATTAACTACTTCTGTTTTCAAACACTGTAGAAATGTTACTGTCCAGAAACCCACCTGCAGATTAAGTCCCCGCCAGCTGCTCTGTGATGACTTCTGCACTCATGAATCCCTGTAACCGGCTACTCTCTTGGAGACATTCAGCACAGAATCAACGAGTGGCTAAGAGCCATCCTCTCCTTCCAATTTTAAAACTGCAGTTTTGATACCACAGCTGGACTCCTGCCATCACTGCAGGCCTCAAAGAGGAATACAGCTTTAAAAAAAAAAAAAAAAGGCATATTTCAGGAAAATTCTTCTTCCCCATGTGCCGCTCTGCAGCATCTTCAGCCTCCTCGGGGAGAGCATTTATCCCAATGCCAGTTTTGCATTCCAGCTCCAGAAAGCTGCAGAAATACCAAGCAGTGTCTTTTAATTATTTAAGTTTGGGAATCTTCCAGAACTGCTTTCCATAAGATGTCTGGGAAATGCTGTTTGGCAAATTATTTGCACTATAGCTGGGACTCAAACTCCTTGTACAGACTACATAAAGGACTGAAGGAAAAACTTTCTTAAAATAGTAACAATCTCCTCACCACACACACAGCGCATCACTACCCTGCACTGACCTAATCTGGCAAGTGAAATAGGAAGAAAATTTATATTCTCTGCCAACAACAGAGGAAATTAATTAGTTGGATATTAACTAAACTATAGGAATTTAAGAACAACAAAAACCACTCTCAACCTTCTTAAATGCACATATTTCCATATACAGCATCTCCTTCTTTATTCTCTCTTCTAGACACATGGTTGAGTTACTGAAGTTACCAAATAGCACCAAAGCCACAGAGGACAAAGACATGGACATCTCTTTAGTAAAAACAGAGTAAAATGCACCAGCCTAACTTCTTTCCTCAAGGGATATATGAGTACTGTATTTTCTTTTTCACAAACACAGTTATGGAGGGAGAGAGGGTTGTTTTCTATTTTTGGGGGTTGTGTTTTTTTTTTAGTTACTATTATTTTTAAAGTACTATTTTTCCTGTTCCAAAACCAAAAGCTTGCAAATCTTTAGAAAGAGCAGAAATGAGAAGAAAACAGTACTGCCGTGCAGCTCCATAAGCAAGAAAGAGTCTCTTCTATTTTGAACAAAAGCATCCTTTTAAACAGAAGCAATACTTAAATACGAGCCTCAAAATGGAGAAAAGAGCAAATTCTGTAACAAATGCAAGCTCTAAATTAACTGAAGAAATGCCAATGGTAGATAGCACTCCTTGCTAGCAAAGACAAACTCGGGTTTATTGCAACAGTTCAGCTGCACATTAATAATGTCAGTGGATAGGCGAAGGGTAGAGTGCCACGCATAATGAGGAACCAGCCACTGGCGCTTGCTGAACACACGGTAATAATAAACACTGACCTTTCCATTAAATAGAGTTGAAATGTTAAGGAATACAGCAGTTTAGGTCCCAGAAGCATAAATTAGCTATGCAATGGGCAGGGTGCACCAGCCGTGCAATTACCACATTCTAAAACACCTGGTATTGCTCACTATCAATGGCTGTGCTCACTTTGGCTTATGTTATCGGTAGTACAATGCGTACCTGAGTTAAGTGTTCATAAAGAGTCAAAATATTACTTGAAATTATCTTAGCATTAAGAGATAAGTTCTAGCTGTATTGGAGGGCAATACATATACCATCTAAGCACTAAGCTGAATTACAATTACAGTTTATTGCTCCATCGATGTTTGTCAAGCAGTGGCTGTGTCGTTCTACGCATGCCAAACAGTAAATTCAGATGAAAGGTCCTGGAAAATACACTAAATTAACTTCAGCAGTTATGAACATCACCAGCTACACACTTCCCCGCATTTATTAAAATACAGCCCACAAACCTAAGCAAAACACTTCATGGGTGGGGGCCCTGTTCTTCATTGATGCTTCAAGGAAACTACCTGTCCCTCCTTTCATGGGTTCTGACCAAAGTTTGCAACAAGGAAGCTGCAAATGGCAAAAGACTAATTAATGCAGGTTTTTCATTAACCCTTTTTAAACTTCAGAGCTGTATGAATTAAAGATAAATGAAGTTTACTCCCTAGAAATCATACTAAGGTATGAAGTGAGTCAGGGCCCTCAGAGAGATAATGGCAATCATGTCTTCAGAGATGCTTTACAAAACTCAATTTCAAATAGAAAAAAATGTGAAATCCTGAGGTTTAATTAGTCCTGGCAGGTCTGAACCACTGGGAATTTTTCCATAATTTCAATCTTCAAAGTAATTATTGAAGGTTTTAAGGTTGGATGGCAGGGAAAGGAGATGGGATAGCAAAGGGGAAGGAGCAAAGGAGTCAGCCTGTTTCTCACCGCCAGCACAGCAATTTTAAACTTCTCAGTTCCTCACTTAACTTTGATCAAAAAAGGAAAATAAACTTGACCCAGTGATAACACTCAAAGCCTCTGTACAAACAAACAGAAAACTAATTTAATAATTTTCCAGCTCCCTCCCTCAGGCACCACTAAGCAAATGAGTTACACTCACAAGTAAATTCAGGGTTTGTGTTTTCAGCTCCTTTTTGAACGACCAGGAACAGATTGGTTCCTTTCATTACTGTAATCTGCATCCAAGAATTTGGAGATTTTATATCACACTTGGTAAAAAATGACATATTTCATGCACATTTCTATTATACCTGAAGAATTTGGAGGAAGGAGGGTTTGTATTTCAGCTACGTATATCAAAAAGGAAACAACCTCTGTCACGTAATACCTGACCCACTTCCAAGTTTCACCTATTTTTTAATAGCCTTGGATCTGGTCACCACGTTCAAATATTGATAATTGCCCCAATTCAGCAAACAGCAGTGCGCACTTTTATCTTTATCACACACGCCTAACTTTGTTCTTTTGAGCAAAGAATGAAGGTCAGAGCAATCTCACTTTCCTTCTTAAGCAGAGTTACTCACTTAAATATTAAACATACCCTATATGAGTTTACTTAGAAGTTATATGTCCATTAACTCACTAGCAACACTTCTACTGTGTTTTTTTAGTTGCTGTTTTTGTTTGGATTTTGTGTGGTTTTTGTTTGTTTCTTTGTTCTCTTTTTCTTTTAATTAAAAGCTCTTCCATTGCAATCACACAGCTCGTCTAGACTATGACTATATCACAGCTCTACTGTGGACTGAATTATCAGACACAGAAATTTTAGTTGCTTTTTTAAGTATGCATTTTTACAGAGTAACGTTACAGAGCAATAATACAAAATGGATTCCCCAAAATAAATGGAAAGGCCAGAGACCAATATATTAAAGGCAGCACTTACAGACATACTAAGGAAGACAGATATGCTCACACAACAACCTTCGTTATTGATTTCTGTGCTTGCATTTACAGGCCCAAATATAGCAGCAGGCAGGCTACCAGCTCTCTTTACATTGCTCAGCTTATAGGAAGAGCAGCCACCGGACCACCAAGTCCCCATCATCATTGTTAAACTATATTTAATGCTAATTTAAGCATGTACTATCGATATAGTCTAGATATAGAATATAAACATACGATCTAGATTCATACTATCAAGGCAGCAAAGAATAAAAGGCTTTTTATGAAAACTAGAATCAAATGCTAAACAAGGCTTTGCATTTTTACTTTACCAGCTATTTTGGTTAGGAGCACTTCATGAGCTATTCTTAATACAGATCTAGCAAATATAAATATATGAAAAATATATGTGGTATGTGGACTGTAAGTACAGTCAGTATTACATTATATGAGGCTAACGCACAGAGAAGCTTGCCAATTTTGTAAAAAAAAAAAATAGACAAGTCCTGAATTTTAAGCCATTTAGAACATTTTTGGTTTTCTTTGAGTTAAGCATGTATCTATCACTGTTTGCCTTATACAACCTAGAGGTGGAAACAAATAGAAACTGCAGTAGATATAGCCTTATAAACAATGTCTTTGTAATTTTAGATTAGGGGCTAGTTCAGACTAATGACAGTCACATAAAATAAAACCTATTCCCTGACTTCCTCATAGCTTTACTCTGCCAAAAGCAATTAAGAGTACTGCACCTTTGGGGAGTGATGAGGAAGGGAAGGAATGCTTGATGAGGTTATGACTGATAAAAACCAAAGATCTCCAACTCCATTCCACAAGAGACTGGATACTGAAAACTACTGCACTTACAATTTTCCCCTGCAATTGGTTTGTTCTTCTTAAGTCCTACAGCAGGATCAGCCTTACACTCAGATCTGAGGATTGATGCATTCTAAAAAAAAGAAAAGTTGATCTCTCAAAATCCAAGCGAGTCTTTTGGTTGAGTTCCCCCTTTGATCTAAACAAGTCAACCCTGAGTTCTGAGTTACATGCCTCTGAGCAGGCATATTCTGTATTACTGTTACATGTTAAAGTCACAGCAGAAATAATATATTCATGAGCACTTGCTTTTATTGGGCCTAAAGCAGCATTTTTCTTTCACTCCTCTGCCAGCTGGAGCTTGGGTGATCACTTTCAGTTAAAACATCTGTGGCCATGACCGCAGCACCTGCCTGAGGGTTCATTCCCAGCAGCCCCGCTAAAGCTCAAAAAAGTATTCAAATATGGACATACATAATCCATCCTTCAGACCCTGAATGCAAGAAGTATGGAAAAAAAAAAAACCAACCACCAAACAAACAAACAAAAACAAAACAAAAACCACAAAAAAACCCAACCAACCGACAACAACAACAAAAAGCAAAAACAAACAGAGGCAATTATCCTCTGTTGCACAAGGGAGATACAACATCTGAGTTCAGCCCAGTTTTCTCCATTACATGCTAACAGCAATATTGCTGCTGCTGCTCCAGTATCTTGGGAGAGAAAAACAAAAACATACAAAATAAGAATTTATTTTCTTCTTATAGAGGCAAGGCATACACCATGATCTAATTTGAAATTACAAACTACCTGGTTCTTGGGGTGAAAAAGAAAGAACAGGAAGGCAGCTTTCTCAGAGGTGATGCCTACAAGTCTCTTACCACAGAGGTAAAATTCTGATTTCTGACTGATTCAGCTTCCCATTACTACTAACTTTAAAAGTGTCAGACTGGACATTTTCTCTCAATATGGGAGAAAAGAAAGCAGAAACTTCTGCTGTACTCCTTTTTCTCCTCCTGTGACAGGATACTCTCAATTAACCAGTTGTCAGTGCAATCATATACTATTCTAAAACCAGAAACCTGAGAAACAGAATACAATGGTTTTACAGATTTTCTTTTTCAGCCACCTCTATCAGAATTCTCTAGGATTACCTTTAATCCTGTAATCAAAAAGACAATTTCACAATGGGGCTAAGAATTTACCAAAACCAAACTAAAAAGATACCTTTTTATGCTAAGGGAGTAAAGTTGAGTTAGTTCAATCGTTGTAACATGGAAATAGGCTACTGTTTTGTTCCCGCTAAACTGGAGAATACACTGTGATCTCAGCTTGCTTTAGAGGTAAAAATCTACCTGCTCACTAGGATTTCACATTGAGATTGCTATCGCAAATTAGCTATTGTGGTTTAACAATTCCCTTCTTTTGAGCACTGAAAACATAGCCTTGGACATTTGTTTAACAAATTCAGTCCTCCCATGCATAAACACAAGAAAAGATTCCTTTGTGAAATGGTACAACAAAAGGTAACAAACCATATCACAGGAATAAGCACTCTGCTGATACTCTTTCTGAGGTCAGTCACAGGCATCCAACCTGCCACCAGTGAGAAGAAACCTATATTCATGTGTATTATTAATTTGCTTGCCTGCAACCTCATTGTTTACCTGACAGTCTGTTCACTTCCCATTCATACAGGGAGAGGTTACAAAGAGGCATTTCAAGGCAAATTCCAAAGCTCAACATAAATAAAGGATTAGTTGGTGGATACTACTTTCAAGATAAGAAGATATATACCAGCAGTAAAGGCACCTGAGCTAATTAAGCCCTTGTAACCACAGAATATTTACTCTGTACAAAAATTGGCTTCAAATGTTTTCAATGCAACTGCTAGCTACAGAACAGCCAACAAAAGTACTACCTGTTTGCACAAAGTAAAATGAGAATGGAATGACAAAAAACCTCATACGGGTTTGAAACTCAAACTTGTTTGATTTTAGCATTAAGCTACCCAGTTATGAATGAGGGATGAAACAATGGTAGCCAGATAGAACATGCTCAAGTAAGCAAAAAAACCTTTTAAACAAGATTATACCAACCACTGAGCAAATATTGTTAAAAAAATAAAAAAAGAAAATTCGCCAAGAACACACCTTAAAATCAGAGCTCCTATTTGCTCTGTTTCAGACAGAACAGAGATTTGGAGAGCACAGATAATAATCACAAGTTTTACTTAATTATCATTGTACAAAGAATAAGCTAGTCTGGGCACCACATTCTAAATACAACCAAATGATTATACCAAATCATTGGTAAATAAATCCCAGGACTCTGAAAAGTAGCACTAACTCATGGAAAGCCCTCACATTTGGGGTGTATTTTGCAGATAAATCCATTTCTCTACTTCATTTCCCAATCCTTAAGGTAAGGGCAGGGTCTCCTTTCTTCCACCCTTTATAGACACAGCTTCAGAGAAAACTCCCAGAACTTTTTATTTTCTTCCTCCTCCTTGGTGTGTATTTGCACATTGATTTCTCCAAACTGGGACAGTTTAATCTGTCAGTAAGATGACACTTGCCTTTCTCCCGATCTTGATACCTTAGAAAAAAAACCCCAAAATTCAGTATGTTTCGTGCTTTCTGGTTTGGATTGTAATCTGCAGCACAGCAGATCCTCCTGAATTCTAGTATCATGATGCTACTTCCCTTTAATTCAAGTAGATAAGATGTGTGAGGTGTTGAGAGCTGTACTATTCAACTGTCATTATAAAAATGCTTTAAGACTATATTTGCATATGACGACTATCTTTTGTAAATCCATAATCAAAGAGTAACTATCACTATAATTTAACCTCTCAACATTTTGACAAATTCTCTGTATGTCACTCGTGTTAGCGTGGGTGAAACTTCACCTGAAAAAGACCCGGCTACCAAGCCTCAGTTCTCCCAGTCAGAACTTACTTCATTCCAGCTGCAAAAAAAACCCACCTCCTGTATCAACACTAGTAGTAGGTCTTACAGAGCCTTACAACAGTGGATAGTTACTACTTTGCAAAGATATGATTGGCAGCAGCTTCTTTTTTGCCTCAGGATAAGATCTGGGACAATCAGAACAGAGAAGGGCGGTGGGCAGAGTGAATCATTAAGTACTAACCATGGAGGAAAAAAAGTAAAGAGGAAATTCCCCTGAGATGACAGGTTAAAATTCTTCCCTATGGGTTGCCCAGAATACAGTCAAGTTCCTATCTGGTTCCTCGGGCGACTCATGGATGTGTTTAAGTATTACAGGCAAGGAAATAAACAGACCCAGATTTCAAAGCCTCGTCCCAGAGCCAAGGAAAACCTCACTTTCCCTCTGCAAGCTGTGCCTGTTGCTCTGTGTAAAGCTATCATTTACATCCTTTCCCGAACGGGCATTAAAAGTATCATATTGCCCTGACTGGAAGAGAAACAGCCCCTCGTTTACTTCAGAGGCAAAGTATGTTTTTATTGCTTGAGTCCATAAGCTCCATTATTTCATTAGCACAGAGTTAACACCACTGAGGAGGGAAAACAAGCTACAGTCACTTCTTCACCATAAAGTAGAACTTACTAAGTGCTGAATTTTGAATACAACCTTCACATTGCACAAAGTTGGGCAAGTCCACTGCACAAAGTGTGATTTGCCCTGCAAAATATTTACAACCAACATGCATGATTAGCAGCAAAGCTCCATGGTAAGTTGGCTCAGGGATGGCTAAACAGTTCAGATCAAAAAACAAACAAACCAAAAAAAAATTACTTTCCTGCTTGTCTTGCTCCTGGAACATCCTGGTTTGCATGCTGGGTGAGAGCAAGCAGAGGCAGGTGAATACATAACCAGAGAGGATGGGACTGTTCCTTCCTATGGTACTAGTGAAAATCTGCTTAGCTGTATCTTGATATCATAGCTCTTCTCCTACAAGGTGGGAATTGTAACAAAAACACTTAGCCACGAGTCTGCCAACCTCTCTAGCTCTATGAATTGTTAACTCATTTAAAGTTTCTTAAATGCCTTGTTCTGAGAACTTTGTAATATTGAGTCCAAATATGCTTCTCTCTGTTGCTGTAAGCCCTTTAAAATTCTGTTTTTCTCTATGCTAATACTAGAATCACTGTTATTAGCAGCATAACTTACATAACTTACTTTCTTTTGTTTTTTAAGCAGAGAAATGGCATCTATAGTACACAGAAGTTTTCTGGACATTCCATTCCCACATTTCATTTCAATACAAAGTGTTGCTGTAATGTCTTCACATGAAGATCTGAAAGTATTTTAAAATACCCTGAATAAACTTCAGAAGAATGTTCTATAGTACCAGTCACAATTATACTGTCATACAAGGACACAGCACAGTAACATTACGTGATGTGCCAAGAAGGAGGTAACATTCACGTGCCCAAACCAGCACGGAGCCTCCTGAGTGCCAGGGCTGTGACTCAGCACCAGCTCAGGTGTCCCCTTGCCTGTGACGGTACCTCTGCAAAATCCAGTTGTGCCACTGGAGCTTGTTACTGAATACAGGAAGAGGGAACACAGTATGTTTTAATACAAGCACAATGGATGATTTTAAGCAGGCCCCAGTCTTCAGCAGATGCACACAGCAAAACCTTCCTTGCTCCACACAAAGCACCTTAAGATTCCTTTACATAGCCTTTGAAAATCACCTAAATAAGACCGGAAATGAAACAGGGTCTATATACACATATGGAGATGACCACTTTCAACTGGCTTACCAATTGCTTCACCATCCCATGGCTAATTACAACAAAAGGCTGTTTCCAGTGATTCATTCGAAGGTTAGGCATTGGGTAAGGAGGCAATAAGTTCAGAAACTCTGTCCACAGGGACCTGGGCTGACTGTAGGCCAAGAAAGTGTGACCCAAAATAGAAAACATACAGATTTGTGTGTGTCTATTTGCTTCAGCACACAGTTTCTTCAGGTTTTTCCTTTTTCTTCTGTAATTTTCAAAGGTGGTGGTCCACTAATCAGCCTAAATTACTCAGCTTCCAGTGCAACACATTAGTCCTTTGAATGGGACACATTTTAAGCAGAAAATTAGATTAAATGAAATGTCCTTAGAACTTTTAACCAAAACCCGTTTGTCCATTTATTTACCACAGTAGTAAATTAAGCCAGCAAATCACTGTCTATTTCAACATTTATTGCATCAGACTGTTTAACACTATACAGTTTTCAGTATCCAATATAGATAAAAAGGAATCTTGGCATTTTAGCAAGAATAACTTCTTGGGAGAATCTAAAGAGATTACAAGGGAACTTTCAGAAACAGAAGTCAAAATCAGGACTGAGCCAACAAGCAAATTTTTAATGAGTCATTATTTTGATCACTAAGACATATGCACAAGGTTAAAAGACATAATATGCAAAACCACACAAGTACTTTGAAGAAGCTGATAATAGTAGGGGTGTGCGTATATATATACACACACACATATATATACATACATATAACCAAGGAATTATTCAACATTACAGAAGCGGTGGTGGGGTGTGTGTTTCTAAAAACAGAGTTCTCTTGTACAACTTTCAGGAATTCCTTCAGTGATGGCACCTAAGCCTAACATTCAAAATCCCACTTGCTTTAGACAAAGCCATTTCACTTCTGAATGAGCTTCATAAGGTTCTCCTGCTAGGAATAATAATGACTAAACAAACAAACAAAACACATTCAGGGCTATATTACACACATGAACTGAACACATATTTCCCATTTGTTCAGCAAGTAGGCCACAGATTTTTTTTTTTTTTTTTTTTTTGGGAAGTCAAAAATCTGAGCTCTTCTTCAAGCTACGTGCGGTGCTTACATTTCAGTGGTGTGTATATAAAACCACCAAACCCTCCCTTGCATTGTTATTAATATTCACAATACACCACACAGGAAGAAACATCTGGTTAAAGGAGACAGACCAGGCCCCGTCCTCCTCCTGCCCTGCTTGAGCAGCACCTCTCAGCCAGGAGGCACTACTTTGGTGGGGGGGCTACAAAAAGCAAGGCAGAAACACTGAAACCTTCTCTTCTTTGTAACTCTCGGCCAATCTGATTATTAGGGTTTTCAAGTACTCTGCCAAGGTACTGAGAAAAGATCACAGGATAAAGTCTAACAGCTACAACTGTGTGATTTAAGAACGAAAGTGACTTTAAGTCATCAGGTTCAGTACCGTTTCCTCTAATTACTGGATCATTTCCTATCTGGACATTTATAGCTTTCAATTATACAGCTGCTAAAATATCTGTGATCACAGATGACTGCTATATTCCACAGCATCCAAAGTTCAAGGTAGCAAAGTGAGCTCAAAGTAACTTTTATATTCCTTTCCCTTTAACCCTTCAAACACCCTGAGATAGCTATTATATAGTAATGTAAGATACTATTTGACTGCAAATTGCCATTTAGTAGTCCAGCACAGTTTTACTCTGTAATCTCCATTCCATTCAAAACCTTTAGAATCACTTTGGACCAGCTCAGAGCTTTACAGCAGGGATTGCTCCTTTTTTCCTACCTAAGAGAAAAAAGGAAAGGGGGGAAAAGAAAAGAAGGGGAAAAAATAACAAAAAAGAAGAATGTGCATTAATTACAAGGTACTGACTGACCTGGATTAGCCTTTATTCCACGTCAGCAGAAAAGAATTCCTGACATCTGCATCAATTACAAGGACAGAATAGGTTGTTCCAAATTGATTTATTGTGAGAAATAAAGAAAATAAACTTTTGGCTTATTTGTGTACCTAAGTGTAACACTGTGTAATATACTAATGAGATAGCAGTACCTTTCTTATAAAGCCTTTCAAGTTATTTTAGAAACACAGCAGTATTTAATCTCATCAAGTTTCTGGCTGTGCTGTTTAATTCTAAATTGTTGGGAGGCCAGTTTTCCCTTATTTACAAATAATCTTAAGTATTTTAATCAAGTTAGAGTAGGGAAACAACACCTACTTCTAGACAAAATAAGTGCAGGATTCAAATACAGTAAAATCCTAGCACTTACATTTCAAGAAGAAAACAAAACAATTGTTAAGACTGCAAAATAAGGCATGAGAGTATTTTACTGTCAGAAATCCTATGTTATACTGACAGACAAAAGAAGCTTGATCTACTCAGCTTACACAGTCCATAAGTACCTGTTTGAGGGTGACAACCATTTCTTCAAACAAAAGTGTAATGCTGGAAACTAAACACACAGACATGTTCAGTCTAGAAATAGGACTGAACTGATGGCATAATTAGGGATAAGATCACTTTGTTATGGTTGACTCTTCAACATAAGTTCTTGCTTTAAAGACTAAATCTTTCTAAAATGTAGAGGATGTGAGGTTTGAACACTTAGCACAGTCCTTCCAGGCTTAAGAAACTTCTAGTACCTCTCCAATAGGTGCAGATTTAGCCTGCACTCTGTCTGCCTGTGAGTCCATATGTTTTCCTCAGCTAAGCCAGAGCTCAAAAACCAAAAATCCCCACATTTCTTCCCAAGCACCAAATCGAATATGCAATATTTGTATTGACACAGAATTACTGCTGTGGGCGCCAAACTCTAGCACTGGACTTAAAAGGAAAAATCAATGTTTCAAATAAAAACCATGTAGTTTTTATTGGTTTTACTTTTGTAATTTTAAATTTTAGCTTTATACAAAAGACAAAAGTATCAAAAGTATTCAAATAAGTCAGTTCAAATACAGAATTTCTCATATGTATTGATTTTGGAGTTCTTCATAAAATCAAAGCTATGACAACAAGGATGTCATCTCTGCAGGGACAGACTATGCATTAAAGTCAGATTAAACACTTTAAATCCAAGACTTGGAAGATGCTGTTAATTAGAAAAAGGGTGACAACCTTAGTGACTTACCAAATGTTACTCTACATCGAGTAGAAAGAGCACATATTCTGTAAAACTTTTCATGTTATGAAATTTTTTCAGATTAAATATATAGTAGCAAAACTTGACATTTAAGTTGCAAATCTACTTCCAGATACATAACACACTGTAACAAAAATTATATCCGATGTATAAAGTGAAACATCAATTAGTTGTTGTTCTTGACAGATTGTAAAAACAACTATAAGCTGAAACGTTTGAACTGGGATTTTCATATATCACTACTTAGTAACAAACTAAGTCTGCCAAATACAGTACTTGAATATATCCAGACTTGAGGAAACATGCCAGAATGTCTAACTTGGCAGAAAAAGATTAAGCCGGCTCTAGTCTGATCACCAGGTGGTATTTTCAGCTCTGCAAGATTCAGAGGTTTTTTTAGGTTGGTTTTTGTTTGTTTTTTTTTTTTTTTTCTGTTCTCTTTTTCTTAATTCTCATTCAATTCTAGAAGAATTATAAAGGCTCAAACATGGAACCAAGGAGTCTCCCTGTATATCAGTGCTTACAAACGTGTTTGTTGGCTTATGTCACAAGTAACCCATGTTATATCATTTTTCCTTAAATGAAAAAAAAAAGGCATAGAAGTAAAAGCAGTATCTTTTCCCTCCATGTATTACCTTCAGTATGGTCTCTCCCATCCTTCAAAGCTTTCTCCTGCTCTCTATCCCCCATGTTCTGGGTATTTTACATTAAAGATTTCCTGGTATGACATTATCAGTGTGGCCTTTCCAGCTCTTTTATTCACATGCAGAGAAGGGTGTGGGTAACTTATAAAAGTAGCTGTAAAGTAAATATGCCTATAAACTTTGACAATTTTATAAAAGGCAGTTATTTGTCTGTATTGAGAAGTGACAACAATACAGTGCAATTTTCCCACCACAGATAAGTGCAAATCTGGTTTGGAATATTGTACACTTCAGTCAAAGCAGTAATTTAATGACTTTTAGATTAATGAACTTTAAAAGTTTGTACACTGATTTTTATTCTCAGCAAAACTTTGACTTCCCCACTTCTCAAGGAAGGGACCCTTAGAAGCCACCTTACATCTATATTCCAAAAACGTGAAAAATTTAAATACAGGCTCAGCATCCCCAAAGAGGAAGAGAAGTGAAAAATACAAAGGGGGAAAAAAAGCACAAGAAAACAAAACAAAACAAAAATTAAATTTAAAACCAGTGCATTCTCAAAACCAAGAGCATGTAAAAAGCTGAGTCAGGTAGTCCCCAGCAGGGGTCATTAAAAAACCAAACAAACAAATAACAAAACAAAAAAAAACACAACAAAAACAAACAACCAACAACAACAAGCTGGGGGAGAGCACAGACGGAAAGAATTTACCTGCCTTCCAACAAAGTCTCAACCACCATCTTCAGTCTGTTCACAAAAAGCAGGGCTCAGCACTTAAAAATGCGTGGCAATTCTGGTGGTTTTGGCTCACTTCCCTGTGCCCTGGTTACACAACCCTGGCTGGGCCTGAAGGCGGCTCCGATGGGGTTGTACCGTCCCTCTCTCTGGCAGGAGAGCTCAGCGTAGCACAAGGCATAGGAACATGCTGGTACGGTTGGATTTCAAGCAAAATGGCTCCAAAGGCATGATCTGAACTATAGCCACATTTCTCCATCTGTCTAAAAGATTTGTGGCAAAATGGACTGGAGCTGCTGGATTAACAATGTGGATTCCAGCCAGGCCTCTAGTGATGAGCAAGTTGCTGTCTGTCATAAATGCACAGGGCGTCCGTATATATTATAAAAGTTTAGGTCATGATAAAAGATTGCAGAGGCACAGCTGTATTTAGAAACAACTGTTCTCAGTGAGAAAGCTAGACTCAACATACGGGTTTCTGGAAATGGTGCACGGAACATTTCCCCAGAAGCACACGGCACTGTGAAGGATGCACAGTGAGTTCTCACTGCTGCTTCCCCAAATCAAATGAAGCTTGTCTCATCATCCTGAGCCCCTTTGGCTTTGGACACAGGCCAAACAATCAGTACTCTCAGTACATTCCAAACTGGCAACCTTGCATAGTAGACAAACTCTCTTGTTAGAAAATGTTAGGCATAAACATAAGACCTGCTCAAAAGCCACCAGTTCATGCTATCCCAGCTCTAGCCAGGTTTTGCAGTAAGAGCCGCAAAACTGTAACAAACCCAAGAACTCAAGTTTTCAATGGCATTAGACTTCTTAGCCATACGAAACACAGGCATTATTTTCCCTTAGCAGTTCTCTTTGCTTAAAATATTTCTGAGCACTTCATTAAATGCACAATGTTAATAAGAAATATGCAACTAGCTAAATAATTGTATTTGCATATCCCCAAATTATCCTTTCAAGATGCAACCTAAAATCCTGTCAGTCCTGCAATACAACCCACCCATAGAGCTCCTTGCACCCACCCACTACTCCGTAAATTGCAAGAACCCACCGTCTTCCAGGCTGGCAGCACAGTGCTCTGTTAACACTGATATCCGGAGAAGCGGGTCCAAGTATAGGAGAAGATGTGGCTGTGAGGTTTTTTTTCTCTCAAGACGTAGAAATAAGAGGAGATGGCAAGAAGCAGAACTAAACGATTACCTTTAATAATGAATATGGTTTTATAATAAAATTAGGACATTCTTCAGAAATATTTCTGAGGAGAGAAATGAGCAACAAGTTCATGGCAGACTTCATACTCAAGAAAATCTTTCTGTCATGTGGAAGGATTTTCTAGCTAGCAGCTGTCAGTGGAACAAGTCTTTAAATACTTTGCCTGTTTTAGCAGGTCACAAAATATTTGTGTGGTCAGGTTGAGGAGGGCAACTTTGGGGCACCTTCAATTTCATATTTGAGTGCCAGGTGCTATAAGAGTAGACCAGTGCCTCTAGTTAATACTGCCACTTCTTTGAAAGTGGAAAGACAATGATTTTAAAAACCTTTAGACAGTCTTCACATTAAAATAATTTATTTAACTACTACTCAATTGTGAAAAAAATAGTATCTTACTAAAGATATAAGACACAAGAAAAAAAGTCCATTTATACCTATCTACACTTACAGTCCTATGAAAGTGCTCTCTGTACTTCATTCTGAATGATTACAGAGCTCCCAGGGCTGTGATCTAATACCAAGGCTGTCTCACTGGGTAGGGATCCTAATAGGGAACAAACCTTGAAATGCAGCCATTTTCTTTCTGGAAGAGACATAGCAGAGTTGTATCTTCCTAAAGGATTTCCTGTTGCCTACAAACTGTATATTTAATTAAAAAAGCATTCAAGACAGGACATCCCATTTTCAGAAATGCTGGCTTGCTTCAGACATGACCAGACAGAACCATCTCCTGGCCAGACATCAGGCAAAATTCCCTAATGATTAGTCTCATACATAACATGATCCTTCAAATATTGCTTTCCATTGTGAAAGATAAACCCTCGCACAAGATAAGATTTAACCATGAACACCAAAATTTTTATACCGCGAAAAGTAAAATATGTAAACTGATAACTACCCTTCTTACAAACATAGAAGGAGGCATGTGGTTTGCAACTATCTGGACAGAAACTAGACATAACAGAATCCAAATAATTTGGGTTGCCCCGCTTTCCTGAAGAAGCAAAGTCCAGTCTTGCTAGGAAAGAGGTTATATTTAAACTCTTACCACCTTAAACAATTTCTTAGTCCTTCCATCATCTGAAGCACAGACTACATTGTGTGCATAAGGGAAGAAAGTTGTGTATTGCACCTGGAAGTTATGTCCATTTTTAATTATTCTATAAAATATATGTTGTGGGGACCGCTGCCAAGATGTGTGTAATGGAATTTATATTAAGTCCTGTTCCACAAAACCCACAACTAAGAACAGCTACTATTTTCAAAGGATTTGGTAACTTTTAATGTCTTGAAATGCACAATCGGTTTTACAGCATGTTCTGACCGAAGAGGCTACCAGAACATAATGTGGCTTTAAATTAAAAAAATAAAAGCCTCCTGCGTGCTAAATCCAACCTCTCCAAGGCTCTTTTGCCAGCACCACTCAGGGACCGGGACCCAGTGCCAGAGAAGCGGCCTTGCACCATTCCCCCTGCACCTCCCGCCCTCTCCGGCCTGCTGACTCCTCAAGCAGCTGACTCCAGGAGTTTGACATATTGCTCAAAAACACAGAGAAAGTTTCTATAAATATTTTATTGCTCATAAAACATCAAAGCTAGCTCCCCTTCTGGTTTATCAGCAAGCAGCAATTTCTCCCCCCCTTTTAAGCTAAATTAAACTACGGGGAGCCAATTAAAAAAGTGAAACCTAACAACTAAGCTTTCCTCTGTATTAATCTCTCTAAATTCAGGATATATCAAGGCCTCTCAGCCTACTTCTAATGTCAGTAGCATAGTTTGAAATTACTGCTAGACATATAATTAGGTGACTAAAAGGCAAAAGGCCCCACTACAACTCTTAAGTGATAATTAATATGAGCAGGCTTGAATTTGCCAACTCTATAGTACCTGTAAAATTTCTTCAGAGCCAAGTGGTAAATAATTGACAGGTACCTGTGCTGCAGCACATCCTGGCAACTCAAAGGGCAAAAGGTCTTCGTATCTTTATTTTAACTCACTTTGGATCTCTTGGTTTTAAGGCCACGGTCAGCCCAAGATGAAAGAATGTAACCTTGACAACCTAATTTATCTTCAGAGTCATAGCTTTATTTAACAGGTAGTAAGTAATCAGTTTTTGCCTCTTATCCTTCAATGCCCTTTAAGTTGCTTTGGAAGAAATATCGCTGAGGAGGAGGGGAAAAAAAAAAAAAAAATCAATGAATCTGAAAACACATTTCTGGCATATCACTTGAATAAAGCAGCAAGATGAAAAACAGAGGACATTTCAAAAGGCAGAAAAAGAAGGGTTTGGGGGATGAAATCTGATTTACATTTAAGAAACTGTTAAATGTATTTTATACCCTATTAGTGTAAGTAAAATCCAGTATTAACTCTAAGAGAAAGATTATCTGTTACTATTGCTCATTTTCTATATATTAGCCCTGTGAGGTTGCAGCAGTTTGAAGTTCTTAGCATTATTTGTTTTTACACACAAGAATACGGGGTGCAGTAAAAATCCTGGAATATATGATAGTCAAAAAGCGAGGCGAGGCGAGGCGAGGCGAGGCGAGGCGAGGCGAGGCGAGAAGAGAAGAGAAGAGAAGAGAAGAGAAGAGAAGAGAAGAGAAGAGAAGAGAAGAGAAGAGAAGAGAAGAGAAGAGAAGAGAAGAGAAGAGAAGAGAAGAGAAGAGAAGAGAAGAGAAGAGAAGAGAAAAAGAAAAAACAACCCACCTCCCAAATCCATGATGAAACTGGCAACTTCTAACATGACAATTTTCATTATAACTGCAGCTTTTTAGGATGTTCTAAGTACTAGAGAAGAGTAATTTAACACATAGCAGTTGCTTTAACAAAAATAGCTGTCCTCCCATTAAAAAAAAAAAAAAAGTCTCAAGAGAAGAAATGGCTATCATTCCCTACCTAGAAAGAAAAGATGTAAAGTATACTGCTAACATTTGTAATCACAGAATAGTACTTCTATATTTTTCCTCCAGGCCACGCACAGCTAAGACTGCACGATTACAGAGATATCAGAGTGTACCCTCTGTCCTGGGTCTTCACCAAGAAACATTATGGTACTCAAATTATTTTTAAAAAGTAAAAGATAATTTAAAACTGCAACAGCTTCTTTGAGATCAGCAGCACATTTCCAAGATGGTAAGATAGACAGATGCTAAGCATGACACAAAAATAAAAAATGCTATTTATGAAGGAGTAGTAAATCAGTAAATCAATCACTGTCTTTAAAGTATTTTATATACATAGCTACGGTCAAAGTAATTAATAAATTAAATAATTAGACACTGTTTATCTTTCCTGATGGATATTCCCCATGAAGGGAGATGTTCTGCCTCCAGCCCCATCACAGAGCACCAAGGGGGAGCCATCACTAGAAGGCGGCTGGGGAGGAGCATGAGTGCTGGGTGCTTCCTGCCCTCACGTCACCACCCTGGTGGCCTCACTTGGGCCCCACTGCAGCTGCCCTGTGTCCCCACCACCTATTTCCAGCAATACAAACAGACCACTAAAATTTTTCTTTTGATCAGAAAGGCAGACCCTAACTCATTTATGGCATGGCTGTGTTTTACTTTCAGGCTCTGTTTGTAAAGCAATTTGGGGGTGAGATTGTTTCTTAGGTAAATATGATAAACTTGAGAATCCTGTCATTAAAAATTCTACTGGCAATATTTTATTCTAGATAAGCAAACTCAACTTTAAGTCATGCTGATGGTCAAATTACAGTTTGCAGCCTAAATGTAAACTTTTTAAAGAGCTTACGGCTTGGAAAGGGCCATCCCTATTTTGTACTACTCATAATTCATTATTTAATACGCGCACATTATTTATAAGTCATTATACACGTAATTTTGTATCATGTAGAACTTATTTATATAAAAGCAAAAAAGTGCAAACTCAAGTGCTACACTTTTTAATTGCTTGAGAACTAAGAATTCGTTACTATTAAGACAGAAAAGCAAACTCTTTAAAAATGGGATCATCAATACAAAAAAAAACTCCCACAGTTTTCCAGACCTCAAAGTTCGAGAAATTGAGGCTACATAACCTTTCTATAACTTGCAGATGGCTGGCACACTGATGTCTGGTGGGATACCAGCCAGCCAGGACACCAGGGACAGTGCTTGGCATTTGAAGAACAAGTTGTTCTACCTGTCAATAGCCCAGCCTTTGTAATCAGTGACTTAACCCACCAAGACATTACAGCAGTCACATCTTCACTTCTGATGAGGAGCAGGCTGTACTGTTCTGGATGTTGTCAAATGTGCAGAACAGCCTATCTTTCACTGCCCTTCACTGCCCTAGATCAAGGGAGCCACCACCTCCTCCTCCTCCTCTTCATGGAGCTGCTGGCAACTGAGAAAGAAACTGGGACCCAACCGGCATGGCCCAGTGACTAAGGCAGTTCATCAAAAGGTTTTCAGGAAAAAGTTGTGGTTTAACGCATCACAATGCTACCAGAGAATATGAGTCGCACTGCAGTGCCCAGGGGCTGCAAACAGTCTGGTTGCAGCAAAGCAAATGCCGTGCAAGTACAGATCTGCACAGCAGAGAGGCTGCTTAAGCTGTTGCTCATATTCAGCTTTGGTGGACTGGCTAGCTCAAATTTATCAAGAGAGTTATGACAAGAGTCATTAGGACAACAGTCTTCAACCAGTCTTTCAAAGAAAGATGTGCCCGCCTCTCACAGTGTGCAGAGAGGGCCAAACAAGTTAGCAAGGAGTCAGAAACAGAATATCTAATTTCATCACCCTTCTGCCTTTTCTGCCATTTCCAATCAGATTTCAAATCTCCTTTGGCTTTATCCCCTCCATTTATAGGCACTAGGGTTAAGAATTTCAGATATCATCTTTATACAGACACTTCCTCCTCCTTCAAGATAGAATTTTCAAGGGATTAAAAGCTCCTACAAAATGAGGCTATGAATAGTAAGTAAGGGAAAATAACCTGCCACAGGAAGATTATATTACTGGGGACAGTAAGGACATAGCAAGCATGTACTATATTTTTTCCCCAGTATTCTTCTAGCTTCCAACCATTTTCAGCTAAAGGGATTTCCTTGGTTTGCAGTGGCTCATTTATTTGCAGCTGTCTTCCAGGGAGTTATCTGTTCTCCTCTTCAACTCACGTGAAATTTTTTTACATTCACAATATCCTTTGCCAGAGAAGTCAACAGTGGCTATCACCTTTTGCATAAATAGCCAAGACCTTTTATGTTGAATTTCACCCCTCTAGTATTACCTCATAGCCACAAGTTCTTGTCCACGAAATAGCACAATTGGTATACACTATTTATTCCAGACATCTCTTCCCTTCAGTTAGGCAGCAAAAAGCTGCAGGCAACAGGGAATGGAGCAAGGAATAATAAAGAAACTAGTTCCAAAGAACAGGAGCAGGTATACAATGCATACAATCACCATCCCTCAGCACAGAATGATCCACCAGTAAGCCTAGGAGTGCACTACTCCCATAGTTATCCGTGACTTCAGACACACTTAAGATTTGAAAAAGCTTTAGAAAAGATGCTTCTTTTCCCTATCTACTTCTGTATTCCTTTAAAAATGATGCAGTAATAATAAAGTGTAACAACTATTTTCTACATAAACCTGGCACAAGATGGCACATTGCTGTGTGTCTGCTAAAAACCCCCACTGCACTGGGCAAAAGGCAGTGTTTACTGACCTGCCATGAAAGAATCAGTCTTAGCAAAAATCTGGAAGTAGAACTAGCAATGCTATTCACTGCATTTGAAGGATATGATCCATTAAGCAGTCTACAGATTTACATGGCTGCTCCTGCACGTTTTTCCTGTGCAGTGTTACACATTACAGCAGAAATAGCATGGAAACATAAGTCAGAGGAGTTATAAAACTAAATGAGTCTTATCATGAACAACAGTAACAGCTGGTAGGCTCCCACTAGTGCCATCAGGTACACAATGCAAGGAAAAACACTGCTGTTACTGGAGGATATTTTACAATGACATAAGCTTGTTGTCCACTGGGATTTGTCAGTGGCTGTTTATAAAGTCCAGGTGTAACATTCGTTTCCTTCAGGATGCGAGTGCAAACCAAAAAGTCAGTAAGGGAGGATCCAGCTGGGCGAAGTCACTGCTCTTGCTTAGTGAAAGAATATGGAGGGGAAAGGAAGAAGAGTTTGGGGGAGTTTAATATCCTCACATCTTTCTCTTCAAAGATTTCTACTTTTAAGACACAGAAAAACAAACAGTCAAGCTGACTTGAGAAACCTACTAAGGGTTCCCGAATCCATATATCTTTTCTAAGCATTTTGCATAAAGCTACTGCTAAAAGAGCACTTAACTGATACCCCAAAATCTTAGAGCATGGGAGTCTTCCAAGTGGGTACTGAGGTATCCATCTGGTTTATTTGAAGCAAGCCTAGCTATGTTATGAAGAGCTGTTCAAAGGTACCATGATAGAAAAATGAAATCAGCAATCCACAGCATGAAGCACTTGGGCTTTTTTTTAAGAAAACCATTCAGTATCATCAAAATTTTCTTAAGTTATATATAAAAAAAATATTATTTTAGTCCTATAACTCATAATGAAAAATCTACAAACATTCCCCTAAATTTTTGCAAACGAGCAATTGCCAAGCTCCAGACACCATCAGGAGCAGTCACTGTGAACCACAGCAGCCTCTCTGTGAGAAGAGGAATTTGTGCAACGGACAGGGTGCTCATGTCACACACCAGCTTCCAGTGCTTAACCCTACTAGAAGTTTGAGTGACTTTTCAGCAAACACAAGCAGAACAAATGCTAATTCCTTTGCAAGCTAAAACAGAAATACACTCAATCCACTTCCTAGTATTGACATAGTTCATTGTTCTAAATGCATCCATTGTAAATAGAATAGAATAGCTTTGCTGTAGGAAAACATTTTAGAAACAGTTATACGTGGATCACAGTAGGGGTATTTTGTTTTAATTTGTTTGCCTACCACTCCCTGATAGCTACACAAGCTTCTTGAAAAATATTTTTCACATGTGACAGATTAATCCATGCACTCCTATCTTTGCAATAACCAAATCTCCAGATCCTTGGGTTTTTTTCCCCCTATAGCACAAAGCAAGCAGTGACATTTATAAACATAACTGTTGACTCTAAAGGGTTTGACAGAAGAGGTGGCAGAAAAGCAAATAGTCTGCCCACTCACTGGGGACCCTCGAGTCAAGGACTAAGTTACAGTAACTTAATTACAGGAAACTCCCTTCTCAATTGTCTGCTTCTATGTGCTTCATGGCTTAACTGCAGTATATGGAGCAGTGGGGCAGGGGCAGGGAGTGGCACTGCTAGGTTAAAGCAACACTGACTTTTAAAAAGTTTCCAGATAATCAGTTACCTTGACAGCACTTTGCTCAACTCAACTTGACCCTTATAAACGTGGAAGGTTAATTGTTGGAAAATTGTAACAACAAATACAGCTTAAAAAAAGAAAAAAAAAAAAATATTTGGAAAAAAACCCCAAAACAAGCAGCAATAAGATGTCTGGAAATAATTAGGAAAGTTCACATAAATGTTTATGCATATAAGTAGTAGTGATATTTTAAACATGAGAAATTAAACAGTCACTTCTTAATTCTGACTCAGTCATACCAGTGAAACATTTCTATGTACCAGTAAACTGTATAAATGCTAAGTAAATAGAGAGATACATATGATCAAAGACTGTGGAAGTTTATCTTACAAGTCAGTGCTAGAGCAGCCACTGGCACTTCTTTTCAGTAGAAGATATCATAACATTCTTTGAAAGTAAGACTATTTATGAGAATAAAACAACAAAACCTCTCAAAGTTCTAACTTCAGTACTAACGATTTAGTATCATTAGAAGACATGAGTATCACATTCTGTCTTTAGTAGAACCATTTTCATCAAGTTGCAAGAACAGGCCTCTAAGTGAAGATTCATTTTTATTCATTATCTGAACTTTTTTAGCATCTAAAAATTAATTTCAGAGGAGAATCAATCTTTGTTTGATGGTCACGTGATGTCATCGGTGACTCCATCATTAATGATGCTCTGCAGGATTCTTTCCATTCCCGCCTGTGCTCCCAGCCCATCTACAGCTGCATGCTATCACAAGTTCTACCCTCTCTAGCTCCTGATGTAAAGCCAAAGCAAATGTTACAATCCACTTACTAGAAGTTGCTTACGTGGTAAATTAAAATGCAATAAGAGAAAATAAAGTTACCTTTCACAGACAGAGTCGAGTTTCCCCCCCAGTTTGATCTGAAAGTTTTACATCATCCCTATGTCTGGCTTAATTTACCAGAACTCCTCTCAGAGGCCAGAGAGCTGAAACATGACAATATCTGCCACTGTTCCACAACCAGAAAATAAATTTAATATATAACATATATAACCAGTATAATTTTAACACATTTATACTTCATCAATACCTAAGAGAGCCACAGATGTCATCACATATGCTACTTTTAGGGAAGCAACCAGCAAGGTACATAACAATTCGTTCCACATCCTAACTCAAGGCAGAAGTGTAGGCTTTGGGTCTAAGTGGACTTCACCACAGTGCTTTTGGCATAAGGACTCCTCTATAAAGGGGGCACATATGTAAATCAGAGAGGGCTCAGTCTTTCAAAGACCAGCTGTAACTGCTCCTCTTGCATTGAGAGTTCTCATGGTAATGTGTTAAGCTTTAGAGGAGATTTAAAAAAATAATAGAAAGGCCTTTTGCAGTTAAACACAGCTTAATAACCTTTACATGGAAATAAATTTGCTTCTCTGATGTTATTGATGTGCTTTTTGAAACTATTATTGCAGCATGTTCCTTGATGCCTTTCAAATGTCAAAACTGAGGTTCAAATGCAACGAAAATATTTAAAACTAAATTTTGAGGTGTATATCTTTAGATTTAGACAGAAAGCAGTACAAACCACCCTGAGCTACAAGCTTTATTCAAACTAAACGACACATTTGAATGAATACAGACCTTGTATGAGGACAGCAATGATCTAGAAAGCAAGCATATAAAAGAGCTACTACAAGTTTTGCCACAAAACCATCAGAAACACCTCCCAAACTTCACCTGAAATAGAAAATTTTTATAAAATATTGTAATGAACTATTCAGTAGTGAATCTGAGGAAGGATTCAAATTAACAAGATTACAATTGGTTTTAAAGTCTTCCCTGAAACCAAGCACCAAACTTTGCAGTGTGAGAATTCAAAGTGAATGGACCTTGAGAAGAAAAAAAATAATCTGATTTTCAGAAAGACTGAGCATTTCAAGATTCCACTGATTTTAGTAGAAATCATAAATATTCCATTCCTCCCTGTGTCAATCTTGCATGTTAGCTTTGGTTCTCTGAAACTTTAACCTGTATGAAAAACTGGCCTCAGTCAACAAGATCTCTATCAAAAGGGGACAAAACACCTTCTCCAAAGCTGAAATCCTAGCAGCCCACTGGTCCTCCCCCCTCATTATATATTTTAGTACTCTCCTGGATGATGGACTATGGAGGGAAAGGCTACACAAAAATAAGTGAAAAGTTCCTGCTATTTAGATAAACATGCACACATAAAATTAATTCAGCTCTCTCTTAAGGCCAGTAATGGAATCTCACTTTTAGACTTGAAAAATTCTCCACAAAATCATAATGTTTCTTTTCTTCAATAATTAGTCAAAAAAAAAAAAAAAAATCAAAGAAAACTACTAACCTTCACTTCTGGGGACAGGTTCTGTACCACCTGGTGTTTTATCTGGCATCTCTGCAGACACAGGCTTCGTAAAACCTAATGGACACAAGCAACAAAATTGTTCTTAATCAAAGCCAGTACATTTCAGTAGGACACTCCCCTACCCATGACCCTCACAAAGGATGGAATTTCAGCTTTCATCATTTCCATATTTGCATGTAAGATTAGTAAACAAGCAAAACTTGCCAGAGATCAACTGTAGCACCGTTCAGCAGAGTGTTCACCTGGATGTACTGCCACATAGGTGGGCACAAAAGGAACTTTTAATAAATTGCAGTGGTAGACTGAAAGCACTAATAGCACCTGGGGAACTTCTGTCTTTGAGTTTGTATATTTTTCCCCCCCTCAGTGAATTTCTAGCAAGAGGCCTACGAACTGGGATGGCAAAGCTGCTAACGCTCACGTACTACTCAAGTTAATGAAAGAGTGACCACTCAGAGGGTCACAGCAGCCTGCATTAAACATAAAATTCCATTAACTTAAAGCTTTATTACATCATAGAGCACCAATATTTCTTCCAAGCCAGCAGTGGGCTAAGAAAAGGCTTCTCAGAAAGGCAGCAAGCCTGTCTCTTCCTACAGCAGTGCTGTGTACCCTCTGTGGTACTGGCTGATGGTCAACATGTGGTCAACACATCCTGAATGGGATTTTGTATCCTCCTTTTTAACACCTTTGAATGTTTTCCCATCACCAGCTGGACAGACACTCCAGTTTTACATAATGAAAGCCTCAAGATTAGATGGGATGCATCAAGACAAGACAATTAAAAAAGAGCAGGATTCTCAGCACAGCACCACACAGAGTGCACAGCACTGGAGGTATCAACAACACAGCCTTAATTCCTAATGAAGTCACTGAATTGTCTCATTACCAACAATGTTAAGGCCCCAGAGCTGATTCAGCACGCAGACCTCAGACGAACACCAGATCCAATTATGGGAGACTGCCCTGGCTCACTCCACAGCAGAACTTAAACAAATAAATGGCCTTCTTTTTCCCTTCTTAAATTATTTTGCTGTGAAATTCATATGGCTTGTTTTGAATCCTACCATCAGACCTAGATTAAAACATTTCTGCCCTAACGTCCAATTAAGGGGTTGGGTTTACATTAAAACCAAATTATACAAAATACATTGGATTTCTTAAGCAATTTAAGTCACAAATGTATTTCAAGTGTGCTATCCAAGGCAAATGTGTTTGTCATATTTAATTCACATATATGTAAAAGGCTTAGAGATGTCAGACACATCTGAGGCTACAATCCACTAGCACATCCTAGGGTATAACCTAATCCTCATTTAGCTAATGGAAAGTCTACTACATGTGATTTGCTACATCAGCCAATTCACCTCTACTCAAGATAAAACCCACCAGATCTTACCAGGAATTACTTTATCCTTAACACAGATGTTTCATCCATGCATTACATGTAAGGAAGATTTGGAACTAGACTAAAATATTCTCTCAGCTCCCTAAAATTAACAGTGATAATGCCTATCCACCTGAAGGTCTGTGTACAGAGTTCATAAACCACAGCTGAACAGTCTCACAAACTGAATAAACAAGTGTGCCCTCAACAGAGGATTTAAATTACTATAAACACCTAACAGTCTCCAAAATCCTTTATAAAATTGCTGTAAAACAAAAACCTACTCTCCAGAAGACATTTAAAATATAAATCTGTTCTTCACATTACTCAAATTTAATTATCTATGCGAAACAACTGGCGAGAATATACTCATTAACTAATTCTAAAACTTGGCAAGCTCACGTCCAACCCTCTGCACTCAATGATGCACTTCATGTTGTTTGTGAACATTGCACCACTTCATGAATCAAATGGCAGTTATACCGTGATTTACTAGCAAAGCTGATAGAAACTAGTTAATCACACAGTGCATTTGAACCAAGAAATCACATCAATAAATACAGTATTTACCTCTCTGATTCATCTCAAAAACCAAAAAAACACTTTCTGTAAATTCTACATTTTATATAAATCATTTCATACCAAAAATCCAGGGAGCTACATGTTTAAAATAATAAAACATGGATATCCATGTATTAATATTTGTTTTCTGGTTTTGATTTGTTTGAGTTGCACAGAATTGAAATAAACACACAAGTAAACTTCACCATGAAAACGCTCACAGAGTGACTCACTGGCACATTAATGACATGAAATTGGTAGTCTCAGAAATAATTTTAGGTTTCTTTATTGTCATTTTGTAGAAGTGCTAAATAGAACGAAGAAAAAAAAAATACTTTTTCTGGCCTTTTCTGCCTGAATTTTTATTTATGCAAGTTCAATTTTCCTTGTCTGAAGTAAGTCAATATTTCTTTCTACTTGACTTTCTAAAGAAGTGATAAACTTGCTTTTGTGTCATCAAAACTCAGTACTGGAAAGCATTACACTTATCCAAAAAATCTTTTTGCAAACTTTGGGATACTACTACTATTAATTTCAAGATCAATCATATAAAACCAGTCCTGTTAGACCCTTCCAAATACTCTTGCAATATAATTATTGGTACATCTTTAATTGTGTCTGCATCTTAGGCTCAGCTATTCCAGTAGTCTGTGTGGTACTTGGTATTTCTGAATTCATCGCTCAAAGCAGTTTCTTGCACTGCTACCTACAGCTTACTCCTCTGAGCACTCTTTCACAGAGTATCCCAGAAAGAGAACTTGAAATACATATGCATTCATAAATTCTGAATAAACACAGAATTTATTCTATCTACATTTCTTATTTGAGCACAACTCTTTAACAGTAGCCAAAACCACTCAGCTGTACGATCGTGCATTTTCACAGGCTATAATCGGCCAGGGCCACCCAAATGGGCATACTGGGAGGTCCTACTTCAAGAAATGTGTTGTTCCTTCTAACAGATTGGTTTGCCTTTAAAATTCTGAGCTGCTAAAAATTGCAGAGCAGCTTTAACGTTACAAAAAATGTAAGATCTCAGTTCCTTTAAACACAGGATCTAAATCAATAGCATGCTATAGCTGATTTCATGGGAAAATATTCAAACTTACAGCATATCAGTGACTTAAAAAATACTTTAAAAAAGCATGCTCAGGAAAAATATGGATTATTTGCATTTCACAGACAAATATAATCCTTGTCTCTTAAACTAACTGTACTTCACAATAAATAAATAAATAAATAAATAAATAAATAAATAAATAGGGTTACCAATTATTCAAAACAGCTATTAATCGAAGTATCACAATTTTCAATTTTAAAGTTTTGTGGAAAAAAATTTCATTGGAGAGAGGACTTCTGTTCCATTTTTTGTTCTCTCAGCAATTTTGTCACCATACTCTAAAAAAGCTTCAAGCAGCCTGAAAGAAACTATTGTTCATCATAAGACTGTTTGCAGTTGTAACTATGGAGTCTAACTATGTATTTATGTTGAACAATGATCATCATTAACCAAAATCTAACCTGAACCTTCTCCTTTGTGTAAAATCTCGCACCACTAGTCTACATCTGTTCCAAATAGCTGGAAGTGATCATAGTTAAGGAAGTTGGTTTGACTCCTTAAAAACCTCCTCAACATACAGTGCATTTCTTTCCTATTTTGCAGAGGCACAACTAGCATCAATATTAAGAACTGCTTCTGCTGTTCTTCTGCTGCCCCTTTATTCACGATCAAGAGAAGTACTCCTTTAAAATATTGCATTACATTTTTAATTGCAGCCTTTGGCAGACTAAACAGTCAGCACTTTATGAATACAGATCGATACATGTAAAACACGTAGCCCTGAAGTTCCACATTACAGACTATGCTGTTCACAGTAAAGCCATCTGCTGGTTCATTTTTAAGCAGTATTTGGATGAGTTCTTCCTGCTGTAATTAAAATATATACATATATATATATATGTATATATATATATATATAAAAGAGTGGGTAGGGAGAAGATGGATATTAGTAGTTTTCTTGACATAAAATATTTCGTAAGCAAACAAGGACACTTAGATGCCTGCACACAGCCTGGAGAGATTGTCGCACTTCTCATCCAAACAGTACCCGACATTGCCTTTCTGAGTGCAGAACCACTCACAGAACCCCCAAACCAGAACTCAGAAAGTCTCAAGTTGCACAATGAACTCCAGACTCCAAGGAAGGCTATGGCAAAATTCTTACCCACGTTAACACGACCAGAACTTGACATTCGGCCGCTAAATACTGCATATATCTTTGTCAGAGAATAAGGACATCCGCCCCAGATCTAGGTTTTGCCATTTGTTTGCCTGCAAAATCCCTTCTGGAGCAAATACATTGCTGCTCTGAACCCCACGAGAATAGCTTTGATCCCAGGTCACATAAACCATAAAAGCAAGTTTATATGCTAACACTAACACAATTCTTTCACATGAACCAAGAAATGACACTGAAAGAAATTCTAAATAACAAGGACAGAAAGGGCAGAAGTTACAAGGACACAAACCACTGTGTGCCATCAAGACTCATTGCTGCTGATATTCACCACCACCCCTCAGCCCTTCCAAGTAACATAGTGGTACCTGTTTAAAATTGAAGTGTTATTTCAAGTTAATATTTATTTCTTCAAGATTGCACAGAATTCTAATGGCTTCTTTCATTCCCTTCCAGCAGAGCTCTGGATGTGGGTGTGAGTTATGCCTTCCCTTCTCCAACAGTCCTCTCTCTTCGAAGTCTCACAAAAACCTCTCAGCCTTTTGTTTTTGTTTCTTTTCCTCTGGCACATCAACGCATACTGAAATGTTCCAATGTTGTTGGTTTGTTGTTTGGTGTGTTTTTTTTTTGTTTTGTTTTTGGGGTTTTTTTGGGGGGGGAGTTGTTGTTGTTGTTTTTTTGTTTTTGTAAGACACTATACATTTTGCTGATTTTCCCAAGAGATGCACCAAGAGATGAGCTGGTCCAAATGAGACCATCAGAGCTAGGTTGGCAAGAAGAAACAAAACTTCCTTTGTGCATTGTTTGCCCCATCAATTAAAATCTCAGTAACATCACTCTCTCTCCCAACCCCCTTCTTCAAAACAGCATAAATCTGCAGCATCCTCTGCCTGGTTTCTGGAGCCAATCATCCATATAGCAGCTGCAACTCAAAAAACCCTAACTTTTTCCTGTCAAGCAAAGACCAAATCACAGAATCCTTTTGTAACTTCCCTTCTGGTTTACTGTAATTCACTGTGTTTGAATGTGAAAAACATCATAAATGTTCTAGTATGAGGAATGAGCTGTCTGGCTCCTCTGTGGTTTAACTGCTGCACATACATCTGCTCTCTCCTCCAGTCTCTCCAATAGCTCTGAATCCATTCCCAGTGCTACCCAAGGCTTTGGTCATGGTTTTCCAAACCCACTACAGGATCAAGTTCAGCAGTTAATCACTGTCTTTCAGTCTGCAAGTCAAGACAGCGTATTTTTTACAAAGTAACACAGGATACCAGGTCTGGGAGGGAATATGACACTGTATCTTCACCTTCAAACTTCGTATAGAATGAACTTGAAAAGATGAGACATACTCTACATTGGGTCAGTGTCCAACCACGTTGCGGGACTCCTTACTTAACAACATAACGCTGCTACTACGCAAAGTGAAACAAAGAGGAGACCTTCCCCACAGAGTCTTCTGGGAGGAGAAAGAAGGATCAAAACATTGACTGACACTCTTGTGAAACAGAAGTTCAAAGCCTAAGCAGAAATAAGCCAGTTTTGATCGGTGAAATGTATGCATTAACTTCTGATGCATTAACTCTGTGCTGACCACAGCAGTTCATCAGCTCAGCAAAAGCAATAGCTATCAAACTCATTTCAAACTCACACGCAGATTGTATGATATTACTTAGTATAATTAACACTGTTATTTTTCTTCCTGCAAAAATGAACCATTAATGAGTATTTTTTAAAGTATCCTCTTTTAGACACACAACTTTGCTCAAGATCAGCCCTGCACTGCATATAATCACGTTGTCCTACAGAAAGCTGGAAGAAAACAACCCAATACTTCTCCTGCAGCAATAGGAAATCATGATAGCACTTCCCATGGTGACACACCTCTGAACCACAGAGACCCTCATTGCAGTGAGGCTCCGTGGGTGGCACCGTCTGTTCCATGCAGGGCCACACAGTGCTCCACTCGGGGGCAAGACCCAGCGCTTGTAGTGAAAACTGCTGAGCCCTCCTGGTCAGCGAGCCAAGCAAGTGCCACAAACCCTTCTAACTTTTAGGTATCTGAATAGTCCTGCTTACTGCTCAAGTCTTCATTCGGGATTGGATAGCCTGACAGTAAAGTCACTAAAGCACCTTTTGCTTATTTCAAAACTTTCTATCATCAGAATAATCCATAGTTCTTTTCTAAAGCACTGGGAATTTTTCAGAATACGTACACATATGTTGCTTCTCTTATGCCTTTGCACAGTGCAGTAATCTCAACAGCCCTTCCAGATCTTCGAAAAAGTTAAAACACGCCACATATGCAAACAAACAAACCAATCCATCAAAAGATTGTGTTTCGCTTACACACAGTAGGTTTGACACTTTAGACACCTTCTTCTTTTGAATCTAAGCTTGAGAAAATGGACAGACTTGGGTGAGGTGGCTCAGCACAGGCCATGCCTGACACACGCTGAAGAAGAGCAGGACAGTAGATCAGCCCCAAGATATTTAGCGCTTTACAAGCAAGCCCCAGCACAGACTGTACGAGTACAGCAGCAGCAAGTCATAGCTGCCGAGCATGGCTTTTTTATCCCCAGATACTGATGGCATGTACTCAAATCTACTCCCCAACAAGCAGGCAATTTATTCTACACAAACCATTTTTTGAGTGGTTTAAGGAATAACACCATGTTGTGCATTACAATTCATTACTCTGCAAAATTAACTAATAGCATAGTTTTCATTACTGAAATTTAAAAGATGGAGATTAAACATTTTAATTGAGCTTCCTGATTTCACTTTTTAGATGAGTTCTACTGTTAAGTAATAATTAGGACCACAAAAAGAAACTCAAATTTGAAACAAAATCATTTGAAAATAAAACCATTCAAATGCCTCAGCTCACACAAGAGCACACAGTTCAATATTTTCTTTACCAGAAGAGTTTCTTTCCAGTATCATGAAATTGTGACTCTTCGGTAATGAGAATACAAAGCACATGAAAGGGCATTATGCACATACACCAGCTACCGGGCTAAAGAGAATAAAGGATTTTAGGGTACAAGCCTTCACACTGCCAGAACAGTCAAACCCATATGTAGAACAATGACAGTTGCCAGGAGAGACCACATGACATGTAGCACCATTAAAGTTTTTCCTTGATGAATTCTCCAGTACTGTAAGAACTTATACACACTTTATAGGTGTGTCACCTCAGGGAGTTACAGCCAAATACAGGCCATTAGCTCTACAGCTGTGCTTCTGCTTTCCCCACCATTCACCCCTCTAACATACAGACTCCAGCTACGTGTCTTGACTTTGTGTTTTTGTTGGGGTTTTTTTTGTTTGTTTTTTTTTTGTTTGTTTTTGTTTTTGTTTTGTTTTGGTTTTTTGTTTTTTTGTTTTTTAATTTACATTTAGTATTTTCATTACTCACTAGCAACTGTCCTTCTTAAAACTTTCCTTATGAGAAAATATATCGTCTAAGAAAAACAACTGCAGACACGTTAGGAATCAATTTTCAATAGATTTAATTCTAGGAAGATGCACAACATAAACCTCGCCACTGGGCCAAAAATTCTGGCTTATTAAAAAAACCTTCCACAGCTGGATGTGAACCTGTCAAACTTCAGCAGTAACAAAAGTCGCTTTATAGTGCACATGGTTAAAGAAAGGAAACCAAATAAGAAAGAATTTCAGCAGTGTTGATCTCAGAATTACTCTGATTCCTTTTCAAATCTCTGAACTTTGCTACAACTAGGAAAGATGCTGATCTGGCTAATAAACTCTGGTGCAGATGCACACACGCAAAGCTTCCCTTTAATCTTTTCTACACTCAAGTCTCTGGTGTTCAGCAGCTGCAGCTTCAGATTCCTGATGAAGGGCAAGGGCTGCTGCTGCTGCTCCATGGCCCTCTAGAACACTAAACAAACAAACCACACAAGGGTAGCATCCTAATAGTCATTTTGTAATCCCACTTCTCTGTTAGACAGGAAAGAACAAACAAAATAAAAAAACCCTCTAGATTTGTGTGCCTGGCATACGCATTAATAATCAAGAACCCCTGATACCTACTTTCACAGGGTTTAAGTCTCCAGAAAACTGCTTTTCTATTACAGATGTTGTGTGATAGCACTTAAAGAGATATTCCACTACTTGCTTGGTGCCTTAGCTTAGGATATCACTACACACTGTTTTGGAAAAGGTCACTGTCATGCAAATTCATCGTTTCACCATAAGTTCAAGTACTGGAAAAAATAAAATAAAAACAGGCTGAGAGAAAGCAAAGCCCTTGTTAAAGCACAAGGATTCTAATCATAGCAAGCAAGCCAAATAGCAGTGGAAGTAAATTATAATACACAAAGCCTTAAATGAACTTAAATCCAGTCCTATGTGCTGAAAAAATATTACAGCTAAGGATAATGTTCCAATGGATTCCAACATATCTGAAGAATTCTGTTACTATGAGAGAAACATATTTACTGTGTCTGCATGTATTTCACCTTCTGAGATTTCCTTTTTGCACTTCCATTTCTGTTACAGGAAATTTCTTGACACTCATCTAAAGTTCACTAACACCATCACACTTACTTTATAGAAAAAGGGAAAAAACCTTGCCATCACTCATAAGGACATCTGATCAAGTATATGACGCAGGGTGGTCTCTCCTGAAATCACAGGATTGTGATAATAATGAAGGTTTTTCTGGGGTTTGTTTTAAATGAAAGTCTTAGAGCCCTCTTACCAGAAAACTCTTGATACGTTAAGGTCAGTAGAAAAGCAAAGATCTACAAGACAAACAAAATTTTTATGTATTTTCAATTTCTGTAAGGCCAGAGTCAAGACATTGAGATAAGGAACGAGGTCTTCCTAAACACACGTAACCAGTATGCAATGCAAACCTTGAAACCACATTCATGGACAACTTGACAAAGAGGTAAGGGGCATCCAAAAGCAAATACAGACTACACAACAGCCCAATGTTTTTTAAGAGTATAAATATAGACAAATCTATTTCAGAGTCAGCCATTTTAGGGATATATCTTCTCTACACTTAAATACATCTTTCACAAAGTCCCCTAAAAAGAAAAGAAAAAGAAAACCACAAAATGCTGCTCTGTATCCAATCAAAATCACAAGTTTATTCTCTCATGCACACATTTTTCAAGGAGCAACTCTTCCTCCAGTTTTGCTAACAACAGGGAAATTGGTACGCATCAAGTCCAGTTAGGCTGTTTTACCTCTTCTATAAAATGCTTGTAATATGTTTGTCTTTACTATATATTTTCAAATAAATAACTTTAGACCCCACTACGGAAAAAACCCACCGGACTTCCAAAAGATCATACTGATGAAAGACAAAAATGTCAGCACTGTCCAGGAAGTCCATTTACTTCGTTAAAAATTTTCCTAAACAACATTCGTTCCAAATAAACGAGAGGGAAAGATTTTTTTTCCCCTCAACTGTAAACTCTTTTGGAGAGCTGGAGAGAAAAAAAAAGAGATTAAAAAGGAATGTTTGGTTTGGCATTGCTGACGCTTAAGGGAAGCCTACTTAAAACCAGAAGAATGGATAATTATCACTTTACACGTGGATCCTTCATTGCCTTTCTCTTCATAACATACGGTGACTATGGCATGTTTTGCAAAGAAAGGAACTGGCACAGATTCACCACCAGGAGACAGGGTCCTATGAAGCCCATTTGTGTGTTTCACACAATTGCAATTTCCTGAGCAGGATATCACTGATTAAATGAGAGGTTTAGACAGGGGCTTTGTAATTATTAGCCTATCAATATTCAGTTGGCTTTTCCAGAAACAGAACAGCTAGCCAAAGTGCATTAAGTTACTTACAACACAGAGTTTTTTTCCACACAACCATCAGAAAAAGTCCATCCAACTTTTTGACTACAGTAAAGTGTGATTAATGAAGATTTCTGTGGTTTTGTTTTCATCACAGAGTACAGAACATTAGGAAGACAACACAGCAAATAATCATAGGAAAGTGAACAGTTACAGCCTTCTGAGCCCTGACATGTTCCAGTTGCCCAAACACTGAGCCTGGCTGCCCCCCCTTGCTCAGCCAGCTGACTGCTGGACCACTTCATGCTCCTCCAGCTTTTCCTTCTCCCCACTTTGAGGATGCGTACATCTGTGCGTACATATGGACAAAAAAGAGGAAGTTACTAACAGACTAACAGCACTGTGCACATTCACTTGTAATTTGTCCAAATGAACGGCCTCATAACTCAGATTGGGACATTTCCTGTAAAAACACTACATTATTTATCAAGTCACTTCAGAGCACAACTGTTGAAGCGTGGCTTGCAAACAACATATCTTCTAGAGCCAAAGTTGGCAGTTATCAACAGAACACTTTGACTAATGGTGATGGACAAGCCAGGGCCCTCTCACTATATATTAGCTATGAAAAATATGGCCCCAGTTCAGCAACTGCAAGCTTAGTCCCATTCACTTTTGTGGCATTGGAATGCATGAGCACACTGCAGAGGATTAGAGAAACTATGTAGTTTAAAATTATATTCATGCTTAATCTCTGGCAAATAATAATTTTTGTGTATACAGCCATTAATATAAATATATGCATACATATACACATACTATAATGAACGTGGAATACTAAATTAAATGCGACTAGAAAGAGAAAGGAAATATGACTTCACCCACCTATGATCAATACAAGTAGAGTGCCTAGGAAACTAAAACTGGTAAAAGGGAAATTACACACAGTAACAGTCTTTAACCTGCCACTATTTCAAAAGGAATCTGAATGACCATTCTTGACAAAGAAGCTGACAATCTGCTGAATGAACATTTCTTTTGGCTTAAAATGCAGTATTCTCCAGACAGGGAAACTCCCTCTGCAAGGCCATGAATGTACAAGTCTTCTATCACCAACAGGCTTTCTCAGAAAAATCTGGATTTATTACTAAACATTATGTCACCAAATGCAGACCTCTACTGGCCCCATGTGAGAACACCAGTTCCATTCAGACAAACAAACAACGGAAAAAACAAACAAACAAAACACACCACAAAACAAACAAAAAAACCACCAACCAAAAACACACACACAGGGAAAAAATAACACCACTTAAAAATGTTATAATTACAAAGGTGATTTGCTTCAGCTGAATGTTTTTCTTGTTTATACATCAGTCCAATAGACATGGTTTGAACAAATCATTTGTTTGTAAGTAACTCTCAGCAAATGTCTCCGCCATTGTGCATTTTCACAGGACCTCCATTCACCACCTCAGAAAATAAAACAAAGAAATAACTTAGATTTAACTTTCAAACACAGAAATAAGGAAATACCTATTTTTAATAAAATAGTCATCTGACATTACCTCATGACACCTTATAAAAGAGTATGCAACTGTTTAGACTCTTTTAGAGATTTGTGAGATGCTTGAAACAATTCTAGTAATTCATAGCTTGTGCTGAGAGATGCCTTTTTTCAGTGAGCTGTAGACTGTGTTTTGTAGCTTTTAGTAAGACAGGAGAAAATCACTCAAAATCCTTCAGTGCTTTAGATCAGAAGTTATTTCAAGGATAGTGATCATTAGGAAACATCATATTTGAATATAGGCTATTAAGGTGTAGCCAATAAAGGATTTCCATTAGCTTTACCTCAGAGCATAAAATGTGATGAGATTACAAAGCTTTTTAAAGTTCTACAGTAACAGACACTTTTCACCTAGAAAAGGAATTCAGATTCTCTCCACCTTCTCCACCTCAAAATGTTTTGCACTAGTGATGAAGATCACCTTTCCATTTTAAGCACACTGAACAGTGAAGCTTTTCTCCTTCTACACAGTTAGTAGAGAATCACAAACAAACCATGCATTCAGCAGTCATCCTTCCCTGCTCGAGCTGGGATGCCAGAATTACTGATAAAGGGATGTCTTTCTCCTTATCTACTCATAGAATTATTTAGGTTGGAAAAGGCCTTTAAGATCATAGAGCCCACCATAAACCTAACACTCAAGTCCACCACTAAACCATCTCTCTATTCCCACCATGTAAAACTTGAGTGAAAGATGCCTCACATGTACTTCAGCAATACTAGAAGAGGCATGAAGGGTGATGAAGTTTTCATTTCTATCCTGAAAAAGAAGGTCATGAAAAAGAGCAAACAGCTACTTAAAGGCATTCAGTTCTCCTTAAGTTAAGTTAAAACCAATGTAATCCCCGAAGTTATGTCAAGAAGTTTCAAAAGACATGTAAATATTATTCACTGCATTAGAAGCATAAAGGGATACAAAGAAATTAACTTCATAAATCACTGTATATGTAATACAGATGGGTATGTCTTTACGTAAACACAGAACATAAAGTCAGGCCACAGGAATATGACTGATAGCTCCTGAAGAACCTATTTTTAAGTAACAAATCTTTGTATTTCATTGGTCATTTGATCTAGTACTGGAAATCAATGCAAATAAGGACAGGGTGGGAGGGGGATCCCTGAATAGTCTTAACTAAAGTAAATATTCAAGGGGGTATTTCTCAAGTCAGTACCAAGAGCTTCAGTCAGTTTTCAAAGCCCTTTGAATTCTCAGAGCTAAGCCCAGTTAATTCAGATGAAAGTTCCTTTTCTTCCACTTTTAAGGGAAGAAACAGTTTAAGTGAACGTTCTGCAGAACTGCCTCCCAAGTTCAGTAATTGGGGAACAAACCTAAAGCACTGCCAACACACACAACTATCCATTTATAAACCTTAATGTTTTATTCAAATACTAAGTACTGATGCACTGAACCAAAAGACACAAAGGTATGCCAACAATGCTGTTCCAGGTTATGTAACTGCATCTTTGGAGGAACTGGGATTTTTACGTACCGTTCTTGCTGCCGAGATCCGACTTCGTGCTCTGAGGAGCGTGGGCACCCGGGGTGCATATTAATGATACCAAACCTCTGCTGAATCCAGCAAGAGCCAGGCTAGGCGAGGACACCACCTGGCCCTGCCTCTGCTCCGAAATGATGTCAGTCTATTCAGCAAGGCAACAGGAAAAAAAAAGTCCCTGCTGTATATCAAACACACACAAAGGGCCATGTGTATTACCACAAAAAGCAGGAAACCAGTCTGGCTCATCAGTAAATGAGATTCTGCAGCCTTCCAAGCCCTACTGCATTTAGGCAATAGGAATAGGTAGAGGAAGAAGCATTTGCTCCCTTGAGATTTGATGACAGTTACTCCATCTCTCTCCCATCCCTGTCACTGTCCTCACAGCCTGGGCATTATTCCTTGGGCTATCACCAAGCCACTATGCTTTTTGCCCCACGGTTGCCACTATGTGCTGACCCACCAGGGCATGTCAATTTATCAAGTGCCAAGCCACTTTCAAATTCTTCTCTTTCTTTAAAAAGAAGTTTTTATTCCACTTGGTTCCTAACACCCCCATTTTCCCTACAAAACAATCCAGAAATTAACTTTTAAAATAAATCACAGTATCACAGTATGTTTGGGATTGGAAGGGACCTCAGAAGATCATCTAGTCCAATCCCCCTGCTGGAGCAGGAACGCCTAGGTGAGGTCACACAGGAACATGTCCAGGCGGGTCTTGAATGTCTCCAGGGAGGGAGACTCCACAACCTCCCTGGGCAGCCTGTTCCAGTGCTCTGTCACCCTCACTGAGAAGAAGTTTTTTCTCAAATTTAAGTGGAACCTCTTGTGTTCCAGCTTGATCCCATTACCCCTTGTCCTATCATTGTTTGCCACCGAGAAGAGCCTGGCTACATCCTCGTGGCACTCACCCTTTATATATTTATAAGCATTAATAAGGTCACCCCTCAGTCTCCTCTTCTCCAAACTAAAGAGACCCAGCTCCCTCAGCCTTTCTTCATAAGGCAGGTGCTCCACTCCCTTAATCATCTTCGTTGCCCTACGCTGGACCCTCTCCAGCAGTTCCCTGTCCTTCTTGAACTGAGGGGCCCAGAACTGGACACAATATTCCAGATGGGGTCTCACCAGGGCAGAGTAGAGGGGAAGGAGGACCTCTCTCAATCTACTAACCACCCCCCTTGTAATACACCCCAGGATGCCATTGGCCTTCCTGGCCACAAGGGCACAGTGCTGGCTCATGGTCATCCTGTTGTCCACCAGGACCCCCAGGTCCCTTTCCCCTACACTGCTCTCTAATATGTAATTTCCCAACCTATACTGGAGCCTGGGGTTGTTCCTGCCCAGATGCAGGACTCTACACTTTCCCTTGTTAAATTTCATCAGGTTATTCCCCACCCAACTCTCCAGCCTGTCCAGGTCCCGCTGGATGGCAGCACAGCCTTCTGGCGTGTCAGCCACTCCTCCCAGCTTAGTGTCATCAGCAAACTTGCTGATAGTACACTCTATTCCCTCGTCTAAATCGTTAATGAATATATTGAATAATACTGGCCCCAGTACTGACCCCTAAGGCACTCCACTAGACACTGGCCTCCAACTAGACTCCGCACCATTGACTACCACTCTCCGGCTTCTCTCCTTAAGCCAGTTTGCAACCCACCTCACTACTCTATTGCCTAGACCACACCTCCTCAACTTAGCTGTGAGGATGCTGTGGGAGACTGTGTCAAAGGCTTTACTGAAGTCAAGGTAGACAACATCCACCGCTCTGCCATCGTCCATCCACCTTGTTACATTCTCATAAAAGGCTATGAGGTTGGTCAAGCATGACCTACCCTTGGTAAAGCCATGCTGACTGCCCCTAATAACCCTCTTATCCTTGATATGCCTTGAGATGGCACCAAGGATAAGTTGTTCCATCACTTTCCCAGGGATAGAGGTGAGGCTGACTGGTCTATAATTACCCGGGTCCTCCTTCTTGCCCTTTTTGAAGACTGGAGTGACGTTTGCTTTCCTCCAATCCTCAGGCACCTCTCCCGTTTCCCAAGACTTGGCAAAGATGATGGAGAGCGGTCCAGCAATGACTTCAGCCAGCTCCCTCAGCACCCGCGGATGCATCCCATTTGGACCCATGGATTTATGGATGTCCAGACTATTTAATTGCTCCCTAACCCAGTCCTCATCAACTAAAGCAAACTCCTCCATTGACCTGGCTTCATCCAGGGTCTCAGGGGTACAGGGCTCCCCAGGACAGCCTTCAGCAGAGTAGACAGAGACAAAGAAGGCATTCAGTAATTCTGCCTTCTCTGTATCTTCTGCCACCAGGGCACCAATCCCATTCATCAGTGGGCCTATGTTGCCTCTGGTATTAGTTTTATCTGCTATGTATTTGAAAAAGTTCTTTTTGCTGTCCTTGACCCCTCTCGCCAGCTGTAATTCTAAGGAGGCCTTGGCTATCCTAGTTGCCTTCCTACATCCTCTAACAGCAGCCTTATATTCCTCCCAAGTGGCCAGCCCCTGCTTCCATGACCTGTAAACTCTCCTCTTCTGCTTGAGCATACCCAACAGATCCCTATTCAACCACGCAGGCCTCCTGGCTCCCTTCCTTGACTTCCTACATGTGGGGATGCTCTGATCCTGAGCGTGGAAGAAGCAATCTCTGAATGCCACCCAGCTATCTTGGGCCCCTTTTCCTTCAAGCAGTCTTGCCCATGGGATTTCCCCCAGCAATTGCTTGAAAAGGCCAAAGTTAGCCCTGCTAAAGTCCAGGGTTGCAATTCTACTTGCTATTCTGTTCCTGCCACACAAGATGCTGAACTCCACCATCTCGTGGTCACTGCAACCCAGGTAGCCCTCAACCTTTACTGCTTTGACCAGACCCTCCTTGTTAGTGAGGATGAGATCCAGCAGTGCACCTCTCCTAGTCGGCTCCTCCACCATCTGCATGAGGAAGTTATCATCAATGCACTGGAGGAACCTCCTGGACTGTGGCTGGCTGGCTGAATGGTCCTTCCAGCAAACATCAGGGAAGTTAAAATCACCCACAACAACCAGGGCCTGTGACTGTGAGGCCACTCTCAGCTGCCCATAGAAGGCCTCATCAACTTCCTCAGCCTGATCTGGTGGCCTGTAATAGACGCCCACAACAGTGTCACCCCTGCCAGCCTGCCCCTTAATTCTGACCCATACACTCTCAACTTGCTCCTCATCTGCTCCTGGGCAGAATTTAGTACATTGTAGTTGCTCTCTCACATAGCGAGCAACTCCACCACCACACCTGGCTGGCCTGTCTTTCCTGAAAAGGGCATAGCCATCCATGACCACATTCCAGTCATGTGAACTGTCCCACCATGTTTCTGTAATTGCCACCAGATCATAATCTCCCGACCGAACACAGGATTCTAACTCCTCCTGCTTATTCCCCATGCTGCACGCATTGGTGTACAGGCATTTCAGGGAGCGAGCACACCGATTTCTCCCTAGGGGCATAGGAGGCCACCCAGTCCTCATCAGTTTTAGAATGCTGCCCCACTGGGACAAGCTCAGCTACAACCCCATCCCCCTTCGAGCCTAGTTTAAAGCTTTCCAAATGAGCCCAGCTAATTCCTGCCCCAAAATCCTTTTGCCCCTGCAAGATAAACCCTTCCCGCGTAACACTGTCCAGACTGGAGTCTTATAAAACCAACCATTATAAAAAAATCCAAAGCCCTGCCTGTAGCACCAGTCCTGGAGCCAACCATTTAGAGACTGAATTTTCCTATTCCATCCCACATCGTCACTTGAAGATGGAAGGAGTGAAGAAAAGATCACTTGAGCCCGAGTCTTTCACCATCCTTCCCAAGACCTTGAAATCATTCTTCATTCCCCTAAATCATTCTTCATTCCCCTAAATAATAGCAACACTGTAGAGTGAGCTTATGCCATGCAAGGAAGTAAAAAGCGCACAGCAGAGAAATGATGACTGAGGAGCAGATGTGCTCACACCAAATAAAAACTGACTGTTGATTCTCCCCATAGTGAAGACATTCACAGCACCGCTGGACCAACCTACAGATTCTCTGATACTGAATAACAGCTGAGCTCGTGCTGCAGAGTTTCATCGTTGGAAGCATGAAAGCTATACTTAAATCAATGCACTATACGCACCCAAAAAGCATTCCTGAGCACAAAGGTAAGCTATGACAGAAGAGCCCACATCAATCTTAGTCTCCAAAACAGAGGGCATGAAAAACACTTGGCAGTGATGGCTCAAATGGATCAGGGACTGAGCTGTGTCTGGAAACTGGCTGTGGAGAAGACTAGCCATAATTCCTCAAAATCATCCCAGCAAACATGGTCATCACAGACAATCTTCTTCCAGGCCTGGCAACATTCTTGGGTCCATCTGAATTTAATACAGGTATAACCATATAGGATTCCTCAGGCCACCTATGTCCACGAACTTTGCTGAAATGTTGTTTCAAGTATTTTTCTCTTAATTGAATATCATTACAAACTCCAAAGATTTAAAGAACACTCAATGTAGAGCCAGACATAGACACTCGTACACACTGGCATAAAAAGTAGAACAGGCAGTGAGGAGAGGGAAGAAAATTAAAAAAAAAAAAAAAAGAAGAAAGAAAAAGACAATCATAGTCTCTGGAGAGCAGAAAGCATAATTACATTCAACTGAACTACTCTTACATTATGCACATGCCACTGGAAGGGTTCACTTCTACCTTTCAGTCCTGTCCTTTAAAACAGATCGGATGTAAACCTTTCAAGCAGCAGCACCATTGTCTTTCTCTGTACCTGTGGACACCTTTCTCTGCAACATCTCAGCTCCTGTGTAGCCCAACAACTGGTGGCTGCCTCCTCCAGCTGTATCAGAGCGAGAAGTTTCCCACCAGGAGAGCTCAGAGGCAGTTGCCCAGCTCTCTTGTGGCAAGAAAATTCCTCTTATGGCCGTTCCAGACACAAGCCTGAAGTTTGGGCACCCCCATGACACTAGCCAGCTAACACCAGCATGAAAAGTAAAGCAGACCCTTAATGGAAGGGAGTTTTGTGTGGTTTGGGGGCTTTTGCAGGGTTTGATGTTTTCTTTTTAAATCAAACTCCAGTGTAGTTTAAGCAAAAGCCAGTGAAGTTTGGGAAGAAGATGCAATGAATCACAATTAGTACAAAACAAAGGCCAAATTTTCCAAAGCTGCTTAGTTATTTTAGAATCTACTCTAATTTCTGGAAAATAGGAACTCAGCATACTTAACAAAAGTAACTACAGCGTAGGTTGAAGTAACTGCCTAACTTCAAAATTATCTGTTATTTTTTAAAGTTTTGAGTGTCTTACACCTAAATATAGGAAAAGTTGCATCTGTCTTAAAACATGTATCCACGTAGTGCTTCTGTCAAATCATACTTATTTTTTGGCTTTATTTACCATTTGGCTTCATTTTGATCTGTGTCTAGAATTATTTTGTTGTTTTACAAAGTTAGCTCTCAGCAAAATTTACACACAAACTCAACTATTTGATTAATTCATTTATTACAAAAATTACTACTTAAAACAGATTACCTGTAACTACCAGACTAAAATCTCTGCAACTGAAGATTCAGCAAATTTCTCTAAGGAAATAAGTGAACTGATCCACTTCTCAGAACAGTACTTACAAAAACGTGATTTTCCTTTTCCAATTTAAGCACATATTAAAGCTGAAATACATAATAGAGTCCATTTCAACCACATGTTTTTGGGGCTTTTACTGCAGTTTTGTTCTTTTTTCCACCTTGCAAGACTCTATCAAAGGTCTATTTTAACTGATTCAGCAGAGTGCTATTTTGACAAGACTATAAGAAGATACCACGTGAAATAAAGATTTTCAAAATTTCAACCAAAAAAAAAAAGGAAAAAAAAAAGAAAAAAAAAAGAAAAAAAGTATTAGGAGAACACTAAAGCACCCTACAGATTCATTCAGAACTGGAAGGAGATGGCACATAGGTTTCCCTGTGCCTGATTATCAGGCAGTGGTTTACATCCTATTTTTCATCCAGGCTGCTTGCACTTGCCCCGGGAGGGCTGCGCTCCACTTATTCCCAAGTGTGATCCTGCTATTGTAGACTGCACTGAAAACCCTATATCCAAACAGCATGAATGAAGCACTAACACCCTTTCACTCATCAGATCAAAACACTGTGGACACTGCCATCTTCAAGGCATCTACCATAAACAGCATCTTTGGAAGTGCAGGTTTGCAATCCTAGATTAACATATAAGAATCACCAAGGCAAAATTATTTGTTTACTTTCAGTGGTAAAGATCAATGGCAGGAAGTACAATACTCTAGAGATAATAAAATATTTGTATTATATTTATATATAAATGTATATTTCCATTTTGGTTTCCACATACACAGAATGAAGTATGCATTTTTCTGTCAGTACTACCAATTCATTTTAAGGAAAATCCCCAGCTACTAAACTCATTTCCAGCAAGTATGCAGCTGGCTTGCATCACTCACTTTGAAGACCTATATGCAAGCAGGCAGGGAAGGAAATTACTCATGCAGGGGAATTTGGTACCTCCCCCGTTTATACAGTTATTTACACTACAGAATTTATTCAAGTATCTATATCCTTACATCTGACAAAGGTACAGATAAGACAAAATATGATTTGACAATATCAAGAAACATACACTACTCTCCATGTTGAAAGGCTGTAAAATGGCTTAATTACTGTTTCAGGCATTTAAACTACATCTTGCACTGCAACCGAGGTACACGGGATGAGTAGCAACAGGGACAAAGAGCTGGGGACTCATCTGATGATCACACATGCCCTGCTGCACCATGGCAGATGATGCACAACAGCACTCGTGCGGGGCTCCTCCCGTCCCCAGAGTGAAAAGCATTTGCGTTTTTTGTCTCAGCAATCTCTGGGGGGCAGGGGAATCAAATCAATCTGTTCCCAGGAAGGAAGAATAACTAGAAAACAGAAAATAACACTGAATGGTATATTTAGTGGGTAGGGATTTTATTAATTTCTTTTTGCACTGAGCACTCTCACTCCACTGGATGAGCAGTAAGCTTCTGCCCCTGGAAGACAGTCCTCTCTCACATACCAAAAAAAAACAACTCCACCAACCGAACTTTATAGATTCATCCAGCTTTTATTTCCTTGTTCAATGCATAGTAACAATATGGACATTAAGGTTAGCGCAAGCACGTTACCACAGGCGTCACTGTGTCTCTTGAAGTCTGCTGGACATTAACAACCCAGCAGATGGTCATTACTCCAAACTCCCCACCCTCCATCATCATTAATTCAGGAGCAAACTCATTTCAACGGGCTAGCTCCAATTCATAAAGAACTCATTGTCCTGGCCAAATTAATAGCTTTAGATCTCATATTACCAGATGTGCTTCAGAGAGACAATAACATTTTAAATTATAATGTGCTGTTTGAATCCACTTCAGTGTCATTTCTCATAAATATTGGTGTACGAAGCAAATCTTGAAACTATGAAACTATTGCCAAAATAAACACAGAAAACACTGTATTTTTGGTTTAGAGTCTAGACAGATTTGGCAAAAGCATCCTCAATTATCTTGCAGCCTACTTGATCAAAAGCTCTCTACTTCAAGACTAAAAGAGGCACATACTCTTTCGAAATACTTCACCCTGAAGATTAATAGACCCTCAGCACTGGCTCATCCAATAACGAGACAGGCAGTTATGGTGCCTATTACATAACACGATTTAGACCAATAATAAATAGGAAAAATTAAATTTGTAACACTTTGAAGTAGGTCTTAACTTCATTGCTGAGTCATTAGTAAGAGTTTTAATAAATGTTAAATGGGGAACAAAAAGGAAAAGAGAGAAACATTTGTAATTACTTGCATTACATTGTGTCTGACATTTGTCATACCATTTGCATTAAAACAAGAGAAGACTCTTTTCCATAGGAACAATTTATAAACATTAACATCAGTACACTAGAAACAGCTAGCAAACGTCTTTCCAACTTACAGAAAAATAAAAAGTAGAATTTTGAAAAAATCCATGTTCTTTGTGAGGAAGAGGTGGAGACTGTTGAAGGATTGTAATCCAGAAAAAAACAAACAAACAAACAACAACCCCCAAAACACCAGGGACAGAACTTTGCAAAGAGACAGTATTCATTTATTTCAGTTTTAAATTATACTGTTATTTTTCCATGAAACTGAACCACATTTTCTTACAATCCTGTATCTCGAAAACTTTTCTTGCTGATAGGTTAGTTGAAAACTGCTTGTGTGAAATGTTCTGTTTTCACTGAAATATTTCCAATGAAATATTTTTGTCTGAAAAATTCCTAACCACTTTAAAAATAATTTTTCAAGCGTAACATTTCATAAAGTCCAATGCCTTTCCTTAGTAGATATATGGTGGGTGTTTTTGTAAGAAATGTATTTTCACATGGAAGAAACAAATATAACAATTTTTATTTTAAGATCTTTTCTATTCTACCTTGAAAACAGGATTAGAAGCTACATCTCCAGTAATCTTTAACCTCCATTTCATCACAGGAGACTGTGACACCCAAATACAAAATATACAACTCTCTTTACTAAGTAACTTCACGTATCTAAATTATGTAGTAACCAAATATAATAATGCCTGGATTTACCCTCAAAGTACAGTTTACGGCCATAGTCGAAGGAAAGAAGTTAGGGCTGAAATGTCTGTGTGGGTGACAAATACACTCTTGGGAGGTGACAAGGGAGTGAGGGAAAAAGAATATTTCCTTTTTAAAAGGAAAACAAATAAAGGAAAATCATAGTTATGTCTCCTGTCAAGTTTCATACTGGTATAATTTTTAATTACAAATGAAATTCATGAATTGAGAACAAAACAGCATTTGATGCACTGAACTTAGGCAACTGAAGCTAAGTATGCAAAGTGGGGTTTTTTTGTGTGTGTATTGAATATTTTTTTCAAATTCCTACATAACGTAACTAATAAAAATATTTACTTTTACAAAGGGTCAAGTGGACAGAATATCATTCTCCCAGAAGGAAACCAGATATTTAGTATCTTCAAAGCAATGTCCATCTTGATAAAAGCAGTAGCTAATCTTTCTTTTAGAGGTTGAAGTTCTTGCTGAAGTTTCTTTTACTGAGCAGCTATGTCTCATGCTTTAACTAATATCTGCCTCAAGAAAAGAGGCAATTTTACATTTTTAATAGGATTTTGGTTTGTGCATATAATCATCCATGCACCAATACTCAAAAGAGCTGCCTTTGAGAATTTTGTAAAGCAATCTATAGTCCTGGTCCAAGTCACGTATTGCATCTTTAGCTCAGGATGAAAGAAGTCACATCTGTTCCCAAAGCCAGGATTCCACAATAAAAACATTTTAGAAAACATCTATATAGTAATTTGAATATGTTAGAGTCACACAAATATTCAAGTGCTTCTCATGAGTCATACAAGACATGCAGAATATTACATCAATGTAGTGCTCAGAACTACAGAAATCTCAAATTAACAATTTAGTATCCGTCTTAAAACTTGCCATAACACATTAAGAGATCCATAAAATGGAATTCACAAAGAACTGAGTAAATAGATTTCAACTGATTCTATGGGTTTTTCCTGTATTACTTGGCTAGTGCCATAACTAATATTTAGCTACAACATAATGCTTGCCAACAGATGCAAAGATAAGTCTGAAATTCTATAGGGACAGGCTAAATGCTTAAAAGGCTTTGGAAGCATGAACAGGGTCTCCGCATATCTCACTCAAAAAGCAGGAGGACTATTTAGTTACTTAAATTACCCTTAGACAAGCCCACCAAAAAAACATAAATAAATAAATAAACTAAAAGAAAAAGAAAAAAAGATTACCAGCTTTGCCACTAGAAAGAAGGGGCAGGGGGGAAATCACCCAATTTAAAATAGTTTTTATGGCACCTGTTTTTCCATATTCTGAAGTTTGATCTGATGAGGGAAAAGCAGCAATGGCAGAAGTTTAACTTTATCTATGCTGGATAATTACACAGCTGACTACTCCACATTGCCTAGAAATCTAAAGTGAAGGTGGAAATCAGATCAAAGGAAGGGTCACAGTTTTGGTGCCCATTTTGCCAACACCATTAGAGCATGCGTATCACTAGGGCATTAATTGCAGTATGATTCATTTAGTGTATCATGAATTTTGTATTCAGCAATGTTGATATTCACCTACAGCACAGTATATTCTTGCTCACTCTCCCATCTCTAGTGGCCATGTACAGTTGTTATTTGAAAAACCTGTCTAGCTTAATGAAGGCTGTAAGCTTCCAGCTAAACAGCATCTTACGGATATAAAGTTGTACATCTCAACACCTCCTTTGTTAAGTGATGGTGATGTTCTCTTAGGAGGCAGGGACAGGGCAGCTCTTGGGATAGCAAGTGACAAGAAAGGGCTGAAAAAAGGCCCGATTTTATCCGAAACCCTCAAAAAAAGAGGGCAGCACTCCTCAGTGCACTTAGTTAACCAGCTTCATCCAAGCTCAACATAAGCAGTATCAGTTTAAGTATCAAAATACTTAAGGCTGTATGGAAGCAGAATACTGGCACCTTGCTTACAAGCTGCAATTAAACATAATAAAAGCAAAAGGAAGGAACAAAGGACAAACTAAGTGGCAAGGACTCAGATTTCGAGAGCTCTTTCAATTAACGTTTTTCATGCACTTTGTGTGGCAAGAGAACAAAAAGTTTCCTGGTAAGCACACTCAGGGTTTGCATAGAGCGCATCCCCCTTTCACTCCATTCTTTATAATACAAGAGCCAGAGTGGAAAATAATTGGAAAAACTATGGCTGGTGTGATGCAGAGGACAAGCTGTGATACACTCCACTACCATCCCGTACCTATTTCACAGGCCTCTCTCAACCATTTCCTCAGACATGTCTTCCCCACTTCCAAATCCTCTTCTCTCGGGACAGACCTTTTCCTATAATTCATCATTCCTCTGTCCCCAAAACTTCCCCCTCTGCAGTCTGTGAAGCCAAGTATGGAGCGTCTCCTGGCCCCTACCCCAGCCCCTCTCCAGGAGGGCAGGAGCACAGCACTGGGCTCCCCAGTTATCCTGCAACACCTCCAGCAAAACATGTTCAAGCAGCTGATGGACCATGATGCCACAGACTTAGCAAATGCATCCTAGAAATTGTAGGGAAAGCTGCATGAATGTTTCAGCTCTGGGGTCCTTGGTATGAGTGCTATTTTGTTTCCCCCAGAGGAAGTCATTTTCAGTGTCATTTTGGAGTGTAATATGTACAATGCAGAGACTATACTATGGAGAGAAAACTCATGACCTACATCATGCAATCAAAACACTGTACAGCCCTGAAGTCTTTGCAATGTTGTCAGTTTGGGGTTTTTTGGGGTTGGTTTGTTCGGTGTTATTAATACTTTATTTGGAAAATATAACCAAGTCATTCTGTTCCAGTGTGCAACTTGTTTTTCTGTTCTGGCTACACCTGTGACAAAGGAACAATATTGTCACATGTCACCCATACTCCCTCTCTACTAACTAGTCCTGAACGGGGTGTGGGGGGAAAGTAACCTTCAAGACAGTTTCACTGCTGTACAGGATGTTCACCAGAAAACAACAGATGTGCTATAATCACTACTGCCCATTCATTTCCCTTCTGTCAAAAGAAAGCAGCGGTCATCAATTCAGAACCCCTATCTCCCAGACACAAAAGGAAGCGGACACTTCTCCTTGGTCATTTGACCATAACAATAGGGGATGGCAGTGGGAACGGGGGACCACTCTGAGCAAGCACAGGGGGAAGACAGGGGTGAGGGAGCTTGTCTTTTTGTAAACTTTTTTGATAGATAAGAATTTTTATTCAACACCTTAATATACGAATGTCTAAAAAAATAAATCTCTTTTCTGTAGATTACACAAAGTCCGAATTACATTATTCCTGAATTTGTCCAGACAATTCATGTAATCTTTTTCACAGCAGAAAATCCCAAACATGTGAACTGACAAGAGAATAAAGCAGCATCTGGAAAAGCTGTTTTATCCAGTCATAAAGCCTTTTAAAAATAGTTAGTACATTTAGACTAATGGTTTTATAGAAATTGTGATAAGTCTTGAGACTTCCAATATGCCATGGGCATAAGTAATTTGGATTAATATTTTTTAAAAGTCTAGTCATTTCTGTAGATCCTTCTGTTAAAGATCACATTCAGTGGTCATGTTCATCACTAAATTCGAATGACAGCTTTCATAAAATCAGCAACAACAGAAAACCCTAGAGATGCACTTTTTATTATGTCTGTGTCAGTCTGACTACAATCAGACACAAAGAGTTTGGGGGAAACCTATTAAAAATTGCTAGACTTCATTAAGGGATTAGGCGCTAATCTAGCATGCTAAATTAAATCCCGAATATTCCCATGTATATTAATGCAATTGCTCTAAGAACTTTGTAGGCACTTCCAACAATAGAAAAGCTTTTACAGGCCTTTAAACCACAACTGAACCCCTATTTTTGCACTGTACCCCTGCTCCATTGCATACCAAAAATAGAGCCGACTTACAGAAAAGCTCACATGTGGGCAGGCATCATTCCTCTCCACTCTCCCGCAGATTTGCAAGCCCTCATACCAGTAAAGATATGGCCTAAACAAAGCATTCAGTGATGCAGAGATGCTTGAGGAATTTTTTTTGTGTAGTGACTTTCAGTATAAACATACTGCATATTAAAACTCATCCTGAATTGTCAGAACAAAGTATTTTGATCTGATGTTTCCTTCTCTGCTACAACAGATGTAATGATTTTAAGAGCTGCTGAAGCTCATTTTCATTATTTCCAAAGATTGGTGTATTCTAAACACCAGCTTATTGAAACAATTAAAACCAGACACTGTTGTTATATAAGTCGAATGGATAATAGCAAAATATAAACGAATTTCATAAAATGTCTCCCCCAGCACACCCAAATATTCTTACAACCTCCAGGTTTAAGTCTGGCAAACAAAGGAAATTTGGCAAAATTACCAGTGGTTGTTGGGTACAGATTTAAATCTTTGAGGGACAGATGTTATCTTCCCAAACCATTAAGCTGTTCTTTTCACAGATTACTGCTCCTCATATTTTAGGTTTCTTCCTTTTTCCCATGAAATTAATTCCTTACTAAATGCACTTCATCTAGTCCTTGAATGCCTTATTCCATTGGTTGATTCATTCTCACACACTCTAGTTTTGTTGATACAACCATTTTCTGAAGCACTTCACAGTGAGCGTTTGTCTCTCCTGGAATCCTGGGAAATCCTCTGCCTCTTAGGACACGTGCACAAGCCATGTTATCTCAGCTTTCAGAAAAGAGGTTATTCAAGTCTGACGGTCTGGTTTAACTTTTCTGTTCATCATGAAAACACATTAAAATCACTGCAACTCAAAACCACATCTCAGCAGCACATTTGAAATTAAATGGAAATCAGGGGGCAGAAGGTATTTGTACAAGTAATTCACTTTCTAAGGTCACTAGGGAAATACTTCACATGCATTTGGATATGCACAAATTTCAGGCTAAATAAATAAAATTATTTGCTGTGTGAAACCCAGGAATGTACAGCCTCTCCACATTTGCGGACAAAAAAAAAATATTCTAGAAATTAACTATTAACAAATAACACAGACAACTAGTATACTGAATTTAGGTTACACCAATTATTTTTTTCTAATGTATGTACAACATGAAACCTTATCCAAATCTTTCTATTTTTAGAAAATACTGTAGAGAAATTTCTGGTCCTTCCTCTCAGCCTCTGCAAAATGGTTTCCTACTTACTGAGACTGTTCTCCCTTGGATCCAAGGGAAAATAAGATCTCACTAATGTTTGTCAGATGGAAGCTTCAACTGAATGCTATGCAATGCTGCTGGTGTCAGTCTGTTAAAGCTATGCAATCTCAAACACTGGATCTGACAAAGTTGCCATTTTCCTAAAATTTTATAAACATTTGAACACGATTGTTTCATCAGTACATACTACAAAATTATATTACAAGCCCCAATATTAGTAGGATAAATTAATAAATGTTATTAATTAGTGTTCTAACATAGGTTATTAGCATTCCCTCTGCAGGTCACAGAAGCCAGAGTGACAAATAACATACTTCTTTTTTTTTTTTTAATTTTAAACTAATCTATGCTACACTGGTTTCAGCATTAGCAGTGGAAGGAGTGAAGCAGGCGATAAGTCATCGAGCTTTTCCAAATAGCAGTGTCCATGCTCTTACTCACAAACCCATCACTGAATGCCTGCCTTCTTCAGAGAGAAGACAAGACTCTTTCGTGTTGGCACCAGAACTGAGGAGGAAAGGAGGGAGAAATAGACCTTGCCTAAAGCCCTCTTCTTATTTCATATTTTCTGTGGAGTCTCCTGCCAGCCGTATCATGAAGACTTCTGGAATATCCATTTGTTTTAGACAATCAAATAGCGAAAACAGTTATTACAATCAAGTTACATTTCCATGTCACCTAAATCTGCTTTTCCTATATTCTCAAGGTCCCCACGTCCCCCAAGACTTTCTGTTAGTGAGAGTACACAAACAAAATTAAACCTCTAAAACCATACATCATGAAAGATCAATTTCTTCTCAAAATGGCATAGAATAACATAGGAAATCTCAGGAGCACATAGAAGTCCCAGATGCCCCCAGCCCCATGGAGAGATCATTGTTTCTCCACGAAAGCAGCACTTCTACCTCCAAAAGGATGGAATCAAACAAACGAACAAAACTTCAGCTACAGATCTTTAGCAAAACTTCAGTTACAGAAAGAAGTGCTAAAACTGAAGACCTAACCTCCCCTAACTGCTTAGGTGTCCCATATTTTTAATTTGATTAGCATAAAACCCCATCCTCATCCATATGGAGAAAACCTACCACCTTGGATAACGAACATCTCAGGCCTCTACAGTACAGTGACCTATTGTGGATTTGCATAATAAGAAGTCTCATGGTTAAACTTTAGGTACATTCACTGAACACCAACACTAATCACCTCAGCCAGAGGCACAACAAACATGATCTCTTATTAAAAAAAAAGTGTAAATAATAATTTTAAAAATTTACCTGATAGACCACTCACCAAATAAATCACTGTTAGATTAGGCAAAGCGGAGTCTCCGTTCCTCTGCTCTGTTGAATCTCCGGCATTCTGCAGAAAGGAGGGTAGAAATTATGGAATTAGAGAAAGAATAAAAGGGAGCACAACTCTTCAGCTCAGTGGGAGGCCACCCTCACCCAGTTTCTACCCCCTAAGCCATGCTCGCTGCGCTGCCTGCCCATCCTGCCTTAAAAAGCAGCTGAATAAAACATAGCATGGGCTGAATCTGGTTCAGACAGGCTAAAAGGTTAGATTTTGAATAGGAATTAGACACTAATGTGATTCCGAAAATCCCATTAAGAGTCTTACCACCTCCGTGAGTGCCTACCTATGTATCTTTAAAAATCTAGATCAGATGGTTTGTCTATGGTTGCACTGTAAGTCTGTGGCAAAGCAAGGAAATGCTGTTGGGTTCCCAAGGTCTAAACCCCAAAAGCTTCAGGCCATGCTCCTTCTGGAAATTGTTAGTGCTGATCTGAATTATCTTTAATGCCTGGAAACCTCTATCCAACTGAACCCTCACTTTCCTGGTGAGCAACATAAGGACACATCTCTAGCCATTAAATCAGAGCCATGGGTCACTTTCTGAGATCTGTCTGGTATCTGCATCTGATCCAGATATTTTCACAAGGTGACCAAGCATGATAAATATAGAAATGAAAATATTTTCTCTTCTACCACTTGACAAAAAGCAGCTGTTTAGATACAATTGTAGTGCAGCTTTTTCTAGCAAAATTTATTAACCTGTCTTGAAGCCTAAAAAACATAGGATTCTTTATTTAATGAGGGAAAGAACTCATTTCCTTTGCTAAATTTGTAACTCTTCCCAGATTCAGAACATTGACTGGAACATCAAGCAAGAACTGAACAAGGATACCTTTTTTTATTATTATTTTTATTTCTCCAAGCCATTGTTTTACCTTTGTCTGTTCCAGAGAACCCCAAGATTAATTCACCTCTCCCTTTTAGCTATTTTTGTCCTATGGCCTCAGCCAAAGGTGCCAGTGAAGAATCCACAGAAACCAAACTTCAAATGTTCTTGCTCTGAACTTTCAAGAAGCTACTGAATGAAAGGCTGGATTTTTATTTTTTTTTTTAATATCACCATGAGGACTGTTTATATACTTGGAGTGGAAACAGTGCACATTCAGCTGCAATTGATTTCCTGTATGGCAAAATACCTCAGGCATTCAGCTGGCTGGGAACACGGCAGAGGCCTCTCACCATCACCAGTTTTCTGAGACCAAGAAGCTCTGCCCCATGCTTGTTCTTATGCCAGAATAAACAGAGTCCCTGCTGAGCATCCAAGTTAATTTGGTCTAGGGGAACCAATCATAAACAGGCCTGATTTTATATTTCAAAAATCCATTTAAAAAATACTGGTCTACTTTCAACTTCAACACAATCAATTCAATCTTACTAATGTGGCACAGTGTTCATCTACAGATGTTTTCTAAATGCAAAAACTACTCCATCCGAGAGAGGGCTTTTTTTAAAAAAAGTGAAAAATGAGTACATTTTTCCTCATCCACTTGCTACATTTACAACAGTAAATCAACACTACAAGGCAATTTCACAGATTAAATGAGTATTTTTCCCCCTCTTGTTATCACTGAGTGACAATTATAATAACAATTTTATTTACTGCATTTTTTCCTGTTTATAACTGAATACATAGAATAGTCTCCATTAACATTTCTATGAATCTGAAAAAGGAACTATGTGAGGAGTCTAACCAGGCTCCTGTGATTAGACTGTAATAGCTGTAATATTCAAATGTCCAACCACCTGACTGTACCTCAGAATGTAAATTAAACTAAATGAAAATACAGAGTGAGCTGTAATTGCCATCCTACTTTCCATTTAGTCCATGCAAGTTTCCTCAGTCTCAAATCCTCCAGAGGCAAAGAACTCCATTTCAAGTGCTAGAGAAAGTCATTTATTTAAGAATCCTAGAAAAAGCCAGGCTGGCAACACAACCACAACAATTTAAATATACACACATACATGTGTGTATATGTGTGTGTATGTATGTTTGTATAAATAACATGTTTGCATGTATAAATAAATGAAAAAATCAGGAAACCAGACAATCTTGAAGAAGCCTAAACTTTTCATAGTGTCACTTTTGTTTGACAGAGGTTTCATCAATAACAGCTTCTTAGTCCCAGAGTAAATTATTGGCCTAAAGCAAATACTCTCTAACTCCTAGAGCACCCAACAGCCTTTCATAGCCTTTGGACTGATAACTTCAGACAGGGTCCTACAGTCACATCCAAGTCAACTAAAGCACAAGCTATTGGATGCTGAAGAGTTGTTTTATCAAACTCCTTTAATTTTTTCAAGAAATTTTTATACAGATCTTGGTATTATCATAATATATAACAGAAGAAACTGTAAGGAAAATGAATTTTTCAACCCGTGAATTTTTTTACCAACTCGGCTGAATAAATGGTTTATTTCTCAACCATCAATGTAAGCGTATTGCACACTTTTGCACTAGAAACACTATCACAAAGAAAAAGACTTGCATGACCACTTAAAGAAATGGATTAACCAATATGCTGTCACTTGTCCCACAATTTCTATTTCATCTTTTAAAAGCTTGCATGTTTTAAAATAGCATTACAAATATATCACAATATATCACTAGAAACATATTATAATTATTAATAAAAAAGCTTTGCATTATTAATCACTTTTAGAAAATATATAGGATTAAAGCATGAGGCAAGTAGCAGTTTAAGAGGCAAAAACCCTAAAACCACCTACATTCAGACATTCATGTTGACTTCAACCATAATGACTGGTTGTCCTATGAAATACATTCTAGCACCTGAAAATTTCACTGTAAAGTTAAACGAAAAGCCCAGAAACTTGGAAACTACTTTTCAAAACTCAGTAAAATCATGGTTCTCTTTCTGGGCATATTCTGCATGGTAAGCAACCAAACTAAGTTTCAGTAAGAGGATGCGTGCTTTATGTTATACTCTTGGGAGTCTTTGAGACCATCTTCAGCTCAGTTTTCCTAAAAGGTGTAAGTGTCACACAACCCTCCTGTGCTGCACACTAACAGTCTGGGGTTAAGATGCTCAAGGAAAGGTGAACATGATCACTTTTCTCCAATAAACTGGTTCCCTCAAACCACACACTTGAGTTTTGAAATCTCTGCTTTTTAAGAATCTCCCTACCCTGTTTCTGCTAGGGGAAAAGACGAAAATAAGCCAAAGCCACCCAACTACACATAATTGTGTTCCGCAAACTTACAAATTAATTCCATTCACTGACATCTCTGTTTTTATCTGGTCCCCAATGATACTAAATCACATCTCACATCCAGACAACTCCATCCTTACAATTTGCATCATATTGTGTATTCAACATAATAAAGTGGTGTCAACATATACTGTAATACATTAAAACAAACACTCTTGCCAAACAATTCCAGATACTGATCCTCTAAGGAAAGCTGAGAATAAAATTCTCATTAGAAGTTCACATGTTAGACGGAAAACCACTGTGGAGGTTTAATCACCAGTGATGAGGGCTGAAGTAAGAATTTATTTGATATGATTGCTATTGAGTTATGTGCCAGTACTTAAAGCCCAACCTTTCTGGCCAAAGAAAGCAGTTCACCTATTACAGCATCAAGGGAAGGCCACACATTGTCACACCTCATTGCATGAAATAACTGATGAACTTACAGAAGATGTGCTGTGTCCCAAGGAAACAGATTTATTCCACATGCAATCAGCCAAGCATTTTCCAGACATATTAAGCTAATTTCACAGGCTAAGTACAGGCGGCACTCCTAGAGCTTCCTTCACTCTACCCATTCACAGGAGTGAACACCACAAAGGTTGAGTTGCATAAGAAGGTTGACAGCCAAGAGTCCATGCAAGACTTTGCCAGAACTCCTCAAGACCATCCCTGGTATAACCTCAGACTGTCCCCAGGAAATAATTCAGTGTTGGGCAAGTACGGGCATGGACAATAACTCTGACCCAGGTACCAGAACTAATCACCTGATGATATGACTCAACATTTATAACTAACAAATAAGAAAAACCAATCCAGTAGATTTTTCTGAAACTGTCACTGATCCTCTATTAAAAACAAAATAACTCTTCATGCAGCACAGACATTGATTTAAAGAAGATCAAAAGAAAAAACAAACAAACAAACAAAAAACCCCCACCATATAGTGGGCAGAGTCTTCATCACTACAAGACAGCAACAATGAAGACGTATTCAGATGGTCCTGGCACCTACGCCCCTCTGGAAGCTTGAATATCTGCATGTTGCACCCAGCCAGGGTGGGCAGATGAATCAGTCAGGAAGCACTGTCCCCTAGAGATGACAGACACTAGCAAGCAACAGCTCCACTGTGACAAAGGCTGATGACCAGCTTTTCTTGTGAAGACAGCAAACCAAACAGTTGTGGTTTTGTTTTTCTAGAATTCTTCCCTGAAAAGCAGAGGTAGCTCCTATCCTATCCAAACACCACACATGTGTGGAAGAAATCCCTTCTCCTCCAGACCCCACCTGTGCATATCATAGGTCCCACCAAATCAAAGCTTCATCAATGAAAGGCAAGAAAAGAAAAAAGCCTGTTCTGCTTTGCTTTGACCTTGTGAGAATCTGAGCCAGTACCTACGCTGTTTTTTGGATGAACAAATTGCTTTGGAGGGGCCTGAGGGATGCAAGAGCCAAATCTGTTGGGTGCATTTGACAACAAGGCAAATGGCAGGACCCTCTGATGCAGAGTTGCAGGAAAAACCTCTTCACTGTGTTTTCTTTCACATCTGTACTCTGCATGGGAACGGTAGGATGGCTTAGCTGTGAGACTGAAGAACTCAGGGGACGTTGTTGGCATGTACAGCCATAACCAACAAAGCACGCCTGTGTTGGTAACAGGCTATGCTACCAGAAGAGAGTGACATTGCAGATCCAGCAGCCAAGTTGCAGTAATGGAGGCCACCAGGCTGAGTGACCATGAAGGAGATCAGCTCTAAACTCTGCTCAGTGCAGTTCATGCCTTGGCAAACCACTCTGCCCACACAAAAAGAAAGATGGGGCTTTCTTGATACTCTATTCTGCACCTCCCCACTGGCAGACTTCATGAAAAGATGAAAATGATTCCTAAAGGAAGGGTCTGCAGAAAGCCTGGTTCTTTTCAACTGAAAAATTTGCCTAGCACGGACTCTCCTAGCACACAGACATCTCTGATACCAGTTTAGGAACAATGTCATCTAAAGTAATGGAGAAGCAGAAGCATGCCAAGATACTGCACTATAAATCAGAAAAAACTTCGGAGGTGAAATTGTTACCGATGCCCTCAGAAATTACTTACTATCATTCACTTAATAACAAATCACAAAATTCTACAGTGGCTTATCAAAAAGCCTATGCTCTGCTTGATACTTGGTGCTGCAAGCAGATGTTCAGAAAAGAAGTTACTGGCTTTTCCCTGGAAATCTGGGAAAAGTTCATAAGGTTTAAAACTCAGGAGAAGGAGATACTGGAGACTATATGCTCCTACCACAAAGACTTCACAGCATAACCAACCTGATAAAGTAAGGATTGTAAAAGGCTACATCCAGTGAGGAGTGTGGCAAATTAGCCTGCCTGCTTGCAGTAACCTCCTCAGGCAGCTGGAGCACAAAATGACCAAGACAGATCAAACCAGAGATTCACGACTTCAGACTCATCTAGCATGAGAGAAACTGACAATTATCAGAGAAGACTGACAGAAAAAGAGACTATCAGCATACAAAGTTTCTAGTGTATGAGGGAAGGCAAGCTGTCTCTCCAAATTCAGTCATGATTCATTGTTAAATACATCTTTGCCACCATTCAAATAAGCTAAGACTGCTGATTCTCCAGAGAAATTAGTGTTTCTGCAACAGGCTGAAGTCTATGACAACATCACTCAGACACTCTGGTATGACAGCTCGCTGAGCAACCACACGAGGTATGTTATCAGGATAATGAGAAGGAATTGGAAAGTAAATAATGACAAAGCTTCACAAACACTGCAGTGTGAAGCATGATAATCTTGGCAGCACCAAACCTGCTTGCAAGCAAAAATTATATTTCTGCTGATATTAACTTGGTTGAAGTTTAAACAAGTGGAAAGCTTTGTGCATACTGAAGTGATAAAGAAGCTTACAGACCTGCATAGTAAGTAGCTCTTCATTTCACCCACTTATTTTCAAAATTCTTTACAAAGAAGGAACTATAATTTTTCCTTCATGTCAGGTACCAAGGACACAAAACATGATGTTACTTTAGATTGATGTACCACAGATTACTGGCAGCAGCAGCAAGCAAGCATTTCTGCCACTGTATTTTTGAAATGCATTGGGACTTCAGCTATGACCCTGAACTCACTGGGACAGGCAAGTTGATACTAGTATGTAGAAATCACAACAAAGCTGCAGCAGACACCGTATCTAATCTTAGTGGACACGCAAAGGGGTAGTAAATACTTTAAATAATAAGAGTTTACAGGAGGTTAGGGAGGAAAACTTGCCTGTGTTTACAGATAACTTCACCTAACACAAGCAGAAGCATGGGAGAAAGTACAAGCTCTATAGACTATGCACTAAATCTAGGAGATAGGGACTACTCGTACTCACGTGGGCTGATTAAAGGCAGAAACTGACCTTGAAGCCCACACCCAGATGACAATACTGAAACATGTCAACCATGACCAGGAAAGGAAGCTGGCTGTTAGGCTGTCCCTGACAGTGCTCCTTAGGGCAATCCAAAGAGCTTTCTCTTTCCTGAGTTAGGTATCAAGGTTTTAGCTACAAGAGCTCTGAGTAAGCAAATGGACAAGTGATTCAACCACTGTTCCCGTGGCACCCTTTTTACATCTGCTCACTACTTCCAGTGAGAACACACACGCATCCTATCAGCAGAAAACAGTAGTTGCATGATACTAATGCCTGGGGTGTGATCCTGAAATGTCTGAATGGATATAGTTCAATGTTAACATTCATTAAGTTAGGTTTGAAAACTTCTGGGCAGGGCTCACATACAAGTTTCTACGGATCGCATGCTGAAAGGAGGAGGCTTGGCACCACTCATACTCTGAAACTCAATGACAGAGCAGGCAAGCAAGACTTAAAGGATTCAAAGGTAATTAGCACTGCTTAGAGTCACATGTTTGCATGGGAAACAGCTGCCAGCCCAAGATATACCGGCTCACTACACTTAAAAAACACACATGCAACTTCCACTAGCATAGCCACCCATGGTCCCATAGAGGACTAGGAAGCAGGACTAGTGGAGCTCATGCTGTGGAAGGAGGGCAGGAAGAAAACAAGTCATATGCATCAAGTTTCTCTTCTAGATACATTTGTAAACCATCACCTTTCTTTGTATTTCCACAGCAACACTCTGCATCATGATTAGTGAGAACACAGGCAGTGATCACCTCCATATTCAGGTCCTTCAGAAGGCGTCACAGTCAGCAGCTGATGAGTTTTAGGCAGCTTGTAACTTTGCTTGGACAGCTGCTTCTTTCAGGCCTCCTAGATAAGCATCAGTAGATTTTCCCCTCCATTTCCTTCCCCAGTCCACCTTGACTAGGCCCCCCTTTCTTTTCCTGCACTTGTAATCAAATTTGCAGTTAAATCTATTTTAGGCCAAGTTCACGTAAACTCAACTTGGTGAATCAGACTAGACAGACCTAGTTGATACAACCACCATAAAAATTATTTATACCCTTAAAGTGACTTCAAAAACTTTTAACACTATGAGATAGTTTTTCAGACACACACTCCTTTGCAAAAATGAATTAACACAAACAGCCTTTGCCAAAACGTTATTATTTAACAAGGTCCTGTTCATCTAATATATGCTTAACCACACACGTAAAGGCTCCTGTGCTTCCAATCATAGCTGCTGTCCCTGTACTGGTGGTGTGCCTAAAGAATGACTTTACCTCTTCACTTGCTCTGCTTGTGTTCCCCCCAGCTTTGTGGTTCCACCCACTTGCTCTGATATGTGATGGTTTTCTAAAGCCTCAGGTCTTGGAGTCATGACATCTCCTGGGAACCTCAGCTCTTCTTTCAAAAAACAAGTTTCTGTGCATTTCAGTTACAAGAAAAGAACTGGAAAATATCACTGTAATTCGCTTATAAACCAAAAGGAACTGAAAAATATTACAAGATTAATGGTTAATAAACCAAACACGTGTTTGGTTAGTCTGAGCCATGACTGGGATGGGGAAGACACTGTTTGGGACTGGTGATGCTGCACAACACTTAAGGTGGTTTTGGTTCATCTCCCAGAATGAGAGGCTTAATCTACTATTTAATGAGCAGCTAGTAGAAATGCTTTGAAAAGCATCTTTAAAAAAGGGGGGGGGAGGGAGGAAACTACACATTCCATGTCCTCTGCATTCTCAGTTTACAAGAATAATGCTTTCTTCCCTTTTTTTCTGCCAGTCCCACAAACTAAAACTCTTTCTGTGTAACCACAATAATGCAGGTTTCTCAAAACTAACTGTTCAGCAACACCTCTGCAAGTCCTGCCACTTCAGGCCTTGCTGAGGGCTGCAATAATTCATTATTCCCCCTTTCTCACACTAGAAAAGGAAAATGCTGTTTAGTATAAGCAGTGTAAGGAATCCTCATTGTCCCCAAAAGCAAAAATTCCAGCTCCTTGTAAAAGGATCGCCATATATAACCACAACTACTCCAAATGTCTTCAGTAGATATTTCATTACTAATTCACATTTTTCATATGCCATTAACACAGCAATCATCCTTCTCAACGCATGACTGAATACAAAAGGGAATACACATCAGATTAATTCCTTTGTCCTAATTTATAACTGCCACAACTTCATAGATGTCTCATCCAATAAACGGTTCTAATCAGAGTCCTGCAAATGGCTCCCTTTATCTTCAGATTAGATGTTTCAATTATTTTCTGACCCAGTGGACTTGGGGTACACAACAGGGCCATGCTAAGCATCATCTCCAGCTGCCACCCAACAACATGGTGCCTCTTCTCGACTCCATGCTCCAAAGGCCAAGAACTGCAGCTCTGGCTTGGCTGGGGAGAGACTTAGTGGTGCCCAGCAATTGCTGGAACAGCAGCCAAGCATGAGGGAAACAAACAAAAGTCAACAGCTGAATGAGTCTTTAGCATACTTTAATAAGTGTGCTAAATGTCTGTTAGAAGATTGTTTTTAAGGAGGTCCCAAATATCAAAACAAACAAACAAACAAAAAAAAAGAGAGATAAAACAAAACAAAACAAAGTCCATTCTGAGTTCACATATTTCGTAATATCCATCTCTTGGAATTGTTTGGTTTGAGGTTAGTCTCTATTAAATGCAAAGGGGGCATTTAAAATACAAACCAATTTGACTATACATCTGTTTTTTCTTCTTTTTTGGAAAATCATAAGTAAAACAACAAGAAGAAAAATGACACATTAATGTCTACATTAGAATTATAACGTCCCTTTGTAGGGATGCACTCAGTCGTATGGCCACAGGTCAACGCTGTTTACCTAGGTCTGGAAGGAAAAAGCCAGCACTGCCATAAATGAACACATTTAAAACTGAGCCTTTTATCAGGGTGCTTTGCATCGCTTCCAGTTTGCCAACTAAAGAACACAGAGAAGTAGAGAGTCAAAGTTTAATAGCTAAGCATCTGCACAGACCTGAGAACAATAACAATATTCATTAAGAGTCCCATCTCAAACTGCCATCTCATATTTTCAAGACAAGTGCCCTATTAATACATTTTCTAACCTTAGCATAACTCTTATGTTTTCATCTCAAAGCACCCACACATACATTGGTAAAGAGTTCCCAAAATTATGACAACTACGTGCCACACACACACACACACACACATAAAAATAAATTTCAAGGAAGCTATATATTGTGCCTCACCAGCCACAGTGAATTACAGAGCCAGGAGCTGCTACAGCCAGATTTAGCTTTGTCCAAGCTAACAGGATTCCTTTATAAATTTAGCTAGAGGCACAGGCAACAAACGCTTGTGGAAATTCGAACCGCAGCTCTCCAGCAGCAAAGACTGTTCCCTCCAAGAATGAAACAGTAGCAAAAGAAGACTATTAGTAGGCTCTTATTACAAAGCTTTCAAAACACCTATGTCATCACGTTCTCTAGGCAGCATTATTAAATGCTGAAGTACCAGCAAACATTAAAAGAAAAATGCAAGGCCACAGCTGTTTCTGAGCTTGCAAATTAACAATTAAAAGGGGAAAAAGACAGCTACAGAGAGACCGTACTGAAAGCCAGACGAATGTACAGCTAAGTTTGTTTCGGGTCCTTTTCCCTCATTCTTGGAGCACTGTGGCTTGTGAAGAATGAGGGAAATGAGTGCCTCAGGTCCATCAGCTCGAACCAAAGGGCAAGCTCTGAAGACTCCTCGTTCAACAAGAGGGACAAGGACCGGGACACAAAACCTGCAAAGCAGGGCAAGGGCAGGAGATGGGGAAAGACGTCCAGGGTCTCACCGGCCAGCAGGACACTGCTCTGCTCGGATTGCTTCTCCTGCGTCTTCCGTCCCTAGAATAAACGTTCCTGCTACTTCACGAAAATATCAATCGATCTTTTTAACCCTCTTTAGGCCACGTTTATCACAAACCGATTAACATTACTTTAAAACGCCAAAAATCGAGCGGTTTTTTTGGAGCACAGTTTTCCAGAAGGTACACGTTTGCTAAAGTATCCGCACAAAACCTAAAACGCCGCGCAATTTTATCATACGTTAAAAGAAACACTTCCTCCCACCCCAAAAAGACTCGCTGAAGTCCTCAGACCCCGGCTAAGCCCGGCGCGCAGCAGGCGCGGAGCAGCCCGGGCATGCACAGGCTGCCCCTTTGCTCCGGCCGAGCGGCCAAACCAAAGCTCTCTGGTGGGCAAAGCGAAGGGCTGCCAGTGGCTGCCGCAGCCCCAAGGGAAGCCCCGCGTACGGTATCGGCTACCGCCGGTTGCCAGGGGCGGGCAGCGGAGCGGGG